>NC_092210.1:90895274-90967490 GCF_043381705.1 Parasteatoda tepidariorum | reverse complement strand
GTCGTTTCGTACCTTTTCATTTGATCACCCCTTGTGTATATATATATATATATATATATTCATTCCATTTTCAATATTCTTCAGATTTTGTCGAATCACTAATTGAGGGCGGAGGATATGAAAACCTCAAATCCTGCTTCATTGACGGAGAAAACAAAAAGGACTTAAAAAACTATTATTACAAGAAAAGCCACTACCAAATTATGTCAGGCAATGAAGGTGGTTTTGATATTTTTAGACCCGCTTGACCGATTAGATTTCGATAACGTTTATGTATTTAAATCGGGCATAATATTTTTAAACAATATTAATATACTGTGACAAAATTTCGTAACGCCTAATGCGCATATTTTTCATTACATTTTCTGGCAAAGAAAAGTATGGTTTCAACAGCTTCAAATCTGCAACATCCTGTTTTATGATCGACTCAAAAAGGTGCTTTGAGAGGGAAATAAAACATTCGAAGTCAAGCTTGATCAATAACACTTCTAAGAAGATAATAGCGGACAGAAAGCATCAGAACATTGAATATAGCCAAATCGGCAAGCAGCAAACAAAGCCATGCTGGGATTTCAATGGCTATGTTCCCCTTGAAACAAGCGACAGAGGTAAGCAATGAAGGTTTTAATTGATTTTCTCAATTATAATAGTCACAGTTTACCCAGGTAGCAAAATGTTTATTTCCACAAAGCAAAAACCTTTTAATGTGAACCTAAGAAGGTTTGTAATGCGGTTTACGTGTAAATCTTCTAACCTTAAAACGAGATCTGAGACAATTTGCTCTATTTATTCTATGCACATTACCGTAACCTTGGAAAACAACCTTCTATATAAAAACCGCAAAGTGAGATTGGCTTAGGGTTTTTAAGAGCGAAAAATCCTTTAACAAAGCTAGTCTCAAGGTGAAAATAATCTTAAAACTAGGTAATTATAAAGTTTCTTTTCGCAAAGTCTTGTATCCTCAGCTAAAATCCACCTTGTCATGAAATTTTAATGGATGATGCAATTTGATCCTATCGCTAGTGTGATGTCAGCTGAAATGTCATGATGGACCTAAGTGACCATTTTACCTAAGGGACAATGTTTTTTAAGAAATAATTTTTAATCCTTTTAGAATGAAAAGTTTGAAACTCCAATATTTTTGCTCAATTGAAAAAAGGTTTTTAGTACAAACATTTTCGTGTCAGTAAAAAAAAAAAAAATTCCGACACAACGTTGGCGGTTTCATGCTTTCTGGGATTGTACTTAAAACGATAGTAAAATGACCTGAGTTATGATTAAATGATAGTTAAGATTAGAGATAAAATCATTATTAGAAAAGATTATGATTACCCTAAAGTGCTTTTCTAGAATCTTTTTCTTTTCTTCTTCATTTTTTAAATTCGAAATTCAATGTTACAGATTTTCATTCACCATATGTTTTAAAATTCTGTGTTTTTATTTTGTGAAGTATGAAGCATATTCAATTAGGATTTTAATTGTCGAACGAATAAAAATTTTAATCGGCTTCCAAGGCAGACACTTAAGTATTTTAAAAACATTCACTAAACTTTTCTTGTGTTACAGAACTGTTACATTGGAATGAAACTAATTACAGTATTCCTCTTTCAATTACACCAGAAAAAGGACCTTTCATAAACCACGAATTAGATTCTTTAAGAAAAAACTACACATTATCAACCGATTATCAAACAAGACACAGCTGTCGATTTTTTTAGAGGTAAGTCTATATTAAGGCATTTTACAACTATTTTAAAGCATTTTAATAAGGTACAACTTGCTTTTAGCAGTTAATCGAAAGATTATTCAAAGTATGCGCTTTTATTTTATTTTATAACCATCGTTGAACAGCCGACACAATTTAGGGTTTACGACTACCAATGTTCAACTCGGTAGCCTTGTAATTTTGAACCCAATCCAGAAGACAAGGGAACACCTGGATTGAGTACTGGGAGAAATTTGCCCTCGTGGAGAACTTTTTGATTTAACTAACCCGCATTTGCGTTACATAGAACGGAAAACCACGATTACCTTCCACGGTTAGCGCGACGTCATGGGGACTCTAACCCATAATCCGTCTACCAGTGAGGATATTTTACGTCAGTACTGTGGTCGGTGCAGAATTTGAATAAACCAGCCTTCGCCGGGATTCGAACCCGGTTCAGCTCATTGGGAGGCGAGTGCTCTATCCTCTGAGCCAACACGGCTCAAAAGTATATGCTAGTAAAATACTATCATGCGTTAAAATATATATATAATAAAAATAATAAACGTGAGTGCTTTATAATTGATATCGAAAGAAGCTTTTTGACAACCATTTTCTTTTTCATATATAGATTTTCTTATTAAGATTCATGGACTCCATGAATCTATATATGAAAATGAATGCTTGTCTGCGTCTTTTATTCGCTATCACAACGCTCGAATAAGCCATATGGGAAGAAGACCGGTTCCATGTCTTGAACCTCCCCTCGGTTGTATAGGAATTTACTACGATATTTTCCCCTTTCTTAATATTTTTCGTATTTAATTGTCACAAATATTTTCTTAAAATTTCCACGACGTTTTTTCTTGTAACTTTGTTCAATGTAGTTTTCAGTTCCCGAACTTAAAAGTTTTTAAATTTATAGGAAAATCGATGCAGAAACTAGCATACTTCCTTCTCCTATGACTCTCCACACGCTAATGGTGAAAGCATGCGCAGTGTTGCCATAGGTAGAGAGTTCTACTTGAAGTTTATGCACTGTATATAACTGGAATTTAGAAATTGTGCATTGAGGATTGAAAAGGAATGATTTAATCATTTGAATAAAGGTGGTAATGGATAATGGACTTAGTCATAAATTTGAGGACTGATCAATGCATTTAACAAAACATTGTACAAACAGTACTAAAAAAATACCCTGAAAATTTTTTTGATTCAATGATTGGATTTCAAAATATCTTCTGCATTAATTAATTAGCTTTGTTATTTCTGTGGGGATCACGTTATTATGGATGGTCATCATATTTCACACTGCAGAGCACTTCCTGAGAGTTCCTTGGTCGAGCGTTATTGGAGACAATGACTTTTTTTCTTTCTTTTTTTTTGTTCATGTCTTTTTTCCCCTTTAAGTCAAGTTCTCCGCCTTTGGAAATTTTAAAAAAATTAATTAGCAAATTTGTGATCACCCCCTAAAAAGATTGAGTCATAGAACGTGAAGATTTCGTAATTATCTATATCATACTGACCCTGGTCAAATTCTTAGACACTGAAAAAGACTCTGTGTAAAATCTTAATTATCAGGTAATACTACACAGCTTTATTGTTTTACGCGACTGAAACCGGTTTGCCCTTGTTTACTTTCGTGTATCAATTGGCTAACATTGTAATGCAATACATTAAAAATAAGAACAAATAGGAAGTATATAAAAAATCTCCCGAACAAAAAACCATTACATGTATGTTTAAATATAAAAGTATTGCATACAAACTCGAGCAAAACATGTCATTATTAAAACACTACAGTGCATTTATTAATTTGGTCGAATTATTAATAATATACTAGCATAATATCCGATATAATAAATATTCTATCTTTAATAAATCGTCTAATTTATCCAATCGTCAAATTTATATTATATATTATCTAATTTAACCAATTAATACACGAACGTANTTAACCAATTGATACACGAATGTAAACAAGGGCAAACTGGTTTCAGACATATAAAAACATTTTACATTTTTATAAAATATGACTATGAGTGGACATTTTGTTATAAATTCGGTACACTGTGAGATATTCGGAACACTGTAATTGGGTGGGAGGGTAAATATCATTTTAAAAATAATATTTTTTTTAAAAAAATAGTTCAAATCATGGCAAATTTTGTTCAATACCAAAATCCATGCCTTTCCAGGTGCACAGATACCCTATATATTTATTAATTTTAATAGAGGGAATACTTAAAAGTAAAAAAGAAACAGCTGAACATACTAAAATAATGCTGTAATAAATTAAATAGTTTAGTATAGCTGAAATATAATCCTTAAATGTCCCATAGATTACGCTTTGAGTGGTAACCCTTTTTTAAAAGACGAAAATAAGAAACAAAATCACCTGCATTTTACGAGACTTTTAAATTCCCCGTATTTTACAGGTTTTCCCTGTAGAGCGGCAAACCAGGTTGAACATTGAAAAGGTACATTTCTTGAGCTGGCATTTCGTGCCATATCCAGAGAGAAAAGCTCACTGAAGACTTGTCTCTCGAATTATTGATAATCGTATTGCTTTATAACATGAAAAAATTAGTTTCTCACTGTTGTCAATGCATTGAGAGACAAAATCATATGACAGATAAGATCCTTAATTATCATTGAACATCCAGATTTCTTTAGTTGTCATAATTAAAGGAATAAAATTATCAGGATAGTTTTTTCATGTGAAATATTTCATTATTAAATATTTAACAGTGTTTATCTATAATATTTATTTATCATCCTTTCTTAATATTCTCAGCTTTTATAATCTCTTGAATGTAACTATTATTACAAATAAAATAGTTAAAACTAAAAGCGATGCTCCTTTAAGTTATAGTAACCTTATGATACATTTAAGACAAGTTTTTTGGGGGGTAACATTATATGTGAACCAACTACATCATTTAACAAGTTTTAAAAGTACTTGTATTTAAATTAACATTGAACAAAATGGGTATAATTGAAATATGTTTATAAAAAAGCAAATTATTTTTTTTTAAAAAATTATATATTTAAAAATTTTACGTCACAGCTTTTTTCTTTACATTTCGTCTCTATTGACCATCGAATAATAATTTACATCTATTATAACATTAATTATTAATATTACCATTAATTGCATTATTATTTGTTATTACATTATTTACATCAAATAATAATTACATACTTGTTATTATTCCAGAAAAAACCTAACAATATTAATCAAATCAGACTTTTAAAAAAATCCCAACCACGAAAAAGCATTTTTAAATTATGCTGTAAAAAAATTTTGATAAAAATAAAATGACTTAAATCACGCAAACCCTGCAATAAAGTAAACAATAGGAGGCACAGCTACATTTTTCCAGCTTCTTTTATTTACATAAAAACTACAGTTTGATATGTACAATATTATGTACAATATAGTACAATATTATGACCTCCAAACTTTCACACTTCATTTATCTGAACAATACTAGAATATAATCAGAAAAATTTGACGAATAAAAAAATATAACCAGAACACATAGACTGATTTTTCCACAAAAAATAATCAGCCTTTAAGCACTCAGAAAATACTTTTAATCACTTTCCAAAGAAAAAAAATTATAATCATAATTAGGATCTGTGCAGCAATAAAAAATTTTTCTATCATTTAAAGCTCTTAGTTTATGACCATCAAGTCAATAAAATTCAAAACTCTTTTCACAAAATCCTGATAAAATGACTAGTTTCAGATAAATATTGCAGAGAAAAGTGTGAAAATCACGTTTTTTTTTTGTAATTTGGAATGACAATTGAATGACATTGCAAAGAAAAATATCTTTTTTCAAAAGATAGAGAATTAAGCACTTTTTACAAACCCCGAATAAAAAGAGCACTTTTAAGGGCTTTTAAAATATGTAAATCAAAAATAAGCACTTTTTAAAAGCACTATGCACCCTGATAACACATATAAAAATAATAAAATATCTGATAAGAGGCATTTCCCTCTTTAACTTTAATTCTCCAGCCTCTTTAATTCATTTTGAAAAGTCCAATAGTATGTTCAGCCCTTAAACTTTGACTTATTTTTATTATACTTGAATGTAATCATAAATATCTCAAAAAAAATTTAAAAAAACTAACAAATTAATTAATAACAATTAAAAAATAAAGTAACAACAATAAGAGCCACTGTCCAATATATCTAATCTAAAACAGCAGCAAACACTTGTGGTGGAAACTGTTCCAACTCTAGATTTAATTGTTTTCTTTTTATACATTCATTCGTTAGCTTAACGAAATGATTAATAATGTCGGGCAAAGTTTTGATACAGTGAACATCCTCAGAACACACAGCATTTTCCGACATTATTTAAAGTTTCTTTTATTTAAAAAAAATTTTCAATAGTATGTTCTGCCCTTAAAACTTTCAGGCTTCTTTTTATTATACTAGAATATAATCATAAAAAAATAATAAATTAACAATTAAAAAATTAATTAATAACAATGACAGCCACTGTCCTTGCTACAGTATATCTTTAGTCTAAAACGGCAGCAAACACTTGCGGAGGAAACAATTCCAAATCTAGATTTAATTGTTTTCCTTTTGTACATTCATTTGTTCGCTTAACGAAATGATTGATCAAGTCAGGTAAAATTTTGATACAGTCTACATCCTCAGAACACACAGCATTTTCCTGACACATCTTGAAGTGAGGACAATTCTTACTTTCATGTTTAAGGACTTCAATGAGAGAAGAATTTTCACTCTTTATCAATTTCCTCAGATGGTAGATGTTATAAATGTGAGCATAATAAGTTACCAAGAAATGTAAGACATGACAATAAAAGGCATATTCTTTAAAGTTCTGAAAAGTAGGAATGTCCAGGTCAGCTATAGTCTTTAGTGAGATGGCAGACTTATCTGTATCAGTATTCATAGATAATTCTCTTAGAACTTGCTTCATTTCTTTGGAAGCATAATGCATCGGTTTTCGACCATATTTATCCTTTATTTCCAGTAGTTTGGGGCCTGACAAAAAATTAAATGAACTTTTAATGTAAATTGTTTCGCAAAAATTCATAAAATACTAAAATAGAACACAAAATTAGCAAAAAATTACAAGTTTGTATAAAAAAAAATAATAAAAAACAAAATCAACAAAAAAGTTGTGATCGCCTTATTACAATCACTGGTTACCCATTGGTCAAATGCTTTTTCCTTTTTGGATTGAAACTTCTGGACTCCTTTAAACGCCACAACATTTAAAATTACAGGTTGCAAAAACTGTCTCTATTGATGTTTGTCCTCTTGTCGTCGGATAAGTTTTCAAATTCTGCCCATATACGTGTTTCAAGACGAGATTAAATATTTTTCCGTCTTCAGTATTCATATTTATATTAAAATCACCGTCAAGACAGTAATTATAAGTTAATAATGAAAAGAATATAAAAATCCTTTAAATTATTATTATGTAAACACATTAAAAATGACTTCAGGTGCAAAGAAAAAGAAAAAACTTGTCTGGAAAAAAATAAATTAAGAAAGTTTCAAAATTAGTCTGCTTTTGTTAGACTGATTTTTTGATGCTTACAACTATTAAAATCACTGTCAAGACATTAATTATAAGTTAATAATAAAAAGAATGTAAAAATGAAAAAAAGAATTCTAAAAAAATTATAAAACAACAGCAGTTGCCACAGCAACACATGCAATGATGAGGCATATGCACTGTTTACTATTACTCTTGAACACAGGTGAAAAGTGTGATGACATCCAAATAAGGTGTGCACGCCACCAAACCCAAAACAATGCCCATTTGGCCAATAGGTATAAAAAAACTCAAATTTGAATTTTTCAGAGATTGTTTTATAGTATAGAATAACAAGTGCAGACTGAATTGAGTTCGAAAAATGTAATTTTACACAGAAGTATAAACACTTTTAATCTTTTACTTTAAAAATGTGTATTCCTATTTCCATAAGCTAGCAATGTAGTTTTATTTTATTTGTAATAATTTGTAAATTATTATTTTTAAAAAAAAGCTTGTACTTCACTCATTTAAGTAAATTTTCATTCGTAGAAAGTAATTCTGTTGATTTCAATAGTCATTCAGCATTTGGAAAATTATAAGAAAAAGTGAGGTAAACATAGTGTTTATTTTCATCAGCATCTCTATACATATGAACTAAAACAAACTTAGATATCTTAATAAAACTACTGCATATAAATAATATAGTTTAAAAATTTAGTACTAAATATTAAATCAATGTAGCATGATAAGAAAAATAACAAAACTAGAGAACAAATATTAAGGATTTTTATTTTTATTATTTTTTTTTGAAAAAAAAAATTGGGGACCTAAAAATAGTAGTTTATCATAATATAAGCATGTACCCCCTCAAGTAACAGTGTCAATAATTTACTTTTCTAAAAAATAAAAATATATTAAATTGGATTAATCTAAATAACACAATTCTGTAAACTACATTCACCTTACAATCCCAAACAAAAACCAAAATAGTAAATTTGAAGGATTTTATTTCTAATGATTGTAATAGCTTTAATTTTTCTTTCTTTCAAATAATGTGCAATGTGCCCATTTTTGAATTAAGTATTCGCTTCTTAAAAATTACTTTAATAAAGCATTAATAACGATCAATTCCAGATATAAGTTGTCTTGTTTTGCAGTGGTAAGTGATCTACATAATGTAAAGCTTTATATTTCAAGCTTTGCGTTAAAGATCTTCTACTGCACAAATATTCTGCAACAATTGAGAAAAATAAACAATTCAGATCAGTATTGTTTTAAAATGACAGAATTACTATTGTTAATAAAGACTACTACTATTGTTGTAAAATGACAAAATCTCATTTTAATAGTTGCCAACATAGATTGGAAAAAATCCAGTAGATATTACAAAATATAAATTTCATGATAATGTAATAAATATGTTAAAAGTAGGGAATTTTAGGGATTTTTATCGTCATTAAAATAAAAAAACTGCAATATTTTCCAGTTATGACATTAGACATACTTGAAATGTTATGTATTATGTTTACTCATAATTTCACATATTAATAGGCATTTAATTCATCAAATATAGTAAGAAGATTTTTTTAAAATTAATTCAAAAAGAGAGTTCTGAATAAAAATAAACAAAACATTTTAGAACAAAAAAAGTTTTTGAACTGATTTCTATAAATGAGGTTCGCTTCATTATGCATTAGTGATACTTAATTAAATATTCAAGCAAGCAAGCAAGTAATAATCTCTACAAAAATTGTATGTCAATAGGGATTTTTTTTTAGGAAAATTACTTAATTTTAGGGAATTTTCAAAAATGTACAAAAACGAGAATTTTAATCAAACCAGTAGACCAGGAGAAATTGGCAAAATCCAGTTAAGTTGGCAGCAATGTATTCTGCAAATTGAAATTTCAAAATAAAAATAAATAAATAAAATAGGAGATATCTTTATGAAATAAATATCAAATTATGTATGAATGCCAAGATAAGGAAACAAAAATTATTGGCAGCATGTAAAATTTTCATCCCAACTTTGACATAAATCAGTTGACATGTTCAGATGGAAACATAAATTGTTTCTGCAGGGGTTGTTCTATAATGTATGTTCCGATTTTAAATACCTTTCGTTTTATGGGTAAAATGCAGATTCGTAGCTACTAGATATTGGCAAGCCTAGTCAGGATTGTCATTCAAATCTGTGTTTGCCCTGTATGTATATTAAGAGGAAACTCTGCTCTTGAGTAACTTAGATTAGTTTAGCTATACTAGTTTTAATTGCTGGAAAAGCTTAAAGAAATAAGGAGCAGCTTAACCTACTTAAAACAAATAATGCTATAGTAAATAAAATAGTTTAGTATAGCTAAAATATCCCATAGATAGCGTTTTGAGTGGTCACCACTTTTAAAAGACAAAAATAAGAAATAAAATTCCCTGTATATTCCCAGTTTGTCAAGAAAAAACTCAAACTTCCCTGTTATTTTAGGTGATTGATTAAAATTACCTGTTGTATTTTCCAGGTTTTCCCTGTGGTGTGGCAACCCTGATATTTACTTTCTTTTAAAAGATTAAATTTATATTTAAAAAATAAAAGACTAAAGTAACATTTTTTTTAATTAAACAGAACATAACCAAATCAAAATTCTCGATGGTTTTATATTGATGGACCAACATAATCTTGATGGTAACCATCAATAATTCTATCATGAATCATTATATTTTTTGATGTTAAACAACATAAGTTACCATCAATAATTCCATCATGAATCATTATATTTTTTGATGTTAAACAACATAAGTAACCATCACCCCAATGTAGGAATTTGGACTGATTTATGAGGGTCCATTATAAGAATAGCAACCTGCTTTGATGGTTTGTTCATGTTGAACCATCAGAAATTTCCATCATATTTTCTTAGAAATCAAATGTTGGTTTGATCATGAACACCCATCATCCCAATGAAGGAATTCAGAATAATTTATGATGGGCTAACATAAAAAAAAAATCAAATTGTTTTGATAGTATATTCCTGAGAGCCAGCAATAATTTCCATAAAACCATCATGGAAATGTATAGTTGGAACCATCATGGATTGTTGGTCCATGAGAAACTTCTCTTGACAGCTAACCATTATGGAATTAAAGTAGCATTTTCTATCATGGAACGAAGAAAGTTTGTTGGTATATCAAAAAACACGAACGCATAATGGAATATGTTGAATGATGGTGACCATCAAATGATGTTGGACCATCATGAATCACAGTGAAACCAACATAAACCATCAAAATGTTTTGATGGACCATCAAGAATTTTGACTAGGGCTAAATAATAAGCCAACAACAGAAAATTACTTACCGCCATGCTTTAAAATACTTTTTGCGATGCTACATTTGTTTTCCTTCATAGCTATGTGGAGACTCGTCTGGCCCTCGCCATCAACTGCACTAAAGTTCAATCTATGTTTGGAATTTTCTAAAATAATTTTTAAAAAAAATATATAAATATATAAAATTGCCTTTAATATAACCAGAAACATTTAATCAAGTAAAAGTAAATACACATATTAGTTACAACTAGCAAAAAAAAGAGGTTATTTTTTCCAAAACATGTGTATAAATATTTCCCTCATCACAGAGAGATTTATAAGTGCTTTAAATTATGCGTTTTAAGAAGGCAATATAGCATTTGAAAAACTTTTCATGGCAAATGCTTTTTTGTCTAAAAGCATACTTTTAAATTTAAAGTTTAGAGAAAAGTAAGTTTAGGCAAATCAAAAGATAAAATGCTTTCAAAACATTAAAATGCAAACAAATTATAGCATGATTACTTCTCCATTGTGTAATGCAGTCATAATTTGTCAATTTGATATTGTGGGGATGTAATTAGCGAGCATGTCAACCTCCATCTATCAAATAAGGGTACCTGTACACTTTAGATTTTTCAAATTCGTGACTTTCCATCACTAATTCCAAGAATTTTAGCGAAATTATTTTCTCCAACAAAAAAGCAACAATAAATTTAAAAAAACATTATAAAAGCATTAATTGAAATAATAGGTATAACCAAAACTGTTATACTCTGCATCTTCATACTTATGGATTTTAAATTTCAAAAGCGGAGTAAAGAAAGAGTTGAAGAATTCTTTTCTTTTTTTCTGTCGAATTATATTCCAAAGACACTTTTCTCGTTCATTGGAAAGGAAGGAAAAACTCCTGAATTTTCTGTTCTCATTTCGGAATAATAAAAAAATAGCCAATGACTTGCCTGCTTTAGCTAGAATCTTAAATTGTTAAAAATAAATAATAACAAAAATTCTGAAATCACAGAAGTTTAAAAGACAATTCCCTCTAGAAACGATGTTTTTTCTTTCATTTTTTGAAAAACATCATAATTTTGAAGAACACGATGAAAACATTTTATATTTTAATAAAATATGACTGTGAGTGTAGATTTTGCTACTAATTCAGATATTCAGAACACCATGAAATTGGGGAAGAGGTCAATTTCATTTTAAAAATTAGATTTTTCAGCGGGGAAGTGCCATATCGACTTCATACCTGTTGTAATATCTCCCTAACAACAANACAAATTTTGTTCAATACCGAAATTCATGACTTTCCAGGTGTGCAGACACCCTGTACCTCTAGATAAAATAACATGTCTTATATACCAGTGAATAGGTATTTAACATTAATAGTTAAATACCTATAAATGCCACATAACACTCCTTCGAGAATTTTATCTGTGATAGAATTTGATGAACGAATACCACTAGTTGATTAATGCTGTTTGTTTACTTTTTATAGCTCATTATTTATTGTCTGGGAGAATTATATTTACATCACCAGAATTAAGGATTTTTGAGCGTTATTTGGTAAGCAAATCAGCTGTTTAATATGGGTGATGTTTGCTAGTTCATATCAAGTTCGGGTCACTAATAAGGGGACATAATTATTGACCATGTCAACCTTCATCTATCAAATGGTACCTCCAGATAGAATCAAGTTAACATGTCTTATATACTAGTAAATAGGTATTTAATATTTATAGCGGCAGTTACGCCACAATATTTTGAAAATTTGTTTTCAGCATTACATACTTCTTAGTTTATTCTTGATTTGCCTGAACTCATTTTTTTCCAAACTTTAAATTACGAACACAGATAAAAGCGAATTCGTCATGAAGGGTTTCTGCACTGTTGAAGCAATTTTGATTATATGTTCGACCCAACATTTAGTCTGGTTAAAAGTTACCAACGTTCCCAATTTTTTTTCGTCGGTAAAAGCAAATTTGTTATAGTTATATGCCAAGAGTAAAAACACTTAACAAAATTGGAAAGTATTTTTAACATAATTGGGACTAAAAGGGTAAATAAAGTCATGCAAGATGAACAATTACCTGAAGAACACTCGTTAATTAATATTTTGTAACATACATTCTTTTCTAAGCTAGAAAGGCAAGCCACATGTAAAGGTGTTTGGCCCAAATTATTTTTTTCATTGACATCTAGAGTTGCAGAAGAACACAATTTTATGTACAGATCTGCAGGTCTATTTGTCCTGATGAGCTCATGAAGCTCAAATTTACCTAAAATATAAGGGGTCTGTATATTACTCAGAAGTTCTTTTTTGAAAACAAAACATTAATATCCACCACCACTAGATTGATCCCAAAATTACTACTCAGAAACATTAATATCCATCACCACTAGGTTGATCCCAAAATTAGAAGTTCAAAAATCCAAACAGCCAAGTAGAATTGCATGAATTAAAAATAATAATTAAAATAAAAATATTTAAAGATTACAATTTTAGTTAGATTTTTTTTCTGCTCATGTTGTGAAAAAGAATTAATAAAATCATTCAAGCATTGGAGAAAAATCTAAATGCATCTTCCTAAATGCACATCTATGTATTTAAAATATGTTTTGTAAAAAAAACTGCAGTCAAAATAGTTAGTATTGACCTCGTCAATTCAAAATGTTCAAAATTTAAATAGGGTTCACACTCAATTTCAGAAGAAGAAAAAATTCCCTGACTATTTCCAGTATGTCGGATAAATTTTAATGGAAATTCATACCATATTTTATGGATAACATGCAGTTTTTCAACAGAAAACTTTGATTTTTTTGAAATTTCATAAAATAAATATCAAAAATGTTAGAATTATTTTACTCGAATCTCAATAACTGATTACTGTTACCAGCAATTCTAAGACTGGCTATTTTCCAGGTAAAATAAGGAAGTTTTCCAGGGTTTCTTTTTTTTATTAAAAAATGTAATCTTCCCTGATTTTAAGAGAAAAATTTGGTCCACGTCACCAAATTTATACTTATTACTTTTATAGTTGACTGATACCAAGCACCTTTTTTTATCAATTTTTTAAACCCGTGGAAACTTTTGAACGCAATAAAAAATTTGTTTTCATTTGGTTTTTATTTAAACATTGTAAATTTTCTTTTAATAAAATGTCTAATTCAAATTCATATTGCTCCATAAAATGCATATTTCATTGCACTTTCATTCCGTAAGCTTCTTTCCGATTAGAATTTATATCCCCCTTCTAATATTTGTGTATATATATAAATATATATATATTTGATAAATTAATTATTGTGAAAAATGGAAAAATTTTAAACAAATGCAACAGTTTTTTTAGTTTAAATAAAAACAAATAATTGAAAGTATTTAATCTTCTGAAAATATGTTATAAAGTTTATTTATAAAAATATCTGGTGCTTTGATAAAAAATATTTGGTGCTTAAGACACTAATGTTTAGATAAACATTATCATATTTGCAGCTAACATGACTAAATAGGAATGCGGCACTTTGTTAATCTACGTGCTGTATAAGTGAGGGATCCTTCTAACATTGTTTTTCTTTCATTCGAAATTTGTGTAATTAAATTAACAGTTAATCCATTTGGTGAGGTTCAGATAATTCGAACTCTGTTAATAATCGATCTATATAGATGGATAGATAGATAGATAAAAAAGATGATATAATTTCTTCATCAGCTCACACGATTATATCCGCAAAAAGGAGTGCTGTATAATATTGTATCAATATAGCCAAGGCAAAATATATCAACAAAATAGTGTGAGGAGCACTGAAAAATTTTTTTTACAAACAAAATAGAATAGAGCACATAAAGTAATAAATATGACGCAAAAAACAGAAAAGAAAATGTAAAGAAAAAACAGAACAAAACATAAAACGAAATGCATAAAGCGAGTAGCAAATTCAAATGAACTTAAATGAACGGGAAAATTTTCATAACAAGATTGCCAGATTACAAAATATGAAAACAGAAATACAAATTTAGGTGAAAGCGTAAACAGAGGGTTTTTGTTTTATAGCACGTTCTTAATGCAGTACTGAAGTGTGTTTGATTTGTTAGTTACCAAGAATGGTATATATATATCTATCCAGGGAGCAGAGCCCCACTTTTGAGATATTTCCATAGTCACTGATTGGGAACATAATTTTTTCGAGTAAAAAAGTCGTCATTTATAAAATATAAATAGAAAAATGTACTAGTATAAAAAAGCCTAAATAATTCAGTTATGAAACTAATAAACTATAAAAAAACTGTAAGAGGTTAACCAGATTTGCATATCACATGTTTGACGAAAGATAACTAAAATTTTGTGTAAAATGTTTTATTTATGAAAAAATTGGCTAAAATTCTATTTTTTTATATATATAAAAAAATTCATTACAGTGCATAACATCAAAAAATTAAAGCAATTTTCATAAAAATTACGAAACAAACCATTTTTTAAAAAATGGGAAACATGCAGTGCCCATTAAAGTATTTATATGTAAGAAAATGAATTTGGTAGATGGTAATATTACTTTTTTTTTTAATTTCATTGACAGGTTTTATTAGAATTTTATTTTATGGTGTTTTGATTTACTTCTCCTTAAAAAAAACTTTCTAAAACAACTTTTTAGTGAAAAACTGAAACACTGGTAACTTGCAAGAAAAAAATAATAATAACCAGAATAAACACTAAGTGGAGTGAAATTTCTTGAACCATATAATCTAATTTTTTTTAAAAGACATATATCCCCCCCCCACACACACACAACTATGCAATTTAATTTCTTGAGACATTAAAACAGTTTAAAAGAAACATTATTTTATAAACTGCAATAAAGGTGTTGAGAATTTGAAAAATAATCTCACGTTTAAATAAGAATAAAATGATCATCTACTTACAAGGAAAGGCTATTTTTTTAGAATCCAGAAGCATAAATGGAAAATAAAATTAAATATTTACAACATTTTTGTTAGTTACAACTCCAAAATTTGATAAAAAACTTACCATCATTATGGGTTGGTGCAGCCTGTTCATTTTCTCTGCTCTCATCTTCTGGTGACCTATAGGGATAAGGAAGTTATAAAACACTTAGATAATTAAAAATTCCACTTAACTAATTTTATATAGTTTGTCTACTGTAAGAACTTCTTCCACTACAAAGCCGTCTGCTGCTATAGAAACAAGAATAGTGCATTTCAGGGAGGGTAGATTCCTTCCCTCCAGAAATAACACAATAGATGGAAGAAAAATATACTCTTTTATGACTAGGGGAGTTTTTACTTTAGCAGAGGTCTGTCCACACATTTTGTGAAAGGTCAGTTTTTGTAAAATTGCGAAAAAATTACTCATAATTTGTGAATATAAAATAAACTTTAAGTCTCATTCTTTCAACCAGGGTCCTGCTTTTGTGAATTTGTGCAAATAGGGTCCTGTTATTGCAAAAAACTTTTTCAAGGAGTTTTTAAATTGTAAATACAGTCAAACCCCGCTGAACTCCCGGATATAGTGAACGAAATGTTCTGTCCTCTGACGGATGTTATTTTTTGTGGATATAGTGAACTTTTTTCTGTCTTCGACTGATTTTTAAAAAAAAATTTTTTTTATTAATTTGAAATTTCTACTTCAAATTAAATACATAAACCGATTTTCAAAACCATCTATAGAGGGGAAAGTAGTGATAAGTATTTTTTCTTGTTTGCTTCTTTTATCTCACTTTCCCATCCCTAAACAAACCAAGCAGATGTTTCCAACCCAGGCAGACGATGCACCTGTAAGGTGTCAGCGTAATCAATATGCATTTTTCTCAGAGGGAATGAGTAATTATTTATTATCAGTCAAAGAGTTGGACACTAATATGTGTTGATAAAGCCCTCATTTCAACTCCTTTTTGCTCTCAGTTCAGTTAAAATAAATCCTGCAAACAAGTGTCTCAAATTTAACTATGGCTAGCAGTAAACGTAAAACGTCCTCCATTGATGACAAAATGAGCATAATCAGAAAAATTTAAAATGGATGCAATCAAGCTGATATTTGCAGGGAATATAAACTATCCAAATCTGCAGTTTGTAATATATGGAAAAATAGGCCATTAATAATTTCTGCTCATGAAAAAGATTTAGATGGTGGAAAAAAGTTGAGAAAAGCAGATCACAAAGATAATGAAGAAACATTGTTGAAGTGGTTCACCAATCGAAGAAGCCGCAATCTTCCAGTATCTGGCAAATGTCGAAGAATTTGCTAAGCGATTTTATGAGACTACTTTTATGTGCTCGAATGGCAGGTTAGACAGGTTTAAAAAGCGGAATAACAGAAATTCAGGAAAAATTATCTGAGAGTCGGGAAGTGTTTCTGATGGTGAGGATTGCTCATCAGCTAAAGATTACTAATTTTTTAGTATGCAAGACGAAGAGTTATGGAAAAAAAACACATTTTTTGCTACTACAGTACAGAACCCGTTATCCGGAAATCAGAAAAACGGAAAACCAAAAAACCGGAACGAAATTCGATAAATTTTCTCGCCATTTTTCTTAAGAAAATTTTTTTTTCCTCATAAGATTTCAGGATTTTTCTTTCTTTTTTGAAAGATGTTAACTTACCATTATTTTGGAAATTATCATTAGTGCATTAATTCATTGTTTTTTCTTCTTTTTAAGATTATTTCCAAATATTTTTTTTTTTTAGTTGAGTTTGACAATAAAAAAACGGCTTTTTGTAGCGGTTCAGAAAACCGGAAAAATCAGTTATCCGGAATAGCAATGGTCCCGATCGTTCCGGATAATCGGTTCCCTACTGTACATAATATTTTTCAGTCATTTATTTGAATAATGTGTAATAAAAGGGAGGAGTTAAGGAACCATTAGTTAAATTGCCCGCATAATGGATATAGTGAACTCCCGGTTATAGTGAACCGACACTTCAGTCCCTTGAAAGTTCACTAAAGCGGGGTTTTACTGTATATACAAGATTATGCTCAAAACTATAAAATTATAATTAAAAAAAATTTTATTTTCAAAAATAAACAGCAATTGCTGCTACTAAATTAGAGATGCAACATACAAATATTTGGTATTTAGCCTATACCGCTGAACGCGGAATATTTATTTCAGACGAATAAAGAAAGAAGCGTCTGCCGAAGACAAAACTTAGTTCGTTTACATCTGTTTCTCTTTTTTCCCCTGGGAAGGGTTTATTCAATTAACAAAACAATAATGAAGATAAACAAATTTGTGAACGGTCCGATTAAAGGATAACTTATTTTGTGAAAGGTCCATTTTTAAGTTAAAATATTTTGCGAAGGGTCCGTTAACGGACCCAAATTTCTTCTAGTCAGACTCCTGTTTAAGGCAACATGCATTTTCATATCATTGAGATAAACTCAAATGCGAGGATCTATGTAAAGCTAATCCACTACCTGCCCTGCAAAGAGGGAAAAATTACAAAAATTACTGTGGTTTGACTAATGATGACAATGANTAGTTTTGAGATTTTTAAAAAAATAAACAGCAATTGCTGCTACTAAATTAGAGATGCAACATACAAATATTTGGTATTTAGCCTATACTGCTGAGCACCGAATATTTATTTCGGACGAATAAAGAAAGAAGCGTCTGCCGAAGACAAAACTTAGTTCATTTACATCTGTTTCTCTTTTTTTTCCCTGGGAAGGGTTTATTCCATTAACAAAACAATAATGAAGATAAACAAATTTGTGAACGGTCCGATTAAAAGATAAATTATTTTGTGAAAGGTCCATTTTTAAGTTAAAATATTTTGCGAAGGGTCCGTTAACGGACCCGCTGATTCAGGAGTTTTCTTGTTTTCTGGATTGATTCAAAATTATACAAGGCTACGGAGCTGAACATTAGTAGTCGTAAACCCAAAAACTGGGTTGGCTGTTCAAAGATGGATATAAAATATAAAAATAAAACATTATCTGTACCTTCTCTCATATAGAGAAAACATGGAAAAATATGAAGAAAAAATTTTAAAGTAAAAAAAAATTATAAAAAATTTTCTTTAAAAAATATTCAAAAATTAAAAAAAAAGAAAGGAAAAAAAATAATAAAAAGATGCAATCTCATCATCAGCCCACACGATTATATCCGAAAAAAGCGATTTCTAATATTGCATTAATATAGCCAAAGCAAAATATGCCAATACAATATGAAATAGAACAAAAAATGTAAAATAAAATTAACAAGCAAAAAATAGAAAATAAAAATCAAGAAAAAACAGAATAAAAAACTAAAATTGTAATATATAAAGCGACTGGCAAATTCAAATGTACTAACATTTACCAGCATTTTCTCAAAAATGACAAAAATTTGCACAACACAACGACTATACTATTGCACAACGATTATAAATTTGCACAACACAACGACTGTACTCTCAACTCTGTCTCTTGCAGAAAAAAAAACGCAGTTTTTTTTTTAAATCAACCTAATACAATTATTGCTTTTGGAGTAGCAACTTAAGCTTTAGAAGTGTAAACAGCAAAAACTTATAATTATTTGAACTTAATTTCTTCAGTACTGCAGAGTAGCATAAATAAACAAAAAACAGAAAATACCACTTTCTAAGAAATAGTTATCTAAAAAATTACTAATTAATTAAAAAAAAGTAACTTTTTTTAAAAACCAGAAGGTACAAGAAAGAGGGGTTGTCCACCGACTAGGTGGCTGGATGCAGTTGAGAGGGATCTAAAGATAATAGGAATAACTAACTGGAAGGCCATGGCGCAGAATAGATCAAAATGGCAAAAACTTATTGGGACGGCCTTGGCCTGTCATAGACTGTAGTGTCCAAGAAGAAGAAGAAAAAAATTACTCACAAATCATTTATTGTTTGCTTTTTTGGTCTGCCCTTTTTTCCAGTCGACAGTTTATTTGGGAACATATAGACGGTCACCTATAAACAGATAATGAATAATATTCAAGTAAGCATAAATCACAAATGTAATTTTACCTTACTTTAAACGATTTTAAATATTAATTTAAAAAAAGCACACATACTATGGTTTGTAATGTACACTGAGGAAGTTTACGAACAGATGGTTGACTAGAGTTAAGAAGTTCATACAGCGTGTACTCGCATACTTTGAACTGTACAGGCTTTGATGATAAATGATGTAAGAAGTGCTTAAAACTATTCAGACTATTGAAAACTTCTGAAACAAATTAAGAAAATCAAAATTAGAATTCTAATTCTTAAACTCTTTATTTTGAAATAAAAATACATAAGGGGATATTTCCATATCGTGATCTGTCACGCCAACTACAATCGCCAAGGTGCCGAATAGATTTTAAGATTGCAAATATTTTTTTTTTAATAAAACATGTAGATGTTTGCTTGGGGATAGCTAGGGGTCATACCTTTCAAATTGGTCTCTCTGTGATTTTTTTTTTTAAAGTTTCTCAAGGGAAGCTGACTTGCTAAGATTTGGATTTTATTCTTCCACAGATCATGATACGGAGGATATATGCTCTAATAAAACATTTTTTTTCTATTATTAAAAGATCATATATATATGATAACTCATCAAGAGAAAACTCAAAATATAGAGAAAACATGGAAAAAATTACAGAACAATGAAAAAAGGAAAAAAGAAAAATAATATTTAAAAACAATCAAAATTCGAAAAAAGAGGAAATTTTTTTTTTATAAAAATATAGAAAATAAAACATATAATATTTTCATCAGCTCACACAATTATATCCGCAAAAAGGAGTGCTTTCTAATATTGTATCAATATAGCCAAAGCAAAATATATCAATATAATAGTGTGCGGAGCACTATATATATATACATACATATATATATATATATATATACATACATATATATATATATACATACATATCTANCACACAGTTATATATATGAATTTTCAATAATAGGAAGAAATTTTTTTTATTAGTGCACACATCCTAATATTATTGTGGTTGGAGGAATTGCGAAAACATTGAATGAAATAGTGTGAAACGAAAGCTTTTTGCATAATTCATGGCAAAAACCGACATGATAAAAAATATTTCATTTTGAAAAAAGGAACATTAAGGGCTTTTTAAAAACACCCAATGAAAAAAGCACCTTTAAGTACTTTTTAAAATTAATATGCACCCTCTTAAAGAGTAATAAGCATCTCAAATCATAAATTAGGATCACTTTATCTCTTACCCTTGAAATAACTCCAAAACTACTGCTGAACTAGAAACTCACATTCAAAGAGTTCTAAGTCAAGTGAATTTTGCAATATGTTTGCGCCCTATCACTGCCATTAATGCCAAGTATATCCAACATGACAAAAACTAAAACTGAATAATTGAAATAACTTCTTTATAAAATGTTTTAACTGAAATAATTTTTTATATTTGATGTCCTACATCCCTGTGGCTGAATTTTTTCAAGCTATCTGCAACAAAACTCTCTACAGGGTGCGTAGCTAGATTTTTCAACAAAACATAAGCATCTTCTAAGTACATTTTAAGCACTCAAAACATATTTTTAATCACTTTCCAAAAAAAAAATCATAATTAGGATCTGTGCAGTAATAAAAATTACTTTTTCTATCATTTAAAGTTCTTAGTTTATAAACAAAAAAATCAATAAATTCAAAAATATTTTCAAAAACTTAACATAATCACACTAAAATAACTAGTTTCTGAGAAATATTGCAGAGAAAATTATGAAAATCATGCATTTTTCGTAATTTAGAGCAACAATCAATACGGCAAAAAAAAAACTTTTTTTAAAGATAGAAAATAAAGCACTTTTTATAAACCCGGAATAAAAAAGCACCTTAAAAGCTTTCAAAAAATGTAAATTAAACATAAGCACTTTCTAAAAACGCTACTCACCCTGTATCTAGCACTGTTATTGTTCTGCAAGATACTTTAAATAATAACAAACATATATGTTACTAATTTAAAATATCAAAAGTGCTGTGTTAACAATACAAAAAATTATAATTTTTTTTTAAATAGAACATGTAATAATTTTTTATTCTAATATTATGGGTGATATTCTCATATTTTGTTGCGGGGGGGATGCACAAATTATTTCCTTCTTCGCATTTTGTAAATAATCATCACAACAAAAAAATAATTAAAAAATCATGAAATCCGTAGCAGTAATCGCTGAAAAATAGATTGACGACGAAATCGCCCGAAACGGATTTCTGGGAAGCTTGATATGTTTGGAGATTAAGTTGTTGTAATAAATAATATCATATCTAAAATATTGGATTTAAAAACTATGGAGAAATCAACGGCGATAACTGTCGAAAATTCCATAGAATCATTGCTTCAAAAAGTAAATACTCAAATGCACGATTCAAATTTTCCATATTCTTTGAAATATGTCAGGATATTTAAAATACACATGAAAATCATTAATAATAAAACCAATAATATACAATCAAAACATTACATTGACTTACCATACTATCGGTGCAAATTGAGCACATCAAAAAGTGATTATCTAAATGCATGATTCAAATATTACGTGTAGAAAACTAAAGTTCTTTTTTTTACATTTTTAAAGAAAAATCTTTCTGCAAGAGCTGTGTAACGTTCTGAGACAATGTTGCCATGTTTCTGCCATAGGGTGCTACATTATTCAAATTTGTAAAACAAATCATGTTTTGCTTGCGTATTTATATGTGTTTAATTGAAACGAGAGTATGAAATAGGTTCGAAACATTTGATTTTTACTTTTGTCAGATTGGCAATCATAGAACTGTTGTACTAGTAAACTGATGATAACACTTATTATTTTCAAAAATTATAATAATTTTTTTAATGGAAATTCTTTAAAAAAGGGTTGCCACTCAAGTCTGGAAAAAAAAGTTTCCTGTATATAATATATACAATATATTAAGAGGAAACACAAAATCACTATGCAAGTGTATGTGCTATATCAGGATAACTAACACTAGTTTTAATTGCTGGAAAAACTTAGAGAAATCAAAAATAGTTCAACATACATAAAAAAAAAAATAATACAGCAAATGAAATAGTATAGTATAGCTGAGTTCTCTTTAAATAACTCATAATTCACACTTTGAGAGGCCAACATTTTGTAAAATAAGAAATAAATATTCTCTGTTTATAAGAAAAAATTCAAAATTCCCTGTTATTTAAGATGATTTCTTAATTCCCTGTATTTTCCAGGTTTTCCCTGTGGAGTGGAAACCCTGAAAAAGTTTTGTGATCAATCAAGTTATGAATTTTGGAACAGAATATATTTGTTGTAACTTCAGGGAAATGAGCCAAATTTACGAGAGAAGTGGACTTTGAAAGACAGTGGGCACATGTCTTTTTCCATAATTAGAAATATTTGAGAAAAAATTTTGTAATGGTCAGAAATTTTTGATTTTGAGCCTTATTCAGAATTGAAGGTTGAAAACTAACAATCTTTATTAGGGTATAAAGTAATTACATATTACCTTATTATGCATCATTCTATGACAAAAACAACTAGTTATCATTTTACAATGAGTAAATAAGCAATATTTACCATTTAGTTAGTTACATTTACTTTTATAATTAATTTGATACAAAACTGTTCACTAAATACATGATATAAATGAATATGAATCTGTGGCAATATTAAGAATTACATTTTGCATTATTACTAAATAATCTCGTAGCTAAAAAAAATATTTAACAAGATTTTTATAGCAACAAAATGAAATAAGATTTTCAAAATCAAGTTTGTGAATGAAGTTAAAATACTAACTGAGCAGAAAAATGAGTTTAAAATTTTATTCCAATAATATCAGTAACTAACACTGTAGATTGTAAAATCAAATCCATGTTAATTTATTAAAACCTACTTGGATTTTATAATTCTATAATTTTCTGCATTAATTTCATAATCTATTTATAGCCAACAGTCAATAACAGAACTGTTTATCTATTTAACAATGCATTTATTAGCAAAAACAAGCAGAGGGTACAGCCCCTTAGTAATAACATATAATTAAGTAGCATACTCTAGAACAATGACCACTGCACCGCAGCACTTTTGCGTGCCCTCAAATTCTTAAAGTATGCCACCAAATTTTAGAAAGAAAAAAACAAGCTAACAATTAATAATTATCATATAAACAAGTTAAGAAATCACAAAAAATAACAATTAATGTAAAAAAACTAACAATTAATAAGTATAGAAACAAACTAACAGTTAATAAAAAGCAAAAAAAAATAATAATAATGATAAAATTAAAAAAATAGCAATTAACTTGTAATTAATCCTTTAATAAACGTACTGTTGTGTTTTTAGTCAGGTTTTTAAGTTTTCTGAGAGGTACCAATTTTGCGAAAATTTAGACATAAGTTGCGAAAACTAAAAATTATATTAAAAAATCAACACAAAAATATGGATTAATCGTTTCTTACGGGATACAAAAATAAAATTTTAAGAAAAAGTTTTTTGTGAAATTTCCTAAAGTTGAATTTGTGAAAGTGCCGTTAAACGGTAGTAAATGTGGCCTGGACAAATCCTTGTCAGTACAAATTATTTTATATCAGATTCAAAATTATTATCATAAACTATTTTACACAGTTTCCAAAAAAATCCGCTGATAAATCGATTTTGAAATTTCGTTAAAAGTGTGCTGCAACAAAGAAAAGGTTGAGAATCACTACTCTAAAAAAATAAATAGAAACTAGGACTTTTTGCAATACCTTTACAAATGTTAAAAATGACCTTCACAATCTCGAATATACAAGGACTGTGACAAATCAAACTATCTGCTTTAATGTTTGAAGTCTCCGTTTTATCTGAGCTGTATTCTAAATGAACAATACACTGTATCATCAGATTTAGCAATTTATGCAGACTATGAAAGGCACTAATCTGTAAAAAAAAATATTTCAAATTAGGAACAAAAACTTTAATTACCACATATAAGGGGCGTTCAAATATTACATAAGTACCTAAATATTACATAAATTCAAATATTACACAAGGGGATTGAGATTTACTTATAATTAAGCAATCTAGGGAATATGAGGAAAATGAGCGATGCTTATGTAAGGCACTAAAATCCCCTTATTATCAAATTTTATTTAAGAACATTAAAAAAATTACAACTGAAAAAATTTGGAATTAAAATCAAGAAAAGAAAGAATTAGAAGAAAAAAATTTTTTTTTATGAGTGTAAGAGGTCAAGATTTTTTACCACAGTAGGAAAAAATGATAGATTTCTAAAAAATATTTTACTTAAAATTTTTTGAAGTGAATAACAAACTGTAGATTTTGTTAGGTGCAAAGTTAAATCTTCTATTTGTATTTAACTTTACAAGAACATTACTACAACAAGTAATACAGAAAAAATTTAATTCCTACTTAGGTCTACGAAGAAAATTTTTATTTTAGTTACTTTTTATTAAATAATTTTTCACTAATTTTAATTCTAAATCCAATCTAAAATAAATTAATTAAATTTAATTAATAAATTAATATTTGAAAAAAACTGTATTAACATTGAACTTGAGTGAATGAATAAAAATTATTTCATTAATTATTGAAAATTTGAACAAGATATATAAATATATATCGGGAGAGTGTGAACTAATAGTAGGAATTGAAAAAAAAAAAAGGCTTTTTGGTATCTGACAACTATAAAAGTATAAATTGGGTGACATGGACCACACGTGCTACCACGTAATGTTCTTTATTGAATTCATCTGACGCAGCGAATATAAAATAATTTAATATTTAAATGTGTGCAATAAACTATATTTTTTGTTCAAATTGAGCTATAAGTTAGAAATTATAACTGATGTTTATCTTTAAAATCTGAATCCCTTACAGTAAAATTTAAAACCATGAGTAACGCTTAACCAATCAAAAAATTTCATTTCGTTCTTCGCTCATTCTTATTTAACGAATGAATTAATATTTGGAATTGGAAAAAAACTGTATTAACGTCATGCACTACAAATTTAAAAAAAATTTATTTGAACTTGAGTGGATGAATAAAAAAGTATTTTATTAACGATTAAAAATTTGAACCAGATAGAGAACTAATAGTAAGAATTTAATAAAAGTGAAAGCTGATGCAGAAAATAAAAGATAAAAATTATTACAATTATTCAAAATTCAAGTCAACAAAAATAAGCATTTATTAAAAAATGTCAATACTATTATTTGAATATTATTTATACAGTCGAACCTGTTTATCTCGAATGTCACAGGAAAGGCGAAAAATTAGAGATAAAGAGGTTTCGAGTTACACGGGAACTAATTTTAAATAAGAAATTCTATTAAAAGTGCTTTAATTGTTTTTAGTAGAAAAATACAGACATTTCTTTAAATTAATTATACCACATACATCTATTTACATAAGTTTTTTAACATACATTAAACACTGAAAATAATTTTTCGAAGATTTTTGAAGTATAACCTTATTTGTTTCGATTATTCTTTTCAGGTTAGAAAGATTGCCAATTCCTCATAGCCAATATTTTCCTGGGATTCAATAGTAGTTTATAAGAATTCCACAGATTTTTCTACTTCTTTTGCATTCACTTTTGATTCATCAATATGATCTTCAGCTTCTTCCTCTTCATCTGATATTCCTTTGGTATTATCTATGATGTCCGCATCTGTCAATGTTCTGCATGTTGCCAGGCAGTTGCCCACTTGTAAACATCATCAAAATTAATGTCAATTAATTTATTGCATTCCATTCTGGGAAATCTGGCACTGCATTTTCAGCATTAACATTTTCTTCTTCTTTACTGATGCCTTCATCCTCTTATTTATCATCTTCACAGCTATTCTTAAAACCAGCTTTTTAAAACCCTTTTGTCGTTTTTAGAGACACATTTCTCCAGGCAAAACAGTAAATCCGATAGCATCTAACTTGTTTCATCAATGGCATCTACAAGTTTGTGTACCAACTGTTTTTTATAGCTTTCTTATCTATGTTGAAAAGCTAACCCCTGATGGTCACTACTCATTAACCCCTCACTTACTGCCAGAATCATCGTATTCCTTTCTAGTTAAGGAAGTGCAAGGATAGTGACTGAAATTCCAAGAAACACTCCCTACCTATTTATCCTTACTTCCTGTGGATTCACGAAATTTATCTCTGTCTACGAGTTCTACAGATAAAGAAAGTTTTGATATTTGTGCTCGATTATTAGAAATTCGAGAAACGGAGGTTTTGAAGGAAAAAAATTCGACATAAGCAAGGAAAATACATTGATTTTAGACAGTAAATGTAGGGAATTATAGAAATTTTGAGATAAACAGGTTCAATTGTGTATATATATATAAATAAAATTTCGATATTTTAATTTCTGTGTAACCACAACTAAAAATTGTTTTCCTAAGAAGGTGCATGAAAATTCAACCTTGCTAAACCGCTTAACGATAAAGTTGTAAATTAAAATAAGAAATATATTCTAGCATTAACCTAAATTTATTACCACTACTAAAAATTTTCAAGGACTGCAGAAACCTTGTTGGGACTCTTTATGTACTCTTATTTATCTACTATGAATATTTTTTCTACTTTTAAATTTTCTTTTTAATGACATTGATTAAACTTTTGTTAATACAAATGAAAGTTTTCTCATTTTTTAATGCTATAAGTAAATTAATTTCAGTACGCTTCACATTTTAAAATTGCTTAAACTTAACATCGAAATCATGCTAAGAAACAAATTATGTCGTACGACAAAATGAATATTTTCAAGAAAAAAAGAAGTGATTCATGAAAATGCTAATGCCAAAACAAGTGTTGCAAATACACTGTTGCAATAAAAAAAAATAATAATAACTAAGAAAGAAAAAAATATTTTTTAGAAAAATATGAAAACATAGAAAATAAATTGTGAACATATAGAAATGCAAACATTTGAAATAATAAAAATAACTTCAATTAAAAGTAAATTTATCATTATCAAAAAAGTTACAACATAAAGATGGAAGAGCATTAACTCAATATTTAAATTGTTTGTTACAACTGGTTTGCATTTAAATAATAATACTTTACAAGCAATATCCTTTTTAATAATATTGCTTGCAATGAAACTTTTTTTTTGAGGGATAACAGATTTTGGTGCATGTTTTTAAAGTTGGGTTTTACCTTAAGTTGAAATTAGGTTAGGTAAAATTCCTGTTCTGTTAGTAAAAAAAAAATCTAATTTTGTTTTACTTGAAGCAGTTATTTTTTTATTTCCTCACATTTTTTAATCAAAGATCTTAAATGTGTTAGTAATACTTAATATCCCTGTAGCAGAATTTTTTGGACTTTCTGCGACAAACCTCTCTAGCACTAATATTTTTCTGCAAGATACTATTAGTATTTTTTTAACATATCATCTTGAAAAAAATAATATATTTTGACAATTTAGCAAGATTTTTTAAATTTATTTTTTAATGTGTTAGTGCAAAATTTTGAATCAAAAATCATATATTGACCAACAAAAGAGCAAAATTAAATATAGTTAATTCTTAAAAAAAATCCTTTTTTAAAAAAAAAAATTAAAATATGTTATAAAAGGTTAAAATGAAATAGAAAAAATTAGCATTAATGCAACAATTGTAACAATTTGTCGACAAACATTTCTGTTAGTGATGGGGGGGAATGCGTGATTGGTTGGTTTGCTGAGGAAAAATAATTCACAGATTTCTTTGAATGGGAATACAAAAGCTTTCAGAAAAAGAGTGCAATATAAAATCTATTATTATTAAATTATAATCACCTAATCTTTGGAGAATTTTAAAAAGTTAAAAATACAAAAGCATTTCATCAACATGGAAAAAAATTACCACGAAAGCATCGGAACAAACTTGAGCCATAAATAGATTCAGCCTAGAAACAGATTTTAAAAACAGAAGCTAATATCCTAATATCTTCTTCAACCTCCACCACAATCTTTCCTAAACTGCACAGTCCCATAGCGGTCAAAGGTTTCTACATTCGTTCAGCAACTGTGGAAGAATTTTATGTGGCATTCTAGTTTAACAGAGCTGTAATGGAGCAAATTTTGATGCAAGCAAAGTATCGCTAAGTTGATGATATTGTTTGGAGATACATTTCCGTCTAAAAAAAGTGGGTATAATGGATGAAATAATTTAAATTAAGAAAATTAGTAAATAATTTAAATTAGTGAAATTAAAAAAATTACCAAAGAAAAAATTTCCAGCTTTTCTTTAAAATTCCCTTATTCTTTCAGGGTTTTATCCAAATTTCCCTGATTTTTTCCAGTATAAAAAAATTCCCTGATAATTCCAGGTTTTCAAGGTAGGTGGCTACCCTGTTTAATGAAACTAACCCGTATTTGCATTTACATGGAGGAAAACCTCCCACAATTATCCTGACAGGAAGGGGACTATAACCCATGATCCGTCTACCTTGTCAGCACTGTGGTCGGTGCAAGCCGGGTGCAGAGTTTGTATCGACCAGCCAACACTGGTTTTCAAACCTGTGCTACCTCATTGGGAGGCGAGCGCTCTATCCCTTGAGCCACCACAACTCAGGGGATATCGATATTAATAATGTAAAACAGTTCTTAATAAATATTAAATGCAAGTTTCTTTTCTGAAATAGAAAAATAATTTTTCTTTATTTCTCATTTCTCTAATTATACTTGGGTCTTTAAACTACAACAGCAAAATATTTCTTTTAGGGGTTGATGCTCTAGAATTTCGTGACCAACCTCAAGATTATGGCGTTGAGCATTGTTCAGCATTGAGCCGTCCCCTGAGCCATCGCTGTTCCCTAGCTAAAATATTCAAAAATTTAATGTTTAACCTAAGAGTAAATATAACACAAACCTTAGATATGCGACCACTGTGTAGATAGATTTCATTTATCCACTTTAAAAGCTGTCTGGGATTTTTGTCAGCAATTAAATTGGAATAGTTTGTTGGCCAAAATAAATCCATAACCAAACTTTTTTCAGATCCTTGATAAAAAACTCTGAAAAATAAAATGCATTTTCAAACACTGATACAGGAAAACATTTTTTTTAATGAAAAATATCTAAAATTTTAGATTTAGCATGCAAAGTTACCATATATTTGAAAATGACACACGGTTCCTACTTAATTTCAGGAAAAAAAAACTATTCCCTGACTTTTCCAGGTGTTTCAAGAAACTTTCAATGAAAATCCAATGAAATTTCATTTTTTTACTTGTTATGTCAAATATTAGAGTTTGTGAGCAAAAAATATCAATGAATAAGGAAGGAAGCAAGATTAATTTTATATTTTTATTTTATCCATCGTTGAACAGCCGACCCAATTTTGGACTTACGACTACTAATATTCAACTCCATAGCCTTGTAATTTTGAAACAATCCAGAAGACAGGGAAACTACTGGATCAGAACCCCCAGAGGTATTGATTTGTTATGGGAACATGGAGGACTTTGCGACTCAACAGATTTAATGTGCATCAGTCACCATTTACTACACGGGGAGCCTACGGCCGGCGAGAATCGAACCCACAAACTCTTGGAGATGGGCCCAATGCCCTACCAACCGGGCTATCCTGGCCTTTGCAGCAATTAATTGAACATAAACATAAGAATTATTAAACAAGACGCGTAGCCAAATCTTTCAAGAAAAAATAAGCACCTTTTAAGTACTTTTAAAGCACTATATAAATTAACAAAATGCAAAATAATTTTAAAAGACTTAACTTGATCATTATAAAATAACTAGTTTCTGACAAAGAACTCTTTTTTTTTTTGATTACATTAGCCTATGGATCAAGCGTATAATAGATGAGTGTAGAGAATTGAATTTAGAAGACATAAATTTAAGTGATTGTATTATATTTAGTGACAACCAATCTGCAATTGATTTTTCTCATTCACCTATTGAAAATAGTCGAACGAAACACATCGACGTAAGGTATCATTTTTTAAGAAATTTAATTTATGATAAATTTTTTGCTGTTAAGCACGTTAGGAGTAAATTTAACTTAGCGGACATTTTTACAAAACCTTTAACCAAGTTAGAAGTGGAAAATTTCTGTTCAAAAGTATTTGTGAAAGTTTAATCTTTTGGGTGGTTTCAGGACTGAAACAGCTTAAGTATTAGTTTAAGGAAATTAAATATTTCTTTAGTTTATTGAGGATTTTGATAAACTGTATATGTGTGTTTTTTTGTAAAAGTTGAAGGCATGAGAGGGGGCCGCATGTTAGACAAATAATAGAAGTTAAAAGGTATGAGGTTCGATTTTCCGTCGTCGATCTCATGCATTCAACTTGCGTCGGTGACGTCATGGTCTGCGGGGATCGGCCAGTTTATTTTCATTTGCTGTTGGTCGTTCTTGCGTGGATCATGACGTCACCTGTTATCTGTATTTAAGCTTCTGTTGAAGCAGATCATTTTGTATTCTTTCTTTTCGTCACTCTGTTTGTGACATTCTTTATTACTAATGTTTTTAAATAAACTCATTTCTTCAGAAACTTCGTTTCTTTTTTTCTTTTGAGTTATTGATATACAGGTATGATATTCTGAGAGAATCTCGGCTGTCAAAATGATCAAGAGATTTTTCGGCTCGATATCAGAGAATGGAAAATGAAGTCTAAAATTCAAAATATCTTGCAAAATGCAGCAAAGTTGCACATGAGAGTGCAATAATCTCACCATACCCAGTGCAGTATATATGCATACGGACTCGCAAATATCTCATCAAACAAGTAAAATCATTGACGCTTTGACACACTACGGACAGACGGTACGCCGAAATGCATTGTGTTTGAATGAATTGTGAAAATGTTGAATAGAACAATGTGAAAAGCATGCATTTGCATAATACGTGGCAAAAATCGACATGGTTAAGAGCAAAATCTCATTTTCGAAACGAGAAAATGAAGCACTTTTTAAAAATGCTTCGCACCATGAGTAATAAAGTAGAACAATATAGTCTAGCAGTATAGACTAACATTATAGTTTCTAGTAAGTAAAACCGAAAGAATATTCTTGTTAAAATAGAATTAAACAAAGCTTTAGAACACTAACAATAAACTTGATGAGTAAGCGTTTCTTAAATTTGAATCAAACACGAACACATTACTAAGAGAAAAAAACAGCTCAGAAGAGGAAGAACATTCCAGTCTCTGATTCAATGTGAACTTCGCCCTTCCAACACGGAAATCTACTTTCATTGTTATTATCTGAGAGGTAGCAGGAAGAGGAAGGCGAACTTGCTCAGATCACTTTTTGGGATTTTTTCAGTGAGTCTGGTAGATGAAAGGCAGGTGGTGCGAGTAGCAGATGTTTAGAATGTAAACACACAAAAAGTGGGAACTTTGAATTGATTGGAAAACTTCTCTTTACAGGTGTTAATTTGCAAAAAAAAAAAAATGGATTGTGCATTACTTTAGTTTACCTCAAGGATATTTTAACGTAATCACTGGGATAACGATTTCATAATTTTGAAGAAATCATAGAAAAACAAATTCAGAAAGACGTGTTATTGAAAGTTTAGATCTCGTTGACTGAGCAAGCTGGACTAATAACATCAAATTCATTTAGACTGGAAAGATTAAGAATGCATTCTGAGATTTCATGATGAAGATTGTTTTAAATATGATAAGTATAATTTAAATTTAACTAGTGAAAACCTGAAAAAAAGTTTCGGCATTGTTTTAATTTTAATAGTTGAAATGATTTTGTTCTTAAAACAATTTTTGGCATTGTCTTCTGAACTGTTTAGACTTTAAGATTCTGAAATTAAAGCTTTAGCGATGTTTTTCTTTCTCAACAATGCCTTTTTATAAATGTATAATAAATAATGGCTCTAAACAAGAAGATGAGAAATCTGAATTACGCACACAAAAAGAAAATATAGATGTTTTGTCTGCTAATAAGCGAACGTTTAATGCCATTTGTCATATATTACAATTTGCTAGAGTAGCAGACAATATTTTTAGTGGAATCAATGAAGAATCCAGGCATTTGATCAAGAGAACTACTAATTTGACAACTAAAATACAAAGCTGCCAAAACATTATTGACAAACTGGATGCCAAAACTGTTAAAATCCGTAAGTTATTATTTTTTCTATTTTGCTAGACTGAACTGATTAACTAATAGATTATTTGTGAACTTATATTTTTTTAAGTTTTTGTGTTAAGTATTTTACATTATTTGAAATTTTTTTTTCTATTTAGATTAAAAGTTTTACAAATTAAAATTATTTTCAACTTAAATCGTCTTTTGTTTTTTAATTATTAATACAAGTTGAAACTATTGTCGATTTGAAAAATGCACCAACTAGTAATTACAAACTCAACTCATGAATTTAACGATGTTTAGTTGCTAGATCTTTTGCAACAGTGCCTTTTGATAAGTGTAAAACAATTAATGGTGGCCTTAGACATGAAGTTGAAATTCCGAGCTGACACAAAAATTTAGTTATCTATTTGCTGTAAAACAAATGGTGATAATTATTCTTCATTTATCACATCAGTTGCTTGAGTTAGATGGAATTGACATGTGAAATCCAAACATTTGTTAAAGAGAGCAATTGATTTAACAGCTAAAATGCTATGTTATCAAAATATTGATGACAAATTGGACACTAAAACTGTTAGAATTCTTAAGATATTTTTTATCATGCCTGATTGAATTAACCCTTTCGAGCCGACTGTCACATATATGTGACAGCAAGAAACGCGCTCACTTCCCGGCCGACACACCGCGTGTCAGAGAGTTTTCGCGTTCTCCCCCGACCGTCACATATTTGTGCCAGTGTTTCGGAACGTTTTAAAAAATGAAATTTCTTCCAAAAGATGGCATTGTATGTCCTTATGGTTTCAGATACATGTAGATTTGACCTTCTACTCAAGATTAAAGTACATTCACGTGGTTTTTAGGGGAAGGAGAGGAGGGGGGGAATGTTTTATGAGGGCTCTTTAAATTAGCACGTGATATTTATTTACAGTAAGTAAGGGAGTTTTTTTTATCTCTCGCTACTTTCGATTTTCGGATTAGTTTTTAGTGGATAATTAGATCTTGTAGGCTTGAATTTTTTTTCTTTTTACCGTTAGAATGTCGAAGCGTCGAAAATTTTTAACTGAGCTGGAAATAGAGGAAATTATGCGAAATATTTAAACTTATTAATATTTATATTACATTTAAACAAGAAATAACTTAAGTAAATAAATTATCCATAGAAATATATATAAAGCATATGTCACTTAAATACTCTACAGAACAATATTAAACAACGCGCTGATATTTCGGTAATTTCATGGAATTAGGCTTAACATCGAAAAACCCTCCGGCCCTGGGGAGACACACGCTAGAGAGACTGCCGGCCTCAGCGGTAAGCGCGCTTTCGCGCTTTGCGTCGCGAAAGGGTTAACTAATTAATTATTTTTTAACATAATTTGTATACATATATATATATATATAGTGTGAGTGTTAAATATTTTACGTTATTGTAAAAAATTTAATGTCTGTCATTATAAATATTAAATGGTTTTATGATTGAAAAAGATATAAAGTTTTATATTATATTTATTCATAACGCAAAGTTATACCACCATTCAATTAATTATGAAAAAGTAATCTTAGAAAAATGAGCTAGATTCTGAATATTATTAATGTACATCTTGCATGCAGATTTTGTTTTCTTTTTAACTGAAAATGCAAATTTATACTTTAAACTCTAATTTTTTTTTTTGAAGTGAAGAAATTTATTTTCATGAAATATTTTGAAATTCATTATATATTCAAGAAATTAATCTTTAAAATTAATAATATAATTATAATTACTTGTTTTAAACACTGAAGCTGAAAAAGTTGTTGATAATAAAATCAGGATTGGCATGATAAAATTATTTTCATTTTAAAGAATTTTTTTTTTTAATTATTGATGCAAGTTGAAAATATTTTTAAACTGCTCAAATACAAACATTCTTATTCATATAATGTACTCAGAATAAATTTTATACAACATAGTACATTGGTTAAATAAATGTTAAGCTTTGATAGCTTTACCAAGTTAGTGGTGTACATAGAAAGAAGAAGGATTTGACATTGAAAAGAGGATTTACATAACTTTCTGTACAATACATTTAAATATTTATAGATCTTAATAATGTGGAAGTGTTCAATTTTCATGAAGACTAAATCAATACTTTTACTTTCTTTGTGGGAAAAATTTTAGTTGATTAAGCTTTAGACATTAGCTCTACTTATGGATTGATGTCGTAAGCTCTGGGGTGCGATTGTTGCTGTTTTCCAGAGGCACTATCTATGGCCAACAATTCGACTTCTGCCTGACCCGGTAATAGGGCGTATCCATGCATACGTTCATTCATTCATCCACAGATCGCAATTTTGGCCTGAACCAGAGAACCATCAATTTCTGGTCCGGTTACCCTCCGAAAGTATAATTTGTTATGGGAACATAGAGGACTTTGGGATCCGTCAGATTTAGTGTGCACCAGTTACCATTTAATACTCGGGGATTCTTCAATCAGCTGGATTCAAACTCCGTTCTCCCAAACATAAAGTACAGCATCCTACTAACCAGGCGCTATATATAGATTAGGTTTAATACATAATTATCTTTTAACAAAATATGCACACAATATACGTTTTATCCAGGAAAAGGGGGATACATGTGTTATTGATTTTCAAAAGAAGGGGAAATGAGACTAAATATATATTATGAACATGAAACTTACAGATTATATAATTTTTTTAGTTGTATAAAAGTAATTTGCTGTTTAATAAATATCAATTTCATCTAATATCAATTATATCCATGATGTTCCATTTTTGTTTAATTCCAACTGCTTATAAAACTTATTAAATCTGTGACGCATAGTCAAATTTTTCAACAAAAAATAAGCACCTTTTAAGGATTTTTTTAGCACTCAAAAAACATTTTTAAGCACTTTAAAAAAAATTTATAATTAGGATATGCGCACTAATAATTTTTTTCCTTCATATTGTTGAAAATTCTTTATATATATATATATATATATGTTAACAAAATGCAAAATAGTTTTCTAAGTAACATGATCATGATAAAATAACTAGTTTCTGACAAAGAATTCTTTTCGTGATTATATTAGCCACCATAAAAACAATTTCACAATTTTAAATACATTCAATATTGAGTGAATTATTCAATTTTTTTAAATTTATGATTACTTTACACAATTATGTAAAAAAATTATTCAAAATTATAAATAATTAAATTTAAAAAGTTTATTTCCCTCGCAAAATGCAGCAGAGTTGCGCATGAGAATGCACGAATCCATCCCACCGAATCCAGCTCAGAATTCGAACCCACTAGCATTTCATAAAATGATTTACGCTTTCATACGCTACAGATCAATGGCATGTCGAAATAGATAGTGGGTGAATGAATTATGAAAACGCTGAATAGAACAATGTGGAAAACACGCTTTTTGCGTAATTTGGGGCAAAAATTGATATGGTAAAGAAAAAAATCTCATTTAAGAAAAGGGAAAATTAAGCACTTTTTAAAAACACCCAGTGAAAAACCTTTAAGGGCTTTAAAAAAACGAAAGTCGTAATAAGCACCTTTAACCACTTTTTTAAAATGCTACGCACCCTGTTAAACATAAACATCAAACATAAGAATTATTTAACTTAAATCTCAATAACTGTTTACTCTTCATGGCCGCATTTACATATTAACTAGATAGACTGTAGTTTAGGACCACAAAAACTACAGGCGCCACTCAAAATTAAATTTTTTTTAAAGCTTCGCATGAAACTTAAAAATTTGCAAGGGCCTCCGAAACTCAATATACATAATTTTGTACAATATATATATATAATTTTTTTCTTCTTTTTTTGCATTACTTGGAGCAGATCAAAATCAGCAAGTCAACAAAAAGGATTTCCTCCAATTTTCCATAAATTGTTTCTCTAATTGTTGTCCGTTGCAGCCTTTTTTAGTGTCGAATTTCTAGGAGCATGCGCATTTGCAAAGGGAAACGTTTACTAAATTTGAGAAGTTTTTAAAATGATATCACATCAGTGTTTTCACTACAGCGCGAGAACACGAGAATCTCGCATATTTTTTTCTTTTCTCGCATTAAAAGATGATTACCGCGAGAAATTTGCGCATTCTATAAACCAATTTCAAAATTCGCGAATTTCTCGCATTTTGAAAAAATTTGTCATTGCGCCATTTAGAATAAATTTCGTTTCACTTTTCTTCCTGGATCTTTCATTATTTTCAACATCTGCCCCATTATCTAGCTTCTCTATTTACCAGTATTGTTCATAACCTTTAAGAACAACGGAACACCATCTCTCGGAACCACGGAACCTCTTTCAGAACGCATTTCTCTGCAACCACGTGTTTAAACGTAGGTAAGGTTTCTTCATGTAAGACGTTTAAATTTTAGAGCATTAATGTAAGATGGACAAATACCTTGTAAAGGCAATATCTTCTACTCCGAAACGGACAAATGAAAATGAAACAAATGTGGGTAGAAACGATCAAAACGAAACAAATACGCATTTGAGCAACCTAATGAGAAAAGCTGATGAAAAAGTAGACGTAGAACATTTTCCATATGATGTGCAGCAAAAATATTCAATGCTTTAAAAATTAGAAGATGTTAAAAATGTATTATTATTAAAGAAATGATTTTTTTTTCCAAGCTTCTTTGCGTTATTTTTTTTTTTAACTTTTAGAAATCTTACTTAACTTTTTGAAATCTCACCCTGTCTTTGAGAAAGAGTGAGAAATTCTCACCCATTTTTTTTCTGCGATGAAAACACTGCACATATAACTTTTAAGTCAAAAATTGGTCTGATTTCACCAACCTAAAGTAAAAATTCACTCGAGATTATCATTTGCTGTTTTTTTTTTAATTTAAGTTTAAAATAACCAGAATTTATTAATAATAGCTGTTTTTAATTAACAATAATTGATTCAATTTAGATAATAAGATTGAGATACTTGTCCGCTTTACACTTATCCAGAATTCCCGACCGGAACTATTTTTCAAGATACTAGGTTTATTTTTTAAGTAGGGTAAACTAACCAGTAAAGGAACACTTAAGCTTCGCTTGCCTCTTAAAAAATCATATTAATTTCAAAATTCGTAATTTTACTTAAATGATAGTGTCAACATATTTGTTACTAATTGCAAATTACCTAAAAAAATTGTAGAGCACTTATTGTTTTAAAGTTTTGGAGGTTCAAATAACAAGTAGTAAGAAGACCAAGTGAAGGAACAGCTCTTACCAGTGAATGAACACCCAGTAAAGGAACACTTAATTTTGGTTATTTTTTAATGCTCTTTATGAATTTATAAGCCATACAAATATTTAAAAACAAACCTATTCTTGAAATAATAACATATAAATACTTGGAAAATTTTAACTTTTTTTGTAATCATGAATTGAAAATTAAAGTGTCAACATATTAACACATACTGTTCATTCACTGGGAAATCTATGCCCAGTAAGGGAACATGCCTGTTCCCTCACTGGTTAGAAGTTGTTTTTCGTATTTTTAACATACTTTTGATGCGGAACATCACTAAAGGTACAAGAAAATTAAAGTTTATCTTTTATTTTCATTAACTTAGAAAAAAAAACAGTAACGGAACACTTGTTCCTTCGCTGGTTTTTCATCGCTTGGTTGTCCAGTGAATAAACACCCCCTCATCTCAATACTTTATTATACTATGATGCTTAAAAAAAATAAAACGTAACTTCAATAACTATGTTTTGAATTTTCTTTTTCACAGTGAGAAAAATAACACTAAAACAAAAATATTGACACTAAAACAAAAATATTTTGTGAAAAAACATATTGATGTTTGTAGTGGCCTAATAATGAAGGAAATAGCTAACTTACCTTTCAGATGACAAAAAATCATAATTGTCAATAAGCACACGCACATAAAAATCAACTAAAATATCACAGTTAGGATATGGAATAGGATTTCTTCCTTGCTCTTCTTCTGCCTCCCGTATTTTATGATGGATGAAACTTGAGCTGTGAATAAAAGATAGAATTAAAACTACATAGCATTATAAACATATTTTTGTACATAAAAGTGATGATTGGTTCATTTACTGCACATTTTAACACATTGCTAAAAATTAGCTAAAGGCAAAAAATTAATATTTAAGTAAACTAAATACTTAAACATTTTAATCGCTTCCCTTACCAATTTTTTTGAAGAAAAAAAATGACAAAAATCAAAAAAAAAATTTCTCCATTTTATTAATAAATACAAGGAACTAAAACAAAACATAATACATAATTTCTAAGTTGAAATTTTAGTTTTTTTATGCGTAATAAATATATAATTTACCATCAGTATACTATCCCAAATTATCTCGGGCAAATGAAAAAAGTTAAATATTAGTCTTTGTAAATGTTCACATCTTCATAATCTGAAAATTTATCTGCGTTACTTTCACTTTCGCTCGCGAATGCCATTTTTTTCTATGTAAATTAATAAATGTCACAAATACAATTCTAGCAGAAAACAACAAAAATTATAAGATTTGTGTCTTAGCGGGACAACACACGGGACTCACACACAGGAGCCTTTCTGTTGTCAGTGTTGAAACAAAAAATTGACAGTGCCCCGAGGCCTCATAATGGAAAAACAAATAAGAAAAAGAAATTAGAAAAATTTAAATGCAAATGCAAAGAAAAATTAATGACAAACAATCACAATTTAAAAGTACACTGAGAAATTCTTATTAATGATTTAAAAGCACACAGACTAAGACTTAATAAAGAGTCCTCCACATATATGAAAAATAAATAAAGATAAAGTTACAGTTAGAATAGCCACATCAAAATAAAATATAAATCAAGTGCTGACACCTTTTTGAAAACAAGAAAACATTTAATGAGTAAAAATGTTAAAAAATGCTGTCATCTATATGCTTCAGGAACATAAAATCCTAAATTTCACTGCATAGACCTATTTATGCGAGCTTCAATATTGGCCAAATTATTTGAACGTCTTTTATAATTATTAAACGTAATTATTTGAATGTGAGCCACTGACAACAGAAAGGCTCCTGTGTGTTAGCAGGCAGTGTGTCCCCTGATGAAGTGCTCTTCTGCTAAACCTCAGATCATAAAATTTTTCTTGTTTTTCTGCTAGAATTGTATTTCTGATTTTCTAAATTAACATTTTTGATCTATTACTTACTTAACAATGCGTTCAAACACAGCCCATAAATTTGTGAATCCAAAACCTCTTCCACCAGTTAACGCACTTTTGTAATAGTACCTTCGACTGTAATCTGAAGGTGAATAGATCGTCAGAGTATCGTACAAGTAGCGATTGGCAGCAATTGCACTTTTTTTATCACAGTCTTCACTCTGAAATTAAAATTTTTCATGATTAATGAGTTTTTTTTTCCCATCTCAAATACAGAATTCAACACAAAGATAGATAAAATTTTGCACAGATTTTATTTATTCATTTGTTTGGATTTTGGAACGAGGGGATAGTAGTTATTGACATTGCCAACCTTCAACTAACAAAAGGTATCCCAACATAGAACTGCCATCAACTGCCTTTAGCAGTTGAGTGTATATGTTGTGTGTGATTGAGACTGAGCAGCAACAGCGAGCGGAGATAGATAATGTTGCAGTCACGCGTATCAAGTCAACTGTTCAATGTGGACCATTCATCGAAGTAGGCGTGTTCAGATCGAGGAGGGTGTTATTGTCCACATAGGGGTGTTCATATCGAAATGAGAGTTTTTCTGTCAAGATAGGCGGGTTCATATTGAAATGGGAGTTTCCATCAAGGTAGGTGTTAACACACCACGTCCGGGTTAACAATGTGGAGATAGTTATTGACAATGTCAACCGTCATCTATGAACCGCCATCTACTCCGACATAGAGTCGAGTTATCAGATCTTATATACGAGTGAATTGGAATTGTATTTTTGCAGTGGTAGATATACTACAGATATTTAATTTAAAATTTTGATGTATATGTTAAATCTTATATCTGGGTCACTTAAAGACAACAGGTGATTTGTCGTTCCAAGGCTTTTGAGTTATTCTAACAGCAATGCTCTTTTTGAATTTTCAACTGCTTTTCAACTACGGGCATTGTTACACGTGGTATAGTATGTCTACAGTAAAAACTCCCCCCTCCAAGGCCATCTGCTGCTACGGAAAGAAGAATAGCGCAATTCAGGAAGGGTAACTTCTCGTCACTGTAGGACTGAGACAATAGACCGAAGAAAAAAGTTCCCTTTCTCTCGCTGACCAGAGCCAAATCCTGTCCTAAACAATGACCCCACACCCCTAATTGAAATAGTTATACCACATTACCATAGTCATGGGTCCACATGAATGGCTAGGGGAATTCTTACTTTAGACCCTTGTGGCAGAATTTGCTCGAGCTATCGGTGACAAAACTCTCTATCACTAATATCTTTCTGCAAGATACTTTTACTAATAATAAACATATATGTCACAAATTTAAAATAACAAAAGCGCTGTGTTTACAAAAAAAACTATATAATTTTCCTTAATAAAACATGTAATAATTTTTAATTTTAATATTAATTGTGATACTCTAGCATTTTGTGGGGGGGGGGACATAAAAATTATTTTTTTCCTCGCAAATTGTAAATATTTATCACAGTAAAAAAATAAAATTAGAAAACGTGAAATATGTAGTAGTGATTGCCGAAAAAAAGATTGACAACGCAATCATGCGAACCAGGCTCCTCAAATGCGTGTTTCGCTTCGAGATTACGTTGTTGTAATAAATAATATTGCATAAAAAATATTGGATTTAAAAGTTACGGAGAAATCAATGGCAATTACTGTCAAAAACTCAATTTAATTATTACCTGAAAATGTAAATACTCACATGCATGCAGGATTCAAATTTCCCATAATGTTTGAAATATATCATGACATTTAAAATCTACAGGAAAACCAATAACTATAACAGCCGAAACTACCATTTAAACCTTTCATCGAATAACAATACTATCGTTGTAAATCGAGCATGTCAAAAAGTGACTAGTGAATTTCTGTAGAAAAGAAAAGTAATTTTTTTAAAACTTTTTAAAAGAAAAGTCTTTCTGGAAGACTTTTCTTTTAATTCTTTCTGGAAGACTTTTTTTTAAGAAAAGTCTTTCTGGAAGAAAAGTCTTCTGTGACAATGTCGCTGCATCGCTGAAGTTCTGCCACAGGGCTTTAAATAAACTATATCTCTTACAATAAAATAGCAAAATAATAAAATAGTAAGAAAAGAAAAATTAATTAAAAACAAGTACAGTTATATTAAACAAATAAGTGAGCGGTCTTCATTTTGCTGACCAAATAAATTGCTCCTAAATTTGAGCTAACAACTATACATTTTTTGACAATTAACAATTGCTACAATTAACTATTGTCAAACAAGAAGACTTCCAAGATGTGTAGTGTACTAATAGTTAACATAACGAGATCTCTCTGATAGGTCAGCAAAGTGATAACTCACATTATGCAACTCATTTCATGGAATAAAACATCTAGCAGTTTTTTCAACTTTGCATAAACTCATCAAATATAAAAAGTGTTAGCATTACTAAACAATTTTTAATGCTTTCAAACTTATCTTCTTTAAGAAGACAAAATATTTTATAGATATTGATAAATACTTTGTTTAAAATAAAACAATGATTTTTTTTTATTTTGCTTTAGTATTAATGAGAACATAATAAAAAATAATTAAGAAATTTCTTAGAATTTCATTTCNTTTTTTTTTTTTTTTTTTTGAGACTATATAGATTCCAAACAAGATTTTAGTTTTCTAACTTGACTTCTATCTAATAAATCTATTAATATCTAATAAAATGTCCCTTATGACTAAAAAGGAATTTGTCTTAGGTTCTTACCAGTTTTCGATATCAAAAACTCAATCCTGATTTCAATTAAGAGTTTTTTGTGTCGTGAAATGTAGAATCTGCAAAAATTTGAAATTTTGCTTTCATGATATAACTTTTTTTAATCAGAAAACAGCCCTTAATGCGATATAATGCCCTTAACACTAAACATATCATAACTGGTCAAATGATTGTTTAAGAACTTCTAAATCGAAAATGGGCTTATCATCTTATTGTTTTAGCACATTTGACTTCCTGACTTTTTTCTAACAATTATATACAGTAAATATTCTGTTATTATTATTATTATTTGTATTTTGTTTGCTTCAAATAATACTTGTCGTATACCTATTTATGCCACAACCGGTCGTTTGACTGGGAGAACTATTAATTGCTTTATAAGGCCATCAGATCAGAAAGTACGATGTAATGCGTGTTCTAAGTATTGCATTTGATTAGGTGTACATTACTGCGAAGACTGTTGCATAGATAGTGCAATCAGAATAACTATGAACTCAAATTTCAAGACAGCACCTAAAATTTTAGACTGGCCTTTTTATGTAAGAAAAGGTGACAAAAACTAAATGTTTTGGTCAGTAGCTTATATTTTATTTTGATAGCTTTACTTCATTTCTAACTAACTGATAGTTTTTACTCAGAAAAATGTGGAAACAATCAAAAGTGCACAAGTTCTTAGAAGATATAATATTAATTATAAGAAAAATTATAATTCTTATAATTATAAGAATTGTTGAGCAATGAATTAAAAATTCTTATTCTTTGTGTTTGTAATACATAAAAATTGGCAATATACAATTTGTTTAATTACAATAGAGTTTTTCAGTTTATTTCCTTCCCAACATCCATATTTCATACATTCAATCAAGAAGTCAGGTTATTTGACCGGATATGGTAGAAACAGTTACAGATTAAGTGTTGGTATGTTCAATGCAATGATATAACTCAAAACAAAACAGATATAAGCTTACCATTAGTATTTGAAATATGACTGAAGACAGAACTTTCTCACTTGGTACTCTGTTAATTTTATTCGCAATACAATCGATGGCATTGGAGTATCGAGGTGGATTTTGATGTATCAAAGTCAAGAAAATAGTTTCAATGCCGAGCTCTAGGGGAGTTGTTTTCTACGAAGAATAAATTACATTTTTAAGTAATTATTTGAAATAAGGCTAAATAAAGCATCATAAATTTTTTTTAATAAGAAAAATAAAGATTTTTGTTCATACATAGCTTGAAGGCAGTTTTATTACAATAGCTTATAAAATTTGAAGGAATAAATATTTTTTTAAACCCCTCACAGATAAAAAGTTATACAAATCTCTCTCTATATGTATATATATATATAAATANATATATATATATATTATACATATATATATGAAGTCCCTGGACAAATTATTAGACGTACTATAAGATTTTATTTAAAATCTTAATTATCAGACGATACTATACAGCTTTATTGTTTTTACGTGACAGAAACCGGTTTGCACTAGTTTACGTTCGCGAATCAATTGGTTAATTTAGACAATATAAAATATAAATTTGATGATAGGATAAATGAGACAAAATATTATATAAATATAGAATATTTATTATATCAAGCATTATATTAGTATATTCTAATAATTAGACCAAATTATTAGACGCACTATAGTTTTTTTTAATAATGATATGATTTGCACGAGTTTATATTCAATACTTTTATATTTAAACATACATGCAATGGGTTTTTATTCAGGAGATTTTTTAGATACTTTCTATTTGCATTTATTCTTAACGTATTGCATTACAATGTTAATTAACCAATTGATACAGGAGCGTAAACAAATGCAAACCGAGTAAAAACAATACAGCTGTATAATATCACCTGATAATTATAATTTTACATAGAATCTTACAGTGCGTCTATTAATATGGTCAGAGACTGTAGATGTTTTATATATTTCACAGCAATGCATGCAGCAAATTATTCATCCAGTTTCATGCAAAGAATTAAATGAAGGAACATCTCAGAAAGGAGCAAACTCATAACTAGACCTATTACGGCCAAATATCACCACCAAGCCACCAGGAATTTTTTTACCTGTAAGAATTTGAATTAAAATATGCTGTGGTTTGCATAGGGTTGGTTAATGTTGCACAATTTGGCAACTTTTTTTGCCATAGAAATAAATAAAAAAAGGTATAGAAAGGGAAAAATTTGAAAGGTAAAATTAAAAATTATCACTTGACAAACTATATTTTTCTTTAATTTATTCCAAGTAAAACAAGAAAGCAATTTTATTTGGGACCTTAATGATTCCAGTTGGTGCAAACAGGTGTCTATATGAAAATATCTCTATATGAAATACGTAATAATCTCTATATGAATACGGTGTCTATATGAAATACGTAAAACCTTCATCTGAAATGCTAATAATTATACTATGCTTAGCTATGAGCTTATTATCTTATGTCCTATGAGCTTGTTAGCTAATTTTTATTTTTTATATACATAGAAAGCATCACAAATTATCCTACCCAGTGGGACAGTGAAAAGATTTTTAATTTTTTGAAATCTAGAATAAAACATAAGAATACATTTCAATTGCAGCAGGAATAGTACAGTAAAAATAGCTCATAAATCATCAAAGTTTTGGACACTAAATATGCTCATAATTTTTTTTTTCATTATACCTCATTTATAATTCAAGCACAAAAAAGCTTTGAAGTTGTATACTAACTAATCAATTTATATAAATATATACAGTAGGGAACCGATTATCCGGAACGATCGGGACCATTGCTATTCCGAATAACTGATTTTTCCGGTTTTCTGAATCGCTACAAAAAGCCGTTTTTTTATTGTTAAACCCAACTAGAAAAAAAAAATTTGGAAATAATCTTAAAAAGAGGAAAAAACGATGAAGTAATACACCAATGATTATTTCCAAAATGATGGTAAGGTAAACATCTTTCAAAAAAGAATGAAAAATCCTAAAATCTTATGAGAAAAAAAAAATTTAAAAAATGGGGGGGAAATTTATCGAATTTTATTCCGGTTTTTTGGTTTTCCGAATTCCGGATAACGGGTTCTGTACTGTATATATGTATACATATATGTATGGCAGATTACAACTTTCATTTTCCGGATTTCTATTAATTTTTTTTCCTTTTTGTCGGATTTTTTTCCTGAATTTTTATTGTTCTTTTTTCATTGTTCTGTAATTTTTTCCATGTTTTATTACATTTTGAACTTATATATATAGCACAATAAAGACAAAAAGGATGAAAAGACAAAAAAAGAAGGAAAATTAATAAGTTTAATTTACAGTGTATAAGCTGCACTTAAAATGTAGAGAAAAATAAAGAAATTATGAAAAATATAAAAGATTAATAAAAAGAGAAAAAGAAAATTTATTGGAACAAAATATTTAAAAAAAAAATTTAAATATTAATAAAGACAGAAAACAAAAAAAATAATCTCTCCATAAGCTCTCACAACTATATCCACAAAAAGGAGTGTTTTCCAATATTGTATCAACAGGGTGGGCAGCCAAACCTTTCAACAAAAAATAAGCACCTTTTAAGTACTTTTTAAGCACTCAAAAAATATTTTTAAGTACTATATACATCAACAAAATAATTTTAAAAGACTTTATAAATAAATAATTTCTAAAAACAACATGATCATGATAAAATAACTAGTTTCTGACAAAGAACTCTACTCTTGATAATATTAGCCATTATAAAATGATCAAGAGATCTTTCGATTCAATATCAGAGGGTGGAAAATGAAGCCTGATATTGAGAATATCTTGCAAAATGCAGCGGAGTTGCACATGAGAGTGCAATAATCTCCCAGAACCCAGCTCAGAGGACAATGAAGTATTTCATCAAACATGAATGAATTGTGAAAAATGAATTGTATAGAACAATGAATTGAATCAAAAAATGTGAAAAGTACGCTTTTACATAATGCATAGCGAAATCGACATTACATTTTTGAAAAGGGAAAATTAATCACTTCTTAAAAACTCCCAACCCAATGATAAAGGCCCCTTTAAGGGCTTTTTAAAAAAAACGAAAATAATCACATTTAAGCACTTTTTAAAAACGCTATTATTAATATAAGCAAAGCAAAATACATTTATACAATGTGTGAGGAGCACTCAAAAAAAAGAAGAAAATTGAACACATGAAGTAAAACATTTATCATGTAAATAATCAACAGAAGAAATTTTTCCTTTTCTCTGTCTTTTATAATACATAATTTTTACTTAACATGTTCTATTTCGTTTCAATTTGTTTCTTTGAGTGCTTCTCCATATTTATAAATGTCATATTAATATAAAATGAAACATTTACACATGAAGCGAAATATCTTTTTGCCATATTTTACATAAAAACAAAGAACGCAAAACATGAGCAGAAATTTCTTTTAGAAAATTACGCTGCGTAATTTGTAATTACCAAAAGAAAGGATTGAGCTTAGAGCTTTGATTGAGATTTGAAGATATGACAAATCCAATGTCATTCAGTTTCACTGTAACCAGCTATATCAATGTTTTTGTTTATTTTCTATATCGTAACTAGTGTGTCTGTTTACATTTAAAATTTGTTTTAATTTTCATTTTTTTAAAGAAATAACCACTAAATATATAGCCTAAATTATAACATTGTTCAATCGCGCATCTGTAAAATCACATCTAGAATGAAAGTCTCTGTTTTATTTTAAAGTTTAAGAGACTGATACTGTGTATTCATAAACTTCAGATCCTAGAAGTATTAGATATTAAGTAATGTTAACGCAATTTGTTTGTAAATTATTAAGCTATTTATAAATTTTCTAAAAATAAAGTTTTTCTATATTATATTTAACTTTCATATATTATTGCTTGCAGTAGATGTATATTGCGTGACCTTGAGTAGATTTAATTAACTATTCTATTTTGGGGGGAGGGCGATTTCCGTATTGTGATCTCTGGCCGAATAAATTTCCGTATCGTGATGTATAGCTGATTAATCGCCAAGTCTTGGCAACTTCCGGGCAGTGGCCCACGAGAAACTTACAAGAAACATCACAGAAAGGAACCAACTCGAAGGAAATAACTTGTAGCCCACTTCGAATTATGCAAAACGACACAGTTCATATTGTTCAACGTTTTCACAATTAATTCAACTCCAATTTATGTCGGCGTATTGTCAATCCGTAGCGTATGAAAACGCCATTCATTTTACTTGATTCAAAATTTCATGATTTTTGACAATCGTCAGAAACAATGCCAATAGGTTGGGTTTTTTTTTACATGACGGTTAAAACAAGATAAAACCGTTAATTATCAAAAACCTTTGAACCTTGCCTAATTAATGATATTTTTTTTAAATGCTTAAAAATATTTTCTGAGTGCTTAAAAGGTGCTTATTTTTTGTTGAATAATTTGGCTATGCACCCTGAAAAATATTATTTAAAAATGGCCCACTTTTGTAAATTTTATGCATGGAATGTAACAGGCATATTATATGCATATATTTCTTATATCTTGATGTTTAAGCTCATCTTAAGCATTTGTGCCAATAAATACATTAATTAATATCAGAGATATCAAATTGCCCAGGTATCCTCCCTCAAAAAAAAAAACATCAGTGAGTTTTGAATATAAGAATAATAATTTTAAATATATATTTAATATTTTTAATCTAAAAAAGTTTATTAAAGATTAAAATTGCAAATCTTGGCTACTTTTAGAAAAGAAAGTTTTGTTTCTGAAAGGTTTTTTTTTTTTATTATTAATTGGCAGATTTTTGCAAATCTTAATTAATATATTGTGCCTTCTGGTATTATAGCTGAGAATATCTTGCATTTTTGAAGAGAAAGAAATAAAATCACTTGCAAATTTTTATAGTTTCAGAAAAATTCTTTGATACTCTTTGTTTAGGCATGTGCAAATCTCCCTAGCTATTTTCTTCATTTTTTTTCCTTGCAATAATTTAGGACTTTTTTTACAAATAAACAAAATGGTTGATGCCCTTATCAAAACCAAAAACGTTCATTAATTTATACAAAACAATATGTAATAAGCAATAGTTGATGAATTTTTTATTTTATTTTGTGCCAGGACAAAAGTTTTTGGCGACATTTTATTCAGTCCCAACTGATTAAACAGAACCATTTCTTCATCTCAAAAAAAAGTATACTTTTTATAAATTTATGGTAAATTAAAATACATAAACTTATGCAATACTTGTCTATTCTTTAGAGGTAACTACGATGCAATTATAGAACCACAGAACTATTGAAACCAAAGTGGATTGCTATGATCATTGACAAACTGCTGCAGGAAAGGAATAGAATTCAATTGCAAAGATAACAATAAAGGGTGATAAATTATTTTTTATTAACAAAGTGTTCCAAATACGTTTTCCTATTATCCTTTTTTATTTTGCTATAACTTTCACACTTGTTTTGCTAGGGAAAATAAAATAAAAAAAGTTGTGATTTATTAAGGGGGGACCCTACCCTGAAATGGTAAAATATTATTTTTCTTGAATTTTTTAGTAATAGAGGCAATGCAGAGACTCCTTGTTTTTTTTTTATGTTATTTGTTTAGATTTTCTGAAGCGTAAAGACATTATCTAAAAAGTAGCATAGCGGTTTTTTGATATTCGCAAAATTACCAAAATGGCGGCAACTTAAAAAAAAAGTNTTTTACAAAATAATAAAAAATAAGTTGGTGGCTGGGCATCAAAAAGTAGCACCTCACTGGCCTCATGGATTTAGAAGTCCTGTAACTTAAGAAAACTTTTTTGTTTAGATTTTCTGAAGCATAAATACATTATCTAAAAAGTAGCATAGCGGTTTTTTGATATTCGCAAAATTACTAAAATGGCGGCAACTTAAAAAAAAAAGTTAAGTTTTTCATTAAAAAAATATTCATTAAAATACTTATATAAGATCGAAATATAAAAATATCCTATGCTACTTTCTGAAGAATATATTTTTACGTAATTTAAAATAAAGAACAGCTTATTTTGTTGTATAGATCATGAGAAAAACATTAGGCCAGGTCAAAAAACAGTGTTTTGAGAAAAATGCGTTTAAAGTTTTGACTTATGTTCAATCTTGTAAATTATTAAATTAGTAATGACTTACCTTTATTCTGCAATTCCAGGTCCATATATCTTCTCCGTCAACAGAATTGATCAGACACAAAAAGAATGTCGCCTGTCCTAATCCGGCCAAACGGGCCTTTCTACCTGCATAGCGGCGACTCTCTATTTTCCGGTATAACTTCCAAACGAAGTTAGGTACCGAGAAATCGTTTTAGACAGACATTAGGAAGGGTACAAAGATTCGAAAAATGCGATAATAAATGCTTAGAATTTTTTAAATATTCCGGGTGGGTCCCCCCTTAATTCTGTTCTCGTCAGATTAAAGTAAGTTTGTTATGTGTTTTATTCTGAAAAAAAAATCACTCCACGTGACAACAGAGCCTTTTTTTCATCAGACTAATTCCAGTCTATTGAAAAAATGGTTAATGAGAAGTTATGATGACTAAATAAATAATGTGCCCATCTTTTGTAGCAGAAAAGTTAAAACTTGGCTTGCTAAAATCTAATCACAAAAAATAATAAATTAACTATTACTTAAAGTGTTTTTTTTTTTTTTTTTGTGTTGTTGTAAGCCATTAAGGCAAAAATTCTGATTGTTCTTCTTTCCCAGTGGCGCCATCCATGGCCGAGAATTCGACTTCTGCAAACATCCATACATCACACCAGGGTGAAGCCATTGACACATCTATTCATCCACAGATTGTAATTTTGACCTAAACCAGAGAATAATCAATCTCCAATTCAGTACACCCCCAAAAGTATAATTTGTTATGGGAGGACTTTGCGACCCGACAGATTTGACCTGCACCATTCACTACAGGGGGAATCTTTGGCCAGCTAGATTTGAACTCCCGTCCTCAGGAGCGCGAGTCCATAACCAGGCTATATGTGCCCCTTTCTTTTTACTAATCATATAATATAGAAATAACAAACATTCATAGTATTCATGCCATTTTTCTTGTTTTTTTTTTTTTTTTTTTTTTTTTTTTTTTTTTTTTTTNTTTTTTTTTTTTTTTAATTTTCAATGTTTCCCATGGGGAAGATAACAGTTAGTGTGGACAGTTTAGTATAATTTTTAACTCTTGATTTTTTTTAAACAATACTTTGAAAACTACATTCTATTTTAAAAATCTGAAACAACAAAGTGATTTAGTTTTTTCACAATTTTTTTTTTAAAAAAAAAGCTTGTTTTTGTCCTGATTTGCACATTACAGGAAGCCAGTGTGAACAGGCTATGGCATTAGTGTGGACAAACATGGTAACTTATTAAGTAGTAATTTATTTTCAACAAAATCATGTCTAAAACCAAATTGAAATCATTTTTAATCTAAGCCTTATTGGAAAATAAATATTCATACATAGAAATTTTAAATACTAATATGCATTTCACTAGACTAAGAAAGAAATTTGAAACTCAAATCGACAGATTTGAAAATCAATATTCTATTTTATAGCATTGAATCAATTTTACATTGAATAAATTTTAATAACCATAGTTTTAACACGATGATAAAACAGTATGAATAAACAAGCATACTGACTGTGTGGTTTAGCCGTATTTCATTCACTTGACAATGAAAACAACTTGCTAAGAACGACAGTGTTATTTGCCAATATTCTGCTTTAGTTAAATGTACGGCAAAAATTAGTTCATATATATAATTAAATTCTTTTAACAATTTTGATAAAACACCTGCCTTATATTTTCTTTATAATGGTTTCATTATAAATACTTAACTTAATAATGAAACCACTAATTGTTAAGCTATGTAATCCTACAAAATCATTCTGATTTAGAGAATATATAACATCAATTGTGTTATAGTTGTAACCAGTTCATATTTCTTCCATTGAAAGTTAATACTCCATATAGCTGATTAAGATTGGCTGGTGCTGACATCATAGGTCACATGTGTGGGTATTGGTTGTCTTCTTCTTCTTCTTGGAATGCAAGTACCCAAAAACCTGATTTTTTAACTTTATTTGACATATCCCCTATATTTTGGGGGTCAGAAATCTGAATCTGTCGGAAAAAAAAGGGTATGTTTATACAGAAAAAGTGAGTTTTTGTGTCTGATTTCATAACTTAAAATATTGTTTGCAACATATTAATTAGCAATTTGAGGTCATCCCCTCGAGCCATTAAGATTGAGTTCTAGAAAGTGAAGATCCCATCATTAGATCAAAAGTTATTTAGCGTGGTCCTTTTTATTGTGCACTGTACATGGATGTTACGAATCTACTACAGTCATAGATGAAATTTGACCAGTAAATAAAAAAGTCATTCAAGATGTTCACCATTTCTCCCTATTATTTCTAATTTATTTTGCATAATACTTAATATTATGTAAGATTTCTGCTTATTCTTTGTTATTATTAATGTTTTTTCTTTACAGATTCTTATGAAAGATGATCTTTTGCTTCACCTATTGTTTGTAATATTTGTCTTCCCACGAAAGTGCTTTTGAATCTTTCTTCTTTTGATTTTATCCACAATTCTGATTTTTCTCAGGTAAATTTGCCAATATTCTTTTAAATACCTGGCTTATGAGAGCTATTATATATTTTGCATAGTTATTTACAGGGTATCTGCGCACCTGGTAAATCATGGATTTCAATATTGAACAAAATTTGTCATGAAATGTCATTCAACAAAATTTCTAGACCAAATTATCTTTTAAACTTCTGTGATTTCAGAATTTTTTTTATTTTTTTCTTATTTTATCAATTTAAAATTCTACTGAAGCAAGACAGTCATTAACAAGTTTTTTTTTATTCCGAACTGAGAACAGAAAAATTAGGAGTATTTCTTTCCTTTCCGATGAACAAGAAAGGTAACTTAATATAATTCTACAGAATGGAAAGGGGAAAAAAATTATTTGCTTTCATATTTTTTTTCAGCTATTTTATTGCTTCAACTCTTTCTTGACTCTGTTTTTTAAATTTTAAAATTATAAATATGAAGATGCAGAACATAACAGTTTTAGTTATACCTATTATTTCAATTAATGTTATTATGATGCTTTTTTAAATTTATTGTTGTGTTTTTGTCAGAGAAAATAGTAACTTCGTTAAGTCATGAATAATTCTTGGAATTAGTCCTAAGAAATCATGGCTTATAAAATCTAAATTGTAGCAGGTACCCTGTATTTTATAAGATGCCTGTAGAATATATTCTTTATTTTATAGAATGCTCAGTCAACCAACTGAAATATTAGTTAAACTCAAATTTTTATTTAATAGAAAAAAGTAATTTGTTTGAAAAATTTGAACAAGAAATAATATTTATCATTTAAATTGTAATAAGTTTTCATTTTAATAATTGAATCACCGGATATGCTTTTTTCATCTTCAAAATACAAAAAAAAAATATTTTAACGAGGTATTATACTATTACAGCGAAGCCCCCCTATAACAAGGCGAGTTTTAAGATCATCTTTTTCCATAGAATGCTGGGGAAACTAATGAAATATTAGTAAATTAAAATTTTTGATTAAAGGAAAACTACAATTAAAATGTGTTTAATTTTATTTGAACGAAAAATAATCATTGTCACTTAAATTTAAATATTTTTTTTTCATTTTAATAATTGATTCTCTTTATATGATTTTTTCGACATACGAGAAAAACACCTTAACAAGGTTATTATGAGGTTTTATCGAGTCTTATTTTTTTGTATTATTTTATCCTAATATTCTATTTGGACCACTACAAGACCTGTTTCTGCCATAGATATTTTCTTTAATGTTTATCATATGTTGATTTATAAATTAACCTAACTTTTGGCCAAAGTGAAATATTTGCATATTTTCATATTGTCAGTGGTCTGGTCTCATGACATAACATTTTTAGCTTAATTTCTAATGTATACATCATTGATATTAATTTTTGTTGTTCTTCTGTCTTTTGAGAACTTTTTACATGAAAAATTATTTTTTTATACTTTCAATTAATTTGAACCAATGATTGGAAAATTTTGATCTTAAAAATGTACATACAAAATGAAATAAGCAAAGTAATTTTTTTTTTCCTATTCTAATTTCATAAAAATAAATGACAAAAGACGATTGGTAAGAGAAACCCTTATTTTACCATTCCTTTATCTCTCTACTGTATATTTTTTTAATGTTCCAATTATTTGTTTGTAAAAAAAATTATAATTAAAATTATTTAATTTTTTTTTTGAGCTTTCTGATTAGTCAGTTATTTTTTGTATATAGAAATAGCTGTAATAAAATCATGATATACAATGATATAGTACAATAATGTAATTTTTAAATATGATTTTAATTTTCTATTAATTGTTGTTGACTCATATTGAAAATCTAATAGATATATCAGTTTTCTAAGTTTTAAATATTAAGATTCGCCTCACCTTGTCATGTTAGTTTTATAATTCCAATTTAGGTGATAGCTTACATCATATCAATTGTCCAACGGTTTGTTACTTGCTGATATAAATGTATACTACCCTTCAATAATGGAAGAGACATTTTGAGTTTTTAACATTTTTTTAAAAATTCTTGAGAAATACTTAAAAGATTATTTTATAACTTTAAAGATGTTTATAGTTTATGAGATTTTTAATGCTTAACAGTAAGTTTTAAATTATACAGAGGTTTGGGAGACAGACAATAAATTACAAAAGAAAACAAGTATTTTTGAACACCCTATGCCAGAAAATCAAGCAATAAGCTTATAACTCGTATTGATTACTTTAGTTGTTATTTTTAATAGCTGCATAAAATTTTGTAAACCTAGAGTAAATATTTATGGAGATATAAAAATTTTTACCAAAAACTACTTTTTTTGCCTTGCATTTTTTTACCATAACTTTATAAATATTCAATAGAATCAAACAATATTTTTGGTGCAATTTAAAATTAAATACAAAATTATTTATTTAAAATTTTAAAAAAGTCTCTTAAAACTGTACAAGATGTAAGTATTTAAGGTATTTCTTTTGAGCGGTATTAGGCAACTAATGAAAAAAGTTTGATATCTTAAGAATTTAAAAAGTTTCAAGCAAAGTACTTTTGGAAAGAAAGCTCAAAACAATCATACCTGAAATTTCATGTTGTGCTATTAAACAAGAGAATGAGACTCGCATTGTGAAGGATCATCCCCTGTGTGTTTTCTTTTCTTATACCATCACATTTCTGGAGGTATTATCATTCTTTATTAAATTTTGTTTTCTGAAACAAAATGTTTTGAGCTTTCTTTTAAAAAGTACAAAAACTACATAGAAAATTACTTGAAACTTTTTAATTTTTTAAAATATTGAAATAAAACTTTTTCATTAGTTGCCAAATACTAACAAAGAAAAAAAAATTATTTTTTTCTGTGTGTGCGCTGTATAAAAGAACTACCTTAAATACTCACGTCTAGTGCAGTTTTTAAAGAACTTTTTAAAAAAATTTCGATAAATAATTTTTTGTATAATTTTAAATTGCCCCAAAAATATTGTTGATTCCATTGAATATTTATACAGTTATAGCAAAAGAAAAATTTATAGTGAGGCAAAAAAAAAAATTTTTTTTTTTTTTAAATGGCCATATTTCTATAAATATTTACTCTAGGTATACAAAATTTTATGCAGTTATTTCAATTAATGACTAAAGTAATCATTACAAGTTGCAAACTTATCGCTTGATTTTCTGGTGTAGGATGCTCAAAAGTACTTGTTTTATTTCATAATTTATTGTCGCTTTCCCAAACTTTAAAAGCTTTAAATCTCATTGCTAAGTATGAAAAATTGCATGAACAAACATCTCTAAAGTTATAAATTAATCCTTTAGGTATTTCGGGAGAAATTTAAGAAAAATGTCAAAAACTCAAAGTGTCTCTTCAATTATTGTAGGGTAGTGTCTATATATTATATTATAATTATTAATATTTACTATTATATGGAAAATACTCCAAACATATATAAAAAATAAATCATTGTATGTATAAGTAAATAGACACAGGTCAGTAGTATTTACCAGGTTTTTCCCAATGGTTTTTACCAGGGTAAAAACCCAATTTTTACCATCTTCTGGTGAAAGCACAATCCTGCTGGTATTGCATTAATCACTTTTTTTTAATCATTTATTTTAAAATATAACATGTATTTTTAATTGCATTCCAGGTAGGTTATGAAATGAAAACTTTTCTTATTAGGACTATTTGGTTATTTAGTCTACCCTTCAACCACATTAGACCATATATACTTTGTCTTAAGTAAGAACTCCCCTAGCCATTCATCTAGACTGTAGGGGAGGGAGTACTATGATAATGAGGTATAACTATTTCAAGTAGGGATGTGGGGTTATTGTTTAGGACAGGTTTTGGTGAGAGAAAGGTAATCTTTTTCTTCGGTCTATTGTGTTAGCCCTGGAATGAAGAGAAGCTGCCCTTCTTGAAATTTGCTATTCTTGTTAACATGGCAGCAGACGACCTCAGACTTTGCGGTGAGGGAGTTCTTACAGTAGACAAACTATAGTCAGCAGCTTACTCTATTTGATATAAAGACATTTCTGTAAATATATCGTTAAATGTAGAAAAGGTGATGACTTTTATGTGCCCTGAAAGAGGTTTTGCAACTCAAAATAGTTATAAAGTGAACTTTGTTTAAAGTTCGCTCTTTTATTTTAAATTTCACTCTTCAAAAAATTATAGAAGATTAAAATATCTCGTTTTTGTTTTTAGATCCACAGTTTGGTCAATTTTTTTAAAAATATGCTTAAAATAATTGTTTGATAACTTCTTTGCATAAATAATTAAATTGTATCAACAACTTCATCGGAAAACTTTAGACAATTTAACATTTTCAGAAGATTAAAATAATGTCTGAGTATTTTTTATGTTCATAAAAAATTTAAAATGAATAATTTTTTCTGCTGTCTATATATCATGATTCTTTTTGTGAACATTTTATTAGTTATTTTCCTTACAAAATACTGTTCAAATTTTTCAATAAATAATTTATTTCTTTAAAAGGTAAATTAGATTTAATCATTGATTGTTATTTTGTTTGTAACTTGATGTTCAACTTATTTAAATTCAGTTCGTTTCCGAAATCCACCTAGATTATAAAATATAGTTTACTTTAGATTTGATTTTCTTTCTTTGTGTGTCCAGTAGTGTTACAAATAGAACATTTGAATGTCTCATAGCTAATTTTATAAAGTTTTTATTATTTTAATATTGAAAGATATTAGTATAAATTTAATTACTTTGATATTAAAATATGAAAACTATCTTCTTTTTTTTTTTAGAAATTCCATGTGCTATGGATGTTATTTTATCTGAATTTGTTGCCCACACTTCTGCTGACCCTGGTCTTGCTACTGATCTTTTGGAAGGTATGGTCACTCCAGGCATTATTTTTATAAGAAATTACGGTCGCCAGTTTCTAATGTTATAGATTTTTATTGTCATGAAATGTAATGATTTTTACTATTTTTTTTTTTAATAATGAAAAGTCACTGATTTAGGTCGCCAAAATGTCTAATTTTTAAAATGGAATCCCCCCTCCCCAATTTCATGGTGTTCTGAATATCTGAATTTTTATCAAAATCCCCACTAACAGTCATATTTTATTAAAATATAAAATGTTTTTATCGTGTTCCTTAAAAATTGTGGTGTTCTTTCAAGAAATTAAAGAAAAAACATCCTTTCTAGAGTGAATTATCTTTTAAACTTCTGTGATTTCAGAATTTTTATTATTATTTATTTTTTTTTTTATTTTATCAAATTAAAATTATAGCTGATACTAAGCTAGTCATCGGCGAATATTTTTTTTATTCTGGAATGAGAACACTAAAATCAAAAGTATTTCTTTCCTTTCCGATGAACAGGAAAAGTATCTTTAGAATATAATTCTGGAGAAAAAAAGGGGAAAAAATTATTTGCTTTTTTTATATTTTTCAGCTATTTTATTGCTTCAACTCTTTCTTTATTCTTTTTTTTTTTTTTTTGCCAGAGNTTTTTTTTAAATTTAAAATCTTATAAATATGAAGATGCAGAGTATAACAGTTTTGGTTATATCTATGATTTCCATTGATGTTATAATGCTTTTTTTAATTTAGTGTTGCGTTTTTGTTGGAGAAAATAGCAAGGGTCTGTCCTGACATTTTGTGGAAGATCCTGTTATTGTAAAATTGTGAAAAAATTACTCGTAATTTGTGAATATAAAATAAACGTTAAGTCACATTCTTTCAACCAGGATCCTGCTTTTGTGAATTTGNCAACACTGTAAAATTATAATTGAAAAAAAATTAAATTTTCAAAAATAAACAGCAATTGTTGCTACTAAATCAGAGATGCGACATACAAATGTTTGGTATTTAGCCTATACTGCTGAACGCAGAATATTAATTTCGAACGAATAAAGGAAGAAGCTTCTGCGGAAGACAAAACTTAGTTCGTTTACATCTGTCTTTCTTCCCCCCCCCATGGGAATGGTTTATTCGATTAACAAAACAATAATGAAGATCAACAAATTTGTGAAGGGTCCGATTAAAGGATAAATTATTTTGTGAAGGGTCCGATTAAAGGATAAATTATTTTGTGAAGGGTCCATTTTAAAGTTAAAATATTTTGTAAAGGGTCCGTTAACGGACCCAAATTTCTTCTAAACAGACCCCTAAATAGTAACTATGTTAATTTATGAAAAATTCTTGGAATCAGTCATGAAAAGTCATGGATTTGAAAATCTAAAATGTAGTAAATATGTAGTATAATGTAGTAGATATGTACTATAATGTAGCAATTTTTCCTTTTTTTTTGAATATAGCTCATGATTGGAACATTCATTCTGCTTTATCAGCATATTATGTGATGAAAGGTCTGTTGCCAGGTGAAGTCCCATCATCTGATCATCATGAAATCTCATCCCATAACTCAACACATTCTGATGACAGTAAAATGAAGAAGCCTCCTTTAAAGAAAGTTGCAGCAGTTGATTTAGAAGATGGTGGTAATTGTCATTATTCTATTCTTTTTTAACATTATTGAACTATTTATGGAGCAATTTTTTTCCCTAGTCATGTTACATTAACCCTTTATTGGATCATTTTTTCTAGTAGATGGTTAAAATTTTTAAAATTTTATCTACTATAAAGTAAGTAAAAAAAATAAGTAATTTTATTCAAGTAAGCCTATAAACTTGCATTTTTATAAAGTACTAGCATTTTTATGCTAGCATTTAATGCTAGGCTTTTTTAAAAAGTACTTAAAGGTGCTTATTTTTGATTTTAATTTTTTAAAAGCCCTTAAAGGTGCTTTTTTCATGGGGGTGTTTTTAAAAAGTGCTTAATTTTCCCTTTTCGAAAATGAGATTTTCGAAATGGGAATGTCAATTTTCTCCGTGTATTATATAAAAGCGTGCTTTTCAGATTGTTCTATTCAACATTTTCGCAATTCATTCAACCACAATCCTCGTTTGCATCTGAAAGCACCAATCATTTGATATGTTTGATGAAATACTTAAGAGTCTGCATGTGCATCTACTGAGCTGGGTTCGGTGAGATTATTGCACTCTCATGTGTAACTCTGCTGCATTTTGCAAAATATTCTCAATTTTAAGCTTCATTTTCCGTCCTCTGAAATCGAACCAAAAAATCTCTTGCTCATTCTATAATGGCTAAAATAATTAAGAAAAAGAGTTCTTTGTCAGAAACTAGTTATTTTATCATGATCATCTGAAGTCTTTGAAAATTAATTTGTATTTTGTTAATGTATATAATACTTAAAAATATTTTTTGAATGCTTAAAAATTAGTTAAAAGGTACTTATTTTTTGTTGAAAGATTTGACTATGCACCCTGAATAATGACCAAATTTATAAATTTTGCGTTTATAACTATAAATAAACTCGTAAAAAAATGATCAAATAAAGGAAAGCATAACACATAAAAGAAAATAGCTCCCCAATCTTGGTTTGACTTCTTGATGCGACGCTAACCTATACTGTTACCTACATTTATGTAAGCAAAGCATTCAATTATTGGTATTATTTTCTTATATTTTCTGAAGTTATCAGCAGATGACTGCTCAAATTATGGATAAAGAAATATCTTCGCTTCGATTTTTAAAAATGAATGAAATTAGTGGTAAGTATGCTTACCATGGCCTTATTAAGGGATAAAATATTTTTGCAATTCAGACTGATTTATGGAAAGTAATTCATTTAGGTTTTATTACCTGAAACTTATTTGATATTAAAGATTTTTTTTGTGGAAAGGCAGGAGTTTCTTTTAAAATTTTACCTACTCTAAAAAAAATGGCCATGAACTGAAACTCTCACACTTGTAACTATCTGAATTTATTAATTTGGAGTTTGCTATTACAAGTGAACAAATTTATTTCAAATTTGCTATTACAAATGAACAAACGCATGTTGCACTCTTTGTTGTTAGCCAATCTTTCTGACTCCATGCTGGCCTTTACTGTCATCTACATTTATGCAAACAAAGCCCTTCATTGTTTTGTTTATATATATATATATATGTGTGTGTGTGTGTGTGTGTGTTGTTACTCATCCCCCTGTTGTAGGAAGGCCTACACCAGGTCCAAACAACTTTGTAGCCTGAGAACATTAAAAATCTTCTCCTGATTATATATATATATATATTTATTTACAGTGATGGCCAAAAGTGTAGACATTTTTTGAAAGTTTCATGTTTTTCAACTTTGTGTGCTTGTAAAATATATTAATTTTCACTTAAATACAAACGTTTATATATCAAATTGAAGGTAATTTAATGTAGAATTTAATAATAAATACAGTATAACAATATCTGTATTGCAAAAAAAAGTTATGCAACTAATAGTAAGATCTATCTTAGATTTGCATTTTTTTAAAGTGATACTTACACAATCAATACTTTGTAGGATAGCCCTTATTTTTTAAGACAGCTTCACAGCGTCTTTTCATCGAGCGAATGAGTGTTTTGAGTTCATCTTTCATTATCACATGGTGCCAAGAATCAATTATAGCTTCAATAAGTTGTCTTTTATTGGATGGACGTTTTTTTCGTACAAGAATTTTCAAACGTCGCCACGAATTTTCAATTGGATTGAGATCAGGGCTGTTTCCTGGCCATGGTAATATGTCTATGCCTTTATTTTGAAACCATGCTTTGCATACTTTTGCTGTGTGGCATTGGGCTGAATCCTGCTGAAAAATAAATGGTGCGTTGTTGGGGAAGAGATCCCTGATGGAAGGTATCAATTTTGGTTTCAGGACAGTTTCGATGTATTTTTTGGCATTCAGGATGCCATCAATCACTTGAACTTGGCCCACACCATCTGCAGACATACATGCCCAAATCATGACATTTGTTGGGTTTTTTGTAGTTGCTTCAATGCAATCAGGATGAAGCGCTTCACCTACTCTACGTCTCACGTATTTTCTACCATCACTACCAAAGAGCGATATTTTACTCTCATCACTCCAGATTACTTGCTTCCTTTGATTTTCTGACCATTTATTGTGTTCTTTTGCCCACTTAACTCGTTTTTCGCTTTGCTTTTGATTTAAATATGTTTTTTTCCTTGGAATTCTAGCTTGTAGTCCAAATCCTGATAACCTTCTTCTTATTGTTCTTGAACTTGCTGCAATACCCGCTGCATTCATTTCACATCTAATGGCATCTGATGAAATTCTTCTATCTTGAAGGCATAGCCGTTTAATTTTTCTATCAGCAATAGCCCTTTTACATTTTTTTCGGCCTGATTTGGCTTTATTTTCCACTGATTTCATTTTTTTCATAACGTAAACAGAACTTTCGTACACCAGAACAAGTCACTGAACCACCAACTTGTCTTGCAATTTCAGCATGAAAGAGGCCATTTTCTCTCAATATGACAATTCGACTTCTTTTTGTAGATGTTCAATTAGTTCTTGTTGATGACATTGTTTAAAATTAGTTTAATTAAAAAAAGGGTCTTTAAATATTCAAAAACAGCAATACTCTTTAATTGTACCAGTATGCATCATTCCTCAAAATATTTCCACAACAATAACTCTTTTACCATCCAAATAGCCTAAACTATAGTTACAGACATTTGATTGGTCCTAAGAACAGTGTTTGTGATTGGCTAGTACGCTTTTATTACAAAACACATCCTTATTCAAAACGATTTGTGTTCGTTTGTTCTACTAAAATGAGTATAACTTTTTTTGTGATACAGATATTTTAATTCTGTTTTGGTTATTAAATTCTACATTCAATTTGATATATAAACTGTTGTCATTCCCAGGGAAGGATAGCTATGAAGTCTTTTTCTTTTTATACCGCCAGATGGCGTTCTTTTTAAATTTGTATGTGTTTGTTTGCTTTTCGTTAATAAACTTTTACTTTTCTGTCTGAATCTCGATCCACGGACTACATAAACGTTTGTATTTAAGGGAAAATTAATATATTCTACAAGCACACAAAGTTGAAAAGCATGAAACTTTCAAAAAGTGTCCACACTTTTAGCCACCTCTATCTATATATATATATATAATTTCAGCCTTTCATCCCTTCGATAAATGTGTACCAAGCTTGCTTGGGAACTAAACACTGGGGGTTCCGCGTTCGACTGACCACCTGACTGGAACATCTGCTTCTGCACCCCAGAGCCTAAGGTTAAGAAAACTGAGATGGGCACAGTAGGCATTGGCCCTCTACGGGCTATCTCGCCACTGAGTTTAGTTTTTATATATATAATTATTCTCTCATCTTTATTTATTCAATTATTGGTTTATAATAATTAAATGATAATCTTATACTTAAACCTTTTAGTTAGAAATGTTAAATAAACGTTTTTTAATTATATTGTGTTTTAATAATATTAAGCATTATTACATTTTCATAGCTTCTTACTCTACTTGATTTTGCCAGTTTCTCCTTGTCTACTGGTTTAGTTAAAATTCTCCTGGTTTTTATACATTTTAGAAATTCCCTAAAATTGAGTAAGTTTCCTAAGCGAATCCCTATTGAAATAAAATGTTTAACTATCTTTGAATTAATGGTAAACAAAATTAGGGGTAAACATAATACATAACATTTCAAGTATGTTTAATATCTATCATAACTGGAAAATATTGTAGTTTTTCTATTTTAATGACTATAAAAATCCCTAAAATTCCCTAAGTGCATATACATTATGCAACAATTATCATGAAATTTATATTATTTCGTAAAATCTACCAGATTTTATTTTTTTCTATCCATGTTGGCAACTATGCACTTTATCTAAACTTAGATTGGTTGTTGTAAAAAAATTTTTAATAAATGATATATAAATAAAAATAATTCAAATTAAGTTAAAAAAAATCAATTGCCCCTCTTTTAACTTATTTGATATAACGTTTTCAAAAACTTTTTTTAGAGCTTTAATATCTTAAAATGAAAATCTGTTTTTTCCCTTTCTAGAAAAGAAACTCACGAGAGGAATATCACGTGCAACAGAGAATTTTGGTCTTATCAATCAAGCGAGAAAAGCGTTTGCTGAAGACTTTGATTCTGTGGACGGGGATATAAAACCTCCTTCCTCACAACTAGAAATTCCTGAATATTCCTTTTCTTTACCTGATTTCTCAGTTTATTCTGAAAATTTAAGGCAGTACCTACACAGAGATTTGATTGAGACTGCAACTCTAGTGTCTTTGGAACAAGCTGGTATGTTTATTTATTAAATTAAAAGGAATGTTGACTTTTTCATGTTGATCATGTGATTTAGCATGCATTAATTTATTGGTACATCGTGGCAGAATTGCGGTGACATGGCAACATTTTTGCTGAAATTTACTGAGTTCGGGCTGAAAGATTTTTCTTCTTGGAAGTAAAAAAATTTGGTTTGCTTTTCTGCAGAAATTAACGCTTAAAATTTGAATCGGCCATTTAAATAATCACTTTTTGAAGCACTTATTTGAATCGGATATTGTAAATACATTTTGATTGTATTTTCAGCAGTTATCAACATTGATTTTCACGTGGTTTTAGATATCCTGATATATTTCAGATGATATGTGAAGTTCCAATTGCGCATATAATCATTTAAAACAATGATTCTGTCGATTTTTTTTCACAGTTATTGCTTTTGATTTCTACATAGTTTTTTTTTTTAAAACCATATATTTTTTCCGATATTATTTATTACAACAATCAAATCTTGAAATGAAACATGCATTTGAGTAACCCCTGAAGAGTCTGATGAGCGATTTTGTCATCGATCTGTTTCTTAGTAATTACTGCTGCAGATTTCATGATATTTAATTATTTGTTTACTGTGATGATGGTTTGCAAAATGTGATAAAGGAAATAATTAGTACGTTCCCCCCACAACAAAATGCTAAAATATTGCCTATAATATTAGAATCAAAAAAATATTGCATCTTCAGTTAAAAAAATTATATTGTTTTTTTTATTTTTGTAAACACAGCCTTTTTGTTACCTTAAATTAGTAACATGCATCTTCGTTATGATTGAAAATATCTTGCTGAAAGATATTAATGCTAGTTTCAGAAAACACGAAAACATTCTGCCAAAGGGGGTACATCAGAGTAATGTTTGGTAATTAAAAGATTTAATAATCATTAAAATAAAATATAAATGAAATAAAATTTCTATTTGAAGGCTATAACTAACAAATGACTTCATGATATAATTTAAACTCATTGCATTGGTATGATAGTACAAAGTAAAGTTGGACGCATGTAATACAATAAAGCGATTAGTTTGACCCATGTTATACCATAAAGCGATAAAAGATCGATGAAAAGAAGAAGAACGAATTGAAATTATAATGCTAAGTTTCACGAAATTATGATCCTTTAAAAAGTGAAAATCAGAAAAATGTAATTAACTAGCAAAATGCTCCTGAACAATTTTCTAATAAAAAATAACGAAAGAAAGAATCTAAAATGACAAAAAAGTGACAAAACAACTAATGGCTAATAACAATGGCTAATGACAACTGTCATCAACATTTTAGCTTTGCCAATTACTACTTTTAAAATTATAACATTTGTGATTGTTTATTAGAAAACATAAGTGTACCTTGTAGTGTGTCTACCGCTATAAAAATACAATTCCAATTCACTAGTATATAAGACATGTTAATTAGATTCTATGTTGGGGTACCTTTTCATAGATGATCTACTTACTTACGATATCTACTTACCCCCACATTGGTGACCTTCGAACGTGATGTTAACACACCTACTTTGCCAGAAACTCCCACTTTGATTTGAATACTCTTGCTTCGGTGGATGGTCCACATTGAAAAGTTGACTGTGACATTATCCACCTCCAAGGAGCACAACTTTTCGTGTTCACACTCTTACGCACTCTCATGACTGCTCTGACTAATAATAAATAAATTTTGTACCCTCCTTCCCGGCCTAAAACCTGTTTTAATCCTTCAACTCGGCAACGACGTTATATGTCGCCAGGATTGAACTGTCGGGAAGGGGGTACGGTACATCAAAATTATGGAATATCTCTCATTTGAAATTAACATGAATTCTTAAACATGAATTTTTTTTCCCAAAAAAATATGCATGATGTTAATTAAGATTCTACCTTTTGATTGAAAAAGCATGGAATTAAAATGTACGTTTTATTTTATTGGTGAATAATGTATATTCCTAAAATTACGAAGAAATTACCCTAATATGCCAAAAATAGGATTTAAATTATCTATTTCATCTAGTCTTTAAATTTCAATCATGCATTTATTTCAATGGTTGCTAGGCATTCAAAGCCATGTATTATAATAAAAAATTGTTTTTGGTAGTTAGAGCTTCTAAAATATTCTTATACAGTAGTTTTAATATTAATTTACTTTTGATTAAACATTTATAAAGTTTTTTTAATCGTAAATTAAAGTTCTCACAGTGTATTTGAATAAAATTTTTAAAAAATCCGATTTAAGTCAAACAAATCATGAACCCTGTCATTTAGTCATGTAACCTAGTGATCAATTTTTTTGTCTCTTTGACATTTTGTTTCAAGACATTGACATTTCTTGACATTTTGTTTTGTTTTTTTTGTTTCACCCAATGCAATTATTGTTTGTGTAACAGTTATTGTGAAATTAATTAAATATACTTAATTTCTAGGAAGACTTAATTGGTGGTATACCAGGAATATTGGCCGGAAGCTTTGGCCCTTGTCCACTACGGGTGATGGTAATTGCCTTTTACATGCAGCTTCGCTAGGTAAGACCTTTGAATATGTTTAACTGATGTTTTGAATACAGTAAAGCATATCAAAAACACAAATTGCTTTACAGTAAAATATAGCTGCCAACTCTACTGGATTTTCCAGTAGACTTCTGGATTTTGCCAGTTTCACCTGGTCTATTGGTTTAATTAAAATTGTCCTGGTTTCTATACATTTTTGAAAATTCCCTAAAATTGAGTTAGATTACTTAAAAAAAATACCTATTGAAATAGAATTTTTGTACAGATTATTGCTTGGTTGCTTGACTATTTAAATATGTATCACTAATACATAATGAAACGAACTTTATTTATAGAAATCGGTTCAAAACTTTTTTTGTTTTAAAATGTTCAGTTTATTTTTATTCAGGATTCTCTTTTTAAATTAATAAAAAAAAAATCTTTTACCTTTCTTTGATGTAGTAAATACCTATTAATATTCAAAATGCCGATTATGAGTATACGTAATATTTCAAGTATGTTTAATGTCAATCATAAGTGGAAAATCTTTCAGGTTTTCTATTTTGATGGCTATAAAAATCCCTAGAATTCCCTGTGTGTAAAATATTTAGTACATTATGCAACAATTATCATGAAATTAATATTATTTCTTAAAATTACTGGATTTTTTCCTGTCCATGTTGGCATCTATGTAAGGGGTTAAACAGTTTTATTTATTTCTGGTGTCGACTTTTTGATGGAACTAACACGCATTTGCGTTACATGGAAAGGAAAATTTCCTACAGTTAGCCTGAATTCAAAAAAGTTAAAAACAGACATTTTTATCCTTTCTTTTTATCCAAAGAACACAAACTTGATTACGCATCTGAAACAAAGCAAATATGTAGTCAATCATTAATCAACTTGTTTTCGTCTTCCCAAAAGAAAATTTTTGCAATTTTTTTGTATACCAATTGTTTGTTTCCAAAATTATACTCCTTATTATACTAATTTACTAATTATAATTAACTAATTTACTAATTATAGTTAATTATAATTAATTACTAATTATAATTACTAAATTATACTAATTTACTATTGAAATCAGCATTCAGAGCCAACAATAGTGTCAAAAGCTATTGTACTTCATATCATTTTTTAGTTTTTTATTCTGATAACTCAACATTAGACATGTGTGACAAACTCTCTATAATAAAGATTCCATTTGCTATTCTGAATTCTCATTACAATGGACGTTTACTGTACTTACAGCTTGTGTTACAATTTGCTTTAAGTATGAATTATGTTCGGTAAAGTCTTATAATTAGGCAGATTTTTGGTAGTTTTTCTTTTTTTTTCTTTCTTTTTTTTTTACAGATTTTTTTAAGTTTCTATAGAATCTAAACCTGATTTTTCTCTAAGTCCAAAAAAGGCCACTTACCGAGTTTCAAAAATGTTCCTTAATGTAAATCTTCATTTATAATTTTAGCTTTGTGGCCCTTTTTGATGAATACAGTTGTTACCCAATATTAAAGCATAGACTAATTCTGACATTCACACGGAGATTGCATATTTATGCAGGGTGCAGTGCCACATATCATGTAATATTTTACGATGCAATGTTTAGCTTAGAAACCCAGTTGTGGCACATTAAAGCTGAAGAAGTATTTTTTTTAAATTATCACGAACATTGCTTGGATAAAACAAGAAGCAGTCCATTGGGATTCTTATTCAAATCTGAGATCTCACAGAGGTGGAAATTAAGAAAATTTTAATCAGTGGTACCAGTAATTAAAAGATATTACTATTTAACACACTTTTTTACTGGTTAGTTTACATGTATAGTGTATCTACCACTACAAAAATACAATTCCAATTCACTAGTATCTAAGACATGTTAACACGATTCTATGTTGGGGTACCTTTTCATAGATGAAGGTTGACATTGTAGATAACAATACTCCCCACACATGACTTTTTTATTTAAAAGAAAAAGTTAATTAAGTGGTTATATATAAATGGAAAAGTAAAATACAGAAATTACGTAATGTTACAATTATAATGAAACTATTTTGTGACAATAATGCAAACCAAAAATTAAAAAATCAAAGTAGCTCAACATCCATCCTCATTAAATGCTGATCTGGAAAAACCACTGATTACTATTTTATATCGTGAATGTTTTGTTTGAAGTTTTGAAAGTTTTGTTGAGTGAAAGTTTTTTTTTTTTTTCCGGATCCATCATTTAGTTTCTAGTCCAGATTTAGAAATCCTATTCCAAAAAACGTTTTTTTTTTTATGAACACCTTAAAAATTATGCTTAAAAATTATGAATTTTTGTCTTAAATCTATCTTGTAAAGTTTTTATCAAAAGACAAGATTAATCCCAATAACAAAATAAGGCTTATTTTCACACAGTAAAAATCTTTTAGTGCAAACCTTTGCAGTGTATCTAACACTACAAAAATATAATTCTAATTCACTAGTATATAAGACATGTTATCGATAGCTACTCACTCCCCACACCTTAAAAGGTTTGTGAAACTGCTTATATGTAAACCTTCTAACCTTAAAATGAGATCTGTGACAATCTGCTCTATTCTACGCACATTACCCTAATCCAAAACCTTGGAAAACAACCTTCTATATAAAAACCTTAAATCGATGTTAAATCCATTAATCCTTTGATAAAGCTAGTTTCTAGGTGAAAATAATCTTAAATCTAGGTAATTACAAGTTTCTTTTCCCAAAGTCTTGAATGTTTAACTAAAACCCACCTTGTCATGAAATTTTAATGCACAATGCAATTCGATCCTAATGACATCAGCTTAAATGTCGTTATGGACCTAAGTGAACATTTTATTCTAAGTGACAATACTTTTTAAAAAAATCTTTGAAAAATAACTTTTTATCCTTTTAGGATGAAATGTTTGAAACTGCAATATCTTGCTCTATTGAAAAAAGGTTTTTAGTACAAACATTTTTGTGACAATATAAAGAAAATTCAGGCACAAGGTTGTTGTAAGGTTACATGCTTTCTGGGTTATATCTAAGGGTTATCAGTGTGTTAATCAATTTTTTAAATTAATGTATATTTTTAGAGATACAAAAATAAGAAATTGGTTTTATTGAAAAAACATTAAAACTGAATTTCATAATATACCGTCTTTGTTCTTGCATCAAAACCAATACTCTTTGTACTTATTTTAGGTATGTGGGGTTTTCATGACCGATTGCTAACCTTGAGAAAAGCTCTTCATTGTATTTTGACAAACAGTTCTTATACCGATGCTTTCTATAGAAGGTGGAGGTGGCAAACTGCTCTTCAAAATAAAGAAGTGAGTTTTTTTTTAAAAAATATATATAACTGCCAACTCTACTGGATTTTGCCAGTTTCTCCTGGTTTTTGTTCATTTTTAGAAAACTCCCTAAATTTGAGTAAGTTTCCTTAAAAGATCCCTATTGAGATCCCTATTAGTACAGATTATTGCTTACTTGAGTGTTTAAATTAGTGTCACTAATACATAATAAAGCGAGCCTCATTTATAAAATTCTGTTAACTATATTTGAGGAATTAAATGCCTATTACCATTCAAAATTATGAATAAACATAATACATAACATTTAAAGCAGGGTTGGGGTTTTGGACAGGACACGTGGGTTTTACTGTCTTAAACTGGGTAAAACTGTCCTAAACTGGGTTAAACTGTCTTAAAGTGGTCCAAAACCTTGAACTTTGGTAGAAGGTAAAAATTCTATAGGTGTAACCATTGTGCACATAATAATTACATGTATCATTAAATATTTGATATTTTTTATACAATTTACTATAACTTATTAAAAGAAAATAATATAATATATAATAGGAAAAGGTTTATAATTTTTGAAGCTCCACAATTCATTGAACAACAAAAGTGAATAACTAATCCTTTAAATATAAATATGCTTTTAATACTGATAAATAATATTTTTGCATAAGGATAAATATGGCAATATTAAAAAATAATAATTTTTCTTAAAAAAAATACTAAATTTGNTTTTTTCTTAAGCGTTGTAGCTATATAAAATAGGAATTTAATTGTTTTTGAATTAACGATCACTCTTACCTTGGATCTCTTTGGTTTTTCTATTCTTTATTTTAACAGTTTTTATCAAATGTAATTAGTTATTTTCAGAAAGTTTCAGCAGATAAGCACTTAGATTTTAATATTGAAGACAAAATTGCAGGACAGGAACACTTTAATTGTCCACTAATCTTCAGATTTCCTGCTATGTTTTAAAAATCTTTATTTGCGAAAACGTTTAGCGTGGCGGACAGCTGGCCGCCTTAAGCGGCTAGTACATAATAAAGCGAGCCTCATTTATAAAATTCAGTTAACTATATTTGAGGAATTAAATGCCTATTACCATTCAAAATTATGAATAAACATAATACATAACATTTAAAATCATTTAATGTGAAATCATAACTGGAAAATATGGCAGTTTTTATATTATTTCGAAAATCTACCGGATTTTTTCCTTTTCGTGCTGGCAGCTATGATTTTATTATTACTCTAATACTACCAATAAGTTTTGAAAGAGATCATCATAGTTGGCCAGACAGACCAATGTGGGTCTATGCCTTCCTCTGAAGATTTCTCCATTACCACTTCCGATTTATCTTTGATTTCCAATTCTTTTCATTAATTGCAAGAAAATCAGACTCCACCGAATCTCAACCGTGACTTTCTCCACTTTCTTGTTCCAGAGGGTCTGAAAAGCAATATCTTTTTTATTGTATTGTCATAACTCATTCAAATCACGTGGGCCATCCATTCAGGGTGTGTAGCGTTTTTAAAAAGTGCTTAAAGGGGCTTATCTTTGTTTTTAAAAGCCTCAAAAGGTACTTTTTTTTATTTGGGGTTTTGTGAAAAGTACTTAATTTTCTATCTTTTAAAAGGAGATTATTTCTTTGCCGTGTCGATTGTCGTTATAAATTACAATAAATGCATGATTTTTTTACAATTTTCTTTGTAATATTTATCAGAAACTAGTTATTTTATTATGATAATGTAAAGTTTGTGAAATTGTTTTTGAATTTCATTGATTTTATGTTAATAAATTAAGAACTTTGAACGATAGAGAATAATAATTTTTATTACTGCACAGATCCTAATTATGATTTTTTGGGAAAGTGATTAAAAATATTTTTTAAGTGCTTATAAAGTACTTAAAAGGTGCTTTTTTTTGTTGAAAAATCTGGCTATGCACCGTGTCCATCTCATTCTATTTATTTTTATGTATTTAATATCGGGTATTTATAAATCTTGTGAAGTTCAAAGTTAAATCTCTTACTCCAGTTATTGTTTTCATTTAGTGTACCAAGTGTACTTCCACAAAATCTTTCTCTCAAATATTAGGATAAATTTTCCTCCAGATAGAAATGTAGATAAATGAAATATTCCAACTCTAAACAGATTAAAATCTAGCTTTGGAGCAATCAGATAATATTTTTGGATTTTATTTTGTGAAAGATACCTTTTTCAGGTTACCAATAAAGATGTCTATTGTGACATGAATTTCAAACCAAAAAAAGGGATACGGTGACCCCGTGGTAATTCACGATCACTCTGTTTCTGGGGTAAATAATGATCACCTAAGTTTTATTTTTAAAAAATTAATTTTTTTAAAATTTGAGACATGGACAAGAATGTTTGTACCCTTTACTAAAGTATAACTACATTTACTTAATAATAGTTTTTGTTTAATCTAGCAAAATAAGTATCTTTTAAACTACTTTCTGTATTTTCCATTTCAAAGATGGGTTTCAAAATATGCACATTTCTGCAAATAATAAATATTTTAATAAATATAAAGTTCTCTTAATAATAAATATTTTGGGTTACTTTATTTTTCTTTGATATAAAAAAAGTGCAAGCTTTTGTTTCATTTTTTTACATCTACTGTAAACATTATTATTGATTATAGGAAACTATATCAAATGTTGCCCCCTACAGATGGGGTAATTATTGATTACTGGGGTAATTCCTGATCATTGTCATTTCTTCTTATATATAGTATGAAGAAATAGCTAATTGTCTTTTCTTAAATAACAGTTCATATTTATTAAGTGGAACAACTGTAAAATATACTAGTGAGCTGCGCCCCCTGCTCGCTAACGCTCACCAACCCCAGAAATTGCTACGCAATCTTATATGGTTTGCTTCGCAAACCAACTCGCTTCGCTCGCTGCTAGCTTAGATTCATTGCATATGCACAAAATTCTAAGAATTCAAAACAATCATTCAAATCCATATAACAACTTTTTTTTAAAAAAAAAAACCTGCATCTTTTTAGTAAATACTAAGTCATTAAAATAAATTTGAATTCAAATAAATAACATGTAATTCATTAAACCTTTTAGATATGTGCTATAGTATAAAATCTTAAAGCGTGACAGCACGACTGAGACTCATTTTTCAATGAATAACTAATAACAATAATAAAACAAATAAATTCGTGATATAAATCAAAAATCGTCAAATAAATTCG
>NC_092210.1:90864703-90894941 GCF_043381705.1 Parasteatoda tepidariorum | reverse complement strand
AGATGATTGATTGATTTAATGATTGAAAATGAAAATTTCAGTGTGAGAGCTGTTGACATACCTTACTTAACTTTACACTCTCACTTAATGAAGTTACAAAATCCAGCAAAAGAAACCCATGTGTGAACTCTTTCTTATGTTTCAGCAGAACATGAGAATGAGTTGGCTGCTTGCCTAAAATGTATGACATGATGCAAAGATTTTTGGAAAATTTAAAGTGTTAATCTTTATTCTTGCTTTTTAAATAAATCGTTTTGTTAGCTCCTTAAACATATCTTTTTGATTTATTTGTTTGATCTTGATATCTAATTTGTTAATTACCATTGTATAATTATTTTTAAACAGCCCCTTTACTATAAAAACTGGTGATCTGATAAGTAATTCCCCCAGAAGTGATCAGGAATTCCCTCAGAAATGATCAAGAGAAGGGGTAATTCCTGATCACTAAAAATTTAAAATCTTTTAAATTCTAATTCGATTTTCAAACAAAAGAAGGTAGCATAGGACTCATCTCATAAACCCTCAAACTTCCAGTAAATATCAAAATTCTATCTTGAATATTTTTTTCACATAATAGATATTTGCATTTTTTGATCAGGTATTACCCCAGGTCACCCTACATTAAAAATTTTAATTTCATACATTTTATTAAATGCTTTTTTTTAGAAATCTTTGTCTAATTAACTCGTAAATCTGGAAAAATTTGAAATCATCATCATCAATGGCTTGACAGCCCAGGATGGGCCTTGGTCTTCTCAAGAAGTTTTTTCCAGGCTTACCTTTTTCCAACTAGTGTTTTCCAGTTTTTAGTTAAGACCAAAAGGTCTTTTTCTAGGCCATCTATCCATCTCAAATTCCGCATATCTCTTTTTCTTGTGCCAATTGGTCTGGCATTGAAAACTCTTTTTGTGGTACGGTCTTCGTCCATTCTGATAATGCGGCCTGCCCATTTTATTCTTCGTCGTTTAATAAAGTTAATATTGTCAGGTTCATTATATGAGTGATAAAGCTCTGGATTTGATCTTCTAAGCCATATACAATTTTTTTTTTAATTCCAAAAATATTTCTCAAGACCTTTCTCTCAGAGGTACCCAACATAGCCTCATCCGTGCAAGATATTGTCCAGGTTTCGCAAGCATATATTAAAATTGATATTAAAAGAGATTTATATAATAAAACTTTAGTTTTTCTATGAATTACATTAGATTTTACGTATTTTCGAATTCCATCGAAACATTTATTGGCTATAGTAATTCCCCTTTGCATTTCCATTGTAATATTGTTTCTGTTGTTGATTACAGAACCCAAGTAAACGGAATGGTCAATAAACTCAAATTTATATTCTTCAATTTCTAAATGGGTGTTATTGAGACTTGTTTTAGTACAGGGCAAAATATTTAGTTTCTCTCTCGTTTATTCTCAGGCCCATCTTGAGAGCTGCTTTCTCTAAAGAAATAAAAGCCTGTCTTAGTGCTATAGGTGTTCTAATAATGTCTATGTCATCAGCAAAGGCCAACAATTGTACAGGTTTATTAGAAATATTTCCCCTGGTGTTAATGTTGGAATCTCATGAAAAAATTTTAATTAGTAAGAAATAATGTTTTCTTCACTTAAATATTCAAAAAAATATTTATAGAGCATTTTTATTTTATAATTTATCTGTTATGTATAACCTGAGTTATAAAATAGCAATAATTTACTAAGTAATTTCTGTTTTAAAACTCCCTCTTTAAATAACACTGGTTGCTATTGTTTTCCCTCTTCAGGCTGGTTTGATATACAGCGAAGAAGAATGGAAAAAAGAGTGGGAAAGTCTTTTGAAACTCTCCTCTTCAGAACCCAGACAATCCAGTGTTCAAAGAAATTCAGAAGAACAACTTTGCAGCTCTAGGTAATATTTATAACTAATATCACAGCTTTTTCCAAAATTTTTACTTCAATACGCGAATGAACATGGTTTGCCCAAGTTATTCAGTGGGTATTATAGTTCGTTCACCAGGAGTTGGCACTTGTCCACCTCTCCTCAGACGATGAGATCATTTTGGCGCGGGAGTGTCCACGCTTGAAATTGAGACAATCCTTAATGCGCGCCAAGCGTAAACAGTGAATTCTTTTTCAGTCACTTATTTCGCTTTATCATCTGCTATTATACCTTTCATTACTGTAGTAGATTGCAGCAAAATGTCTCAAAAAGGACAGAAAGGAAAAATGTCTTAGAAAGGAAACTGAGGGAAGTTGATTGAAAGGGAACTATTCACTCAAAAAAGATAAATGTCATCAAATTTATGAAATGTTTTATAATTTATACAAATTTCGAATTATATTTTAAAAAATGCACATAAAGATTGAGAAATAAATCTTTTTGTCATGCGATTGCCAAATAGCAATGTTGTTCAGGATTGTTCACATCTTTCTCTAAAAAGTAGCGAAATAGTATTGTTTAACATTTTATTATTGAAGCAAATAAAATAAGTTTGAATGAAAAGAAATGAAAAATATCACGTGCACAAAATCACGTGATTAGTAAATGTTTATTTTTGTGTATTATGTAGTTTAGTTCTCTGTGTGTTTTGTCTCAATAAAGTTGTGTTATTAAAACCGGTATGGTAATTTCAAAGGGAATATTTCCCCAAGAAGGAATCCTTTTACATTTTGTGTCACCCAGAGTGAGGCTATTTCCAAATGTATATACTTCTAACTGCTCAGTTCGGGGAATCTATTAAGTAAGACAATCTGCTAATTCTTTCATTATAAAACTGCAGCAACTAGCTGATTCATAAAGCATTAAAATATTTTGAGAATCACATATTTGGATTACGCGCAGTTATTTTTAGATTGCATGCAGTTATGGAACTTGTCAGCTTACTTTTTTTTTACTATTCGCCTTACTTTTTTTTTACTATACTTTTTTTTTAACTATTCCCCTTATATGCAACACTAGAAATAATGGATTCGGAATTTTTTCGTTTTCACTTCTCCGAGTGACCTACTATCGGCTTCTCTTTCCCAAATCAAAACAGATCGTTATGAGTTTGACTCTCACGTTTCTTACATTGATTTTGCATTCTACGCTTCAATGACCCTTACATAAACATTTAAAGCAACACCTTTATTTGTACTTTATTCGCATTATTTTTTGTTTTATTCAGCTTCTTTTACATCTAACATTTTTTTATAGTACAGTCGAACTCGTTTATAACGAGCACAAAAGGACCGTAACATGTACTCGTTAAATCCGAGTGCTCGTAATAAACGGGTCCTTAAGGCAGACGTGCATCCAGAAGAGGGGGGGGGGCTTGGGAGGTCAAATGATTGAGTTGACTTAAAATTTAATTAATACTTACTTTAATTACATTAATTAATTTAATTAAATACTTTTCTTAATTTAATGACAACTATCCCCCCCACCAGCAAAAAAATTTCTAGTTGCGCTACAGTCTTAAAGGAAAGGAAATATAAACGGAAAGAAAAATGAAGGAAAAGATTCTTACCAAAACATTTATTTTTTTCATTAATCTACATATTTAAAATAGTTTGTCAGCTTACTTTTAACTCGCGCATTTCATATCATTTTGAAAAAAAGATAAGACAGAAAGACTAGAAAGATGAGAAAAAAGATTGCAAGACAGAAAAATATTGCTCGCTAAAGCCGGGTCTTGCTCGTTAAAAGCGACTTCTGTTCCATAGACTTAACATTAATCCAACCAAATATTCTCATTTCCCTCGTTAAATCCGAGTTCTCGTTAAATCCGAGCTCGTTATAAACGAGTTCGACTGTACTTGCTATTTAGAATGTTTCAATAATTCATTGAATGAGAATTTCACTTTTAACACTAAACACACCAACACTTATTATATACCTATTTCTACCATAGCCGGTCAAATGACCAGACTTTATGTTTCTTGTATGAAATATGGATGTTTGAAAGGAAATAAACTAAAGAAACTTTATTATAATTAAACAAAATTGTATTTTGCCAATTTTTATGTATTACAAACACAAAGAATAAAAAAATTTAATTCATTGCTCAACTCTTTTTCTTTACATATATAGAGTGTTTCCATTGTATATTTTCCGCAACATATTTCTTCTAATTATTATTATTTCTGTAATTCTTATAATTATTTTAAGAATATTATCTTCTAATTATTATTATTTCTATAACTCTTATAATTAATATTATCTCTTCTGAGAACTTGTGCTGTCTTGATTTTTTCGACATTTTTCTGGGTAAAAAGTAACAATTAGTTAGAAATAAAGTAAAGCTATGAAAATACAATATAAGCTACTCACCAAAACATTTTAGTTTTTCTTACACAAAAATGTGAATCTAAAATTTTAGGTACTCTCTTGAAATTTGAATTTACAGTTATTCTGATTAAACTAATTATGCAACAGTCTTTGCAGAAATTAATCGAATGCAATACTTTGAACCTGCATTACATCGTAATTTCTGATAACCTTATAAATCAATAAATTGTTCTTCCTATCAAATGACTAGTTGTGGTAGAAATAGGTATACGACAAGTGTCATTCAAAACAAACAAAATACAAAAATAATAACAGAATATTAACTGTATATAATTGTTAGAAAAAGTCATTTGCAAAAACGATAAGATGATAAGCGCATTTTTGATGCAAAATTTTTGATTTGACGCATTTTTGATGCAACGGTCATTTGATCGGTTATGGTATGTTTAGTGTTAATATTTGTATTTCTTAGGTGAAATAATTCACGCTTATTGAATCTTAATTTTTACAGCAGTGGCACTCACAGCAGTGATGGGCAATCGGAAGTATATGAAAGCCTGGAAGAAATTCATGTCCTGGCCCTTGCACATGTACTCAAGAGAGCTATCATCATCATAGCGGACACGGTGCTGAAGGACATTACTGGTGAACCTTTTGCTCCCATACCATTCGGAGGAATCTACCTCCCACTGGAGTGTCCACCCTCTGAATGCCTCCGCTCCCCTCTCTGTCTCACCTATGACTCTGCTCATTTCTCTGCCCTGGTGCCCATGGAAGAAAAAAAAAGATGTGATGATGATTCTCAAATACTGGATGGTAACTACCTTCTTCCTAAATAATTTTTATGTATGCCGGGAGCTCCATGGTTAGAATCATGGCGACATTGTCACAAAACCTTAGACTTTGAGGTTGGGCAGCTCCAAGAGCTGGACACATTGACCAGAGGTCTATTGTACCCAAACCCTAAATCTTGATTAGCCAGAAAGCCCCATAGCTGAAATAAAATTCAACAAACACCTTACAGGAACATCTTGCAGTTCCTAGGCCTTAATACAATGTTGCCCTAAATGTTCAAATCTTTGAGCAGAATATACCTCTTAATCACAAAGTATATGTTGTGATGTCTCTTCTTCAAGGTGACAACCTCTGCAAAGAGGATTAGTTTCAATACCCATTACGTATAGATGTCCCCTGAGGATGCAGTGTCCACTGAGAAGACCAATGATCTTCCTCAAGCTGTTCCTGTTTAACTTTAGAAGCTCTTTTTGACGTACACTGGGGCAGTCACAATTCAGTTCCTTAGCTTTTCTCTGACAATCTGCTTCGCGCTATTGCTCATGGGCAATTTTTCCATAGAGCTTGAATATAGGTGCCCCTGAAAGAGGTGGGAGAAATTCCCAAGTCTGGTTCAGGACCCCAGAAAATTGCCCTAGAGCCAGCTCGTGCTGCTTCATCAGCTAACTCATTTCTTTTCTGCAGAAATTTTCAATCAGAATTATATTCAAAAGATGCCTTTCTCGCACATCGGAGTGGGGGGAAAATGCTTATGATCTTTCTATTTTCTTTTGAGAATAACGAAAAATAAGGAATAATGAAGTCAAAAATTTAGTTTTCTTTTCTGTAGAAATTTTCGCTCTATTTTTTCATGGAGTTATAACTACTGATTTACACATAGCTTTTAAAATTCCTTATTTTTAAACACTATTATTTATTACAACAACAAATATGAATGTAATAATGAATTACAAAATGCGAAAAAAGAAATAATTAATGTGTTATCTTCCTAAAAATGGGAGAATATTGCCCATAATATTAGAATAAAAAAAATATATTCCGTAATAAATTTAAAAAAATATTTTATGTGATCTGATTTTTTTTGTTTATTTACTTATTTATTTTTTGAAGTTAACGCTTCTGTTACTTTAAATTTGTAACACTTATATTTGTTAATTTTAAATATCCTTCAGAAAAATATTAGTGTTAGAGAGGCATGTCGCAGAAAGCCCGAAAAAATTCTTCTGCAGGGGGTCGTGATATTGAAACATTTTAGCTCATTTTACTATGTGCCTAGCTTATTAGAAAAGTCTCCAATATTTTCTATTCAGCATGATATTTTTCAGGCTTATTACAATCAAACCTATGCCTTCAGGTCAAGGATGTACAGCCTATTGTCCGTTTGACAAAATTTGCCTCCAAACTTTATAGCTTGGTCTCTAAACAGTTTTAAACATGAATAAAAAATACGTGAAAGAAAGAATTTACTGGTCATCCTGGTTTTTTTTATTCACTTTCAACTATTGTCTTATTTTAAGGTTGAACTTGATTGTAACAATTTTCTTGATTGTTTCAAAATTTATTTATGGCTATGAGAAAAATGTAACTTACTGCAAATTTTGCATGTTGCTTTCAAAGTGCGTAGCATTTTTAAAAAGTGCTTAAAAATGCTTATTCATTTCATTTTTTAAAAGCCCCCTTCGAAAATGAGATTTCTTTTCTTTACTAAGTCGATTTTCACCATGTATTATGCAAAGCTTGCTTTTCACATCGTTCTATTCAACATTTTCACAATTTATTCAACCAAAATCTATTTTGGCGTACCCTCTGTCCTTAGCATATGAAAGAGCTAATCGTTTTACATATTTGATGAAATACTTGCAGGTCCACATGTGCTTCTACTGATGGGTTTGGTGAGATTCTTGCCCTCTCATGTGCAACTCTGCTGCATTTTGCAAGATATTCTCAATTTCAGGCTTCATTTTCCACCCTCTGATATAGAACCGAAAAATCTCTTGAACTTTTTATAATGGATTATTTAATCAAGAAAAGAGCTCTTTGTCAGAAACTTTATTTTATCATGATCATATAAAGTCTTTGAAAATTATTTCGCATTTTGTTAGTATATAGTACTAAAAAATATTTTTTGACTGCTTAAAAAGTACTTTAAAAGGTGCTTATTTTTTTGTTGAAAGATTTGGCTATTCACCCTGACTTTGTGTATGCATATTACTTTCAATTTGGATACCACCTTACTTTTTTCAATTACAATTTAACCTTACTCATTTTGGTATGGCATGTTTTAGAATCCTGCTATCAGAAAAAGATTTTTGCTTTAGGTAAGATGTTCTATGATTATATGCTCACTATGCTCATGTTCTATAATATGTTCTATGATAATTGAGACTAATTTCCATGGACCTTATATTATGTCCATGCCTGGAATACAAACATGTAATGAATCTGGTTTAAGTAACTAGACTGATGAAACAACTAAATTAGTTATTAGGTATATTTTCTATCTCACCTAAAAATATTCGGGCTCATTCCATATAATTTAAAATAAATCAGACTAACTGAGAAATGAATGATATATTTTCTTTGTAGAATAAAAGTATCTTGACACATTCCGATAAGTTTAAATGTTTTAGACTGGTTAGAAAATATTTTAGACTTATTCTGGTGTTTCACCAAATGTTGGCAACGGTTTCCAAAGTGCCAGATTTTTCAATTAACTTATGACATACTCATAAACTTTTATTTGCTATTAGTCTTAAGCTTTTGAGAAACTTATCTAATGATACCCCTGCCCCTTGGAAGTTGCTCCATCTTCAGAGTTTAGATCGATGTGATGCACATTTTGACCGTAGTCAAACCAAAGTTGGCAAAGTTTAGGACAGAATGAATTAATCCATTGTTTAAACCGTCCTGTCCAAAACCCCTTTGTCTTGAACTGTCCCAAACTAATTTGTGTAATATTGTCCAAAACCCTTTTGTTCAAATTATATCACAATTTTAAAAAAATAATGTGACAAATAAAAGGTTAATTTTTGAACAAGAAACAAAATAAAGACAAAGTTTTATTTTATTAAAAAAAATTTATTATTATTCATAATGTTGCATTATTTATCCTTATGCAAAAACACAATTTATCAGTATTAAAAGCATGTTTATTTATATTTAAATGATAAGGTATTCACTTTTATTGTTCAATAGATTATGGAGCTTCAAAAGTTATGAATCTTTTCTTATTATATTTTTTTCCTTCAATAAGTTAAAGCAAATTGTATAAAAATTATCAAATATTTATTAATGTATGAAATTATTATGTATACAATGGTTACACAAATAGAATTTTTACCTTTTACCAATGTTCAAGGTTTTGGACAGTTTTAGACCATTTAGGACAGTTTAAAACCCATGTGTCCTATCCAAAACCAGTTTAGGACGTCCAAAACTCAAACCCTGCCTCAAACTCTTAGAACTTTCTACATAAAGCAATAAAGTTCATTTATGGTTACTGGAATTAGTATTTATATATATATTTCTGTGAATGATCGAAATTGATAGTTGTTGACTTCCACCGGTGAATATTGAAAATCACATAGTCGCTTTTGTAAATGTCCAGAGTATATATTGGGTCTAGTTAAGTGCCACTCTCTGGTATGCATTTGCCTGGTATGTCCATCATCAATGTTTTATTAAGGTAAAGTGCCAATGCCTTAATGCATTTAATCGGTACACTGAACACTGATGTTTCTCCTAATCTATCCTCATCAGATATTAAAATATCGAATAAATATAATAACATCAGCGAATAAATTAATATCAAATCGGATATAAGAAATAATTCGGACATTCTCCAAAGCGTCTGTGTTGGTTGACCGGTGAGAGTCAACTTTCTCTTGATTTCCGTCATTCATGGTAATACATATACAGTGATACCTCGAGATACGAGTTTAATTCGTTCCGTAACCTTGCTCGTATCCTAAGCAGTTTTCCCCATTGAAATTAATTTAAATGCCATTAATCCGTCCCAGCCCCAAAAATGTTACCCTCAATTGTTTTTGTTACGTGTTTTTGAATACCTAAAATGTATTTATAAATGACAAATATTGTTTAAAAACATAATAAAAGAGAATGTAAAGCAAGAAAAAAACTGGTTTTATAAAGTGTGCATACATATTTGTATTTTGGTCACTTAAATGCAACTTACACACAACTTAAATGCTACTGTATACATAATTTTAGTCACTGCTTTTCTCTTCACTGGTCTTTGTTTTTTTAGCCGGATTTAAAAAAAACTGTCCAAGAAGGTTTGTTTCTTCCTCCTTTTCAGAATGCTGCAGAAATGAGTTAGGCAAGTGTCATTAAGTAGCTCCGGTGTACGACCTGTTGCAACTTTTTCGGGGTGTTTCTTTTACTCGAACTGTGGAATTCTCTCCCACATTCACAAGAACCCTTTTATCTCACTTGTAGAGATAACCTTTCCCACCTCTGGCTCTTCCTCGAGACCAATTTCTTGCAGCACCCCCGAATGCTGCTGCGACTGAAATGAATTTTTCATATGCGAGTTAAAATGAATTTTTCATATTTTGGAAGTTCCTGGCTCTTAGAAATTCAAAATTTCAAACTTTTTTTCTTTCCAATCTGCCTCTGTACTCTGTGTCAATTTTTGTTTTGTGCTTACAGTTCTTTTTTGCTTTGTTTCAGCTGTTGTTCCAGTGACTGATCCAGACAATAAATTGCTGCCTTTACAATTTGCTGTAGACCCTGGTCCAGAGGTGAGATGGGGTCAGGATGAGAATGATTCGTGGGTGATTGCTAGATTGACCCTAACAGATAAAGAGAAATTGATGCGCTTGAGTGAGTTTTTGGACATCCAGAATATAGAGGTTATTGAGGATAAAGAAATGAACAACCATTCATCCGATAATAATAAGAGCGTCGACCCTTACGAATCGGACGACAGTGCCACCGACGGTGGAATCTCTTGTACCGGTGGCAAAAACAAAAAGAGTAAAGCGGCTAAGCAGTTCCAGACCGTTGCAAAGCAGTTTGGTAGTCTGGGTCGAAGCATGAGTAAAAAACTGAAGAACATTGCAAAGAGGAGCGGATCTTTCAAGGGTGAATCCACCACTTTCAAACGTACGTCTGCAGGTCTGAAAAATAAAAGAACATTGAGCGGTTTGCCTATGATGTCTCAGAACTCAAACACAGGAGGCAGCTTGAGTCCACGACAGGTCGTAGTAGCCTGCCTGAACATGGAGAAGAAACACGAGCACCAAAAGAAACTCATTCAGAATTACCTCACCTCAGCTATTGACAGATATCATAGCGGTCAGCAGCTCAAAGGATCTTTCGGTAAACTTTCGGCACCCGCCTGCATCAATTCCGGTTGCTCCAGGCCGAGTACACCCTCTACCAGCTACTTGTGTTCCGATTGCTATGTGAAGCAAAAGTACGAGGAGATAGAATTTCATGGCCAGAAGCGTGAATTCAACAATGGCCCTATTGTTGTCTCTGGAAAATCATCATTTTATACCGAAATAGATAAAACCATGAGGGACTGTGTTGAGAAACTCCCTATAACCAGTGTTCATCGTTTAACCAATGGGTGTAAAAATTCTATATTCTATGATACCCCCTACTCTTCCTATCCCCATTCTAATTACCAAAATGGATCTGTTAATCGTGATTCCTCATCAATTCTGAAAGTTATAGATGAATCATCTTAGTGCATTTCATCAAAATTAACCTCACATCATTCATTATTCAAAATTATGGATAAATCATCTTAGAGCATTTCATATGAATTAATTACTCGTGCCTTTGTTTCTGTTGAATAAATTAATGGGAGCTTTAACGGGATTGTTCTCTGTGGCTTTAAATTGTGAATAAAGCAATAATAATCCACTAATGTCAGTAATTCATATTGAAGTCAAGAACCAGTATTTGGTGCAGAAATACCAAGTATTGATCTTTAAGAAAACTTTCCTTTTTTTATTTTACTTTATAGATAAACCTAAATACTTAATTGATTACTGAACTTTCAGTAGTGTTATCTGATGTCTATTCAAATTTTATGTTTGGCAATATGCATAACTTTCTTGTCGTTTTGTTACCATTAATTGTTTATATCCAAAAATCTACATTCCCCTATAGTTCCTTTTGTTTACTAATATAGTTATCTATACAGATTATTTTATTGCATTTTCAAATAGATGTTATGTTAGTGTAATCTAAGAACGTCTATACTTGTTGAGTTTATAAAGTTTATTAAATTGAATTCATGTTTATAACTAATTATGTTATGCAAAAATTTTCATTTGATTTTGATTTTTTTTAACCAAATTTTTTTGTTGATAATGTAAGGGAAAATTGTTGTTTCATATAAACATTGTTTTTATCAGGTTTATCATTCATCAGTTTTGTTATGCTTTAAAGATTTATTCTTATAGAAACCTTAATGAAAAAGTAACGATTTTAAACAGCATAAAATAAATCTCAAGAACTCATACTTTTTGTTATTTTCCCTTATGTGTGTATTTTATTTTTAATATAATTTTAAGATGATAAAATTATTGCATACTTTTCAAACTATATTTGTAAAAATATTTTAGATTTTATTACAGTGTTATAGTGTTCTTCAATGTATTAGTATATTTTTCTTGGATAATTGAAAAAAAATTACTTTGTGAATTGTTATTTGAAAGTTTAGACTTAATGTAAGTCAAAAAATTATAAGATTTCCTTTTGTTTTGAACTAAAACTGATTTTTTTTTCCTTGAAAAATGTCCATAGCTTTGTTATTACAATCGTTGCTTTATCTTTTGCATAGCTTAATATGTTTCGTTTTAAGTTTCATTGTGTTTGTAAATTACTTTGGCATTGAAACTAATTTTTGGAAGAAATTAACACTGATTGTTTGTTTGTCTTTTCTAAAAATTATGCATAATTTTACTTTTGTAATCATATTGTTGCTCTATCATTAGGGTAACTTCATAGTTTAGTTATCAAATTTAGTTGCATATGAAAATCTTGGAAAATGCTTAGTATGAAAGCTTTTAAGAAGAAAAAATAAAGCTGCATGTTGTTGTTTTTTTTCCTTCAAAAAATGGTGTTTAATTTTATGTTATGTAACGATCAAATTGTTGTTCTACCTTTTTTTTGTACTGATATGTTTTTCGCTAAATTTCATTATATATACAGTGAATCCTCCAGGAAAGACCACCTCTATTTACGACCACTTTTGGAAGGCACAGAATTTTTTCTGTAGACTTTTGTCAGGCTTCTGTCTATGTTTTTTATAAGGTACCTATTTTGTGAAAATTTAAACACAATTTGTGAAAATTATATTAAAAAATCAACACAAAATTGTGGTAAAATGAGAAAATATTTTCAAAAATTGTCACTACAAATAACAATCATTTATGACTAATTTTAGTAATTTTGTATATATATTTGCCCGATATGTTAAAAAACAATTTTGCTATTGTAAAATTTTGGGCTTAAAATTTTATCCAAATTTAAAAATCATTGTCCATAGTTGAATTTAATAAAAACATTCATTTAACAGTACTAGCACTAAAAGTTATCTCNATGAATAATTTTAGTAATTTTATATATATATTTGCCCGATATGTTCAAAAACAATTTTGCTATTGTAAAATTTTGGGCTTAAAATTTTATCCAAATTTAAAAATCATTGTCCACAATTGAATTTAATAAAAACATTCATTTGACAGTACTAGCACTAAAAGTTATCTCCATTATGAGAACATTTTCGACTGGGTCGTACAGAAAAAGTTTCACAGGAAGAAAAAATTTTTCATAAAAGAAAAGGTTTTGCTGGAATAAAATTAGAATAATGTTTAAAATAATAGTTTGACTTCCTGTAAACTTTACAGAGTTTACTTTAACTAGGAAAACAACTGCACAAAATGCTGTTAAGATCAAAAAAGAAAACACGAAAAAAATATCGAAACAAAAAATTTAACGAAACAATTCAGTAGATTAAAATGTATTCAAAATGTTTGTGTGAGGCTCTTATTTAGAGCGCTCTTTTTGATGATATGTTGCATGCATGTTGCACTAAAGACGATGATTTACTTTTAGAATTAAAAATTAAAATAGAAAGAAAAAATTCATTTTAGAAAAAAAACAAGCATCTCAAATAAACAAACTTCTTCCCACCTTTTAAAGCTTATTAATTTTTATGCTGTAAAATTACATGTAAACTTAAACAAAAAAAAACATAATTGCTTACTTACTTAAAAATTAAGCTTTATCATTCATAAGAGGTAAATTGAGATCATTTTTATCAACGCTAAATTTTATGCATCGATTCCTCTTTTCATGACGTCAGCTGAAGTAGCATATCCACACTAAGAAAATGACTGAAATTAAAATCAGTTGCGAAAAATCATGTATTTTCGATAACAATTTTGAAGTCAATGGAAGTAACCTCTAAGAACGACCCATCAACGACCATTTTACTGTCTGTGGAACGGTCGCTTCCGAGAGGTTTCACTGTATTTGATTTGTCCTGATATTTCTGCACCGATTTGTACAATATCATTAAATGTGTGTTGTTATCAATGATGTGAAAATTTTAACTTTAAAAATAAGTGAATAAAAATCTGTTATATTTTGGTAGAAATATTTATAAATTGTAACTAACTATCCTGCCATTTAACCAAAATTGTTGTTTACTTACCTGCTGAATTGATTAATTTTTCTTGTGAACAGAATAAAATGATGACATGTTTTGTTTCGTTTTCTTGGAGAAATAAATTGTGAAAATAATTGTAAAAATCTATTTTCCATTAAAATTGAAATAAACTTTGCATCTAAAGAATGGACAATTTAAAGTAAATTTTGTCCTCTTTCTAGGATTAATATACAGTCGAAATATTACGCATTAATATATGTTAGTTCACTATACCCAAATTCTTTGAAAAATGAATTTTTAGCATATGACAGCATTGTTGAAAAAAAATTTTACGATAGTACATAATGTGGCAGTTTTTAGCATTGTTGGAAATAATGAACGGTTTGTTTCTAAATTATTAACTGATTCAATAGATAATAAATCCAATATTAAAATATTTAATTGGTTTTAATTTTCGGTGGGAAAAAATGAGTGGTTTTTGATTGACTACTATTCAAATTTAATAAAATTTACTAATTTATGTATCAGCAAACGAAACCAATATTAAAGTTGGAGACATAAAAATAAAAAACTTAAGTCTACTATAAACGAACTACCAAATTTTCAGATATCCAATGCTCATCCAAGTCTTTATTATATCCCAGGTATATTGGATATCTCACCGTATGTTGGATTTGAAAGAGTTAACTTAATGCTTTGAAGATTTAAGCTGAATTAAGATTTTTTCTCCTTTAATAATTAGATCAATTTTCGAAAAATAAAATTTCTATGTTGCCCTGAAAATTTCTGAACAGGATTTAAAAGACTTTTGACTATTAAAATTATATCATTAGTTACTGCAATATAGGGATGCATAAGCTATGGTTCGGTAGCCTCTGTATTGTCTTAAACATGTACAGGGTATTCATGCACCTGGAGAGTCTTGAAAAATCATGGAAAGTCATGAATTTCGGTATTGAACAAAATTTGTCATGATTTTAACTATTTGAAAAAAGAAAATCCGGGATTCAGGTCACCTTTTAAAATGGAATATCCCCTCCCCCAATTTCATGGTGTTCTGAATATCAGAATTTGTAACAAAATCCGGACTCACAGTCATATTTTATTAAAATATAAAATGTTTTTATCCTGTTCTGTAAAAATTATGGTGTTCTTTCAAAAAATGAAGGAAACTACATCATTTACAGAGCTAATTATCTTTTAAACTTCTGAAATTCAGAATTTTTTTTATTTTATCAAATTAAAATTCTAGCTGAAGCAAGCCAGTCATTGGGCGAATTTTTTTTATTCCGAAATGAGAACAGAAAAATCAGTAACATTTCTTTCCATTCTGATGAACAAGAAAAGTATTTTTAGAATATAATTCTGCAGAAAATAAGAGAAAAAAATTGAATTTTTTTCAGCTATTTTATTGCTTTAATTCTTTCTTTAACTGTTTTTTAAATTTAAAATCTATAAGTATGAAGATACAGAGTATAACAGTTTTGGTTATACCTGTCATTTCAATTAATGTTGTTATAATACTTACTTTTTTAAATTTATTGTTGTATTTTTGTCAAAAATTCTTGGATCTTAAGTCATGGATTTGAAAATCTAAAATGTAGCAGGTACCCTGCATATATTAATAAAATGTCATCTGAATGGGGTCAAAACTACATGGCATTCTTACTGTGGGAGACCAGCAAGTGAGTATCTCTATCCTCATTGGTTATTGAAATATGGCATTTGCTTACATTAGCAACTGTTCTTGCCATTCTATTTTGAGTTAACCAAGCCTGTTAAGTATCAATTCTCTTAAGTGACACATTCTAAATTCCTTCGCAAAGAATCTTTCTCGAAGACTTCAATTCTTTCACTATATATTTATAGAGACTTAACACAAAGACAGACACGTAGCCATGTGGAACATAAACTGACTGTGCATCGAAGTTTTCTGGTACACAGAACAAAAATATATCAGGGTTACAATAAAATGTATAAACAAATAAGATATCATTAACTCCTGGATCAAGTATTGGGAGAAATTTGCCTTCGTGGAGGATTTTTGATGGAACTACCCCGCATTTGCGTTAAACCACAAAAACCTTCCACAATTATCCTGACGGCAAGGGGACTCTAACCGTGATCCGTCTACCACTGAGGATACTTTACGTCAGCACTGTGGTCGGTGCAAGCTGAATGCGGTCGTGGTGGACTTCTTAATGGAACGAACCTGCATTTGCGTTTACATGGAGAGGAAAACCTCCCACGATTTTCCTGACTGCAAGGGGACTCTAATCCATGATCCGTCTACCACGTCAGTACTCTTTCATATTTTATAACCGTCGTTGAACCGACCGACCCAGATTTGGGTTTACGACTACTAATGTTCAACTCCGTAGCCTTGTAATTTTGAATCAATCCAGAAGACAAGGAATCTCCTGGATCAGTACTCCCAGAGCAGTGGCGTACGCAGAATTTTTTCAAGGGGGGTGTTCATAATTTTCTGAAACTACTAAGAGAAATTCGAGTCTGTAATAAAGCACTATTATTTCCCTAATTTAGACAGCTAGATAATTTTGACTTTTTATTTAAACAACATTGTTTAGTTAAATTTTGATTTGATTTTTTAAGTTTAAGAACATAATGTAATATTTTCTGAAAAAAGTTTAATGTCATAAAAAGGTAACAAAAATNCCACTTTCACATTCATCAGATTTTGTTATGCTAGAAACGTTTTCTTCAACGGAAGTATCACATTTCTGTACAACAGTAAAACTTACATTGGTACTAGATGCTGTCACCTCACTAAGTTCAGGTCGTGATTTTTTCTCAAAGTAATTAAAAATTGTTAAATTCTAGCTTTTTGACATCCTAAAGATCCAAGAACAGCAAATATATATATATCACGTGATTTTGGTTTCAAAAGTACAACCCTATTATAGTAAATGTTTTTTCTGTATTCTGAGAAATACCATGTGAAAAAAAAGTAGGCATAAGGCACATAAAAATATATAGTCTTAAAAAATAATAGCTCGCATAATTTTTACTAAAATTTTTATTTTTGCCATTTTGTCTGAGCTCAAGGGGGGTGTTTAAACCCCTCCCTTGCGTACGCCACTGTCCCAGAGATATGATTTGTTATGGTAACATGGAGGACTTTGTGACTCGACTGATTTAACGTGCATCGGTCACCATTTTTCTACACGAGTAATCTTCGGCCGATGGAGATCAAACCCACGACCTCTTGGAAATGGGCCCAGTGCCCTACCAACCAAGCTATCCAACGTCAATACTGTGGTTGGTGCAGAATTCGTGTCGACCAGCCAACACTGGTATTCAAACCTGTGCTACCTCATTTAGAGGCGAGCGCTCTATCCCCTGAGCCAAAACGGCTCTTGGGAAAATTACTTATATTAATAACGTAAAGCAGTTCTTGATAAATAGAAAACGCTACAAGTTTCTTTTCTAAAATGAAAAGTCCCGCAGTAGACTGATCGTTAAGACACGGTTCCCAGCAGATCACCGAAGTCAAGCATCACTGGTTGTTACGGTCAGTGTGCGGGTGGGTGACCACTTGGATCAGTCTGCGTAGGGACCGAAAGTGTGCGGTATTAGTCCTCGTTAAACTGTGCTACCGTAAAGTGCTCGACTTCACGTGCAGATCGTTGGGCTACCGAAGCGGGGTTGCCATCCCCTCTGCAGAGGATCAAAATTGTGATGGCATTTCTTCGGATCATCCTTAGGGATGTTTCCCAGACCGTCGCCAATAGCCCATTGTGCAGCTCTAGTGCGACGTAAATTAACTACAACAACAATTCAAGAAAATATTGTTATTTCAGAAAATAACAATAGGGGAGAGTGGGGTCAATTGTAACAGGGTACGATTGTAACAGAGCAAAAATTTCGAGTGTCGGGTTCTAGATTTGGTTCCTGGGTGGCGCACAAGGTATATTTAATAAACATACATCTACATGTACATTTTTGAAATTTTTTTTTTAATTCCTTATCTCTCCAATTATACTTGGGTCTTTAAACTACAACAGTAAATATTCCTACTAGGGGCTGATGCTCTAGAATTTTGTGACCAGCCTGATCATTGCAGCAATGTGTTCAGTCACTGAGCCGTGATGGCTCAAGGGATAGAGCGTTCGCCTTCCAATGAGGGAACCGGGTTCGAATCCCAGCGATTACTGGGCCAGAAAACCATGATCTTTGGCCCAAAGTCAAAAATTACATTTTCAGCTAAAATATGTGCAATTAGTCTGAAATTATAGAACAATTTTTCAGTTTGTTGGATTAGTTAATACTCTTGACAAACTTATAGTTTATATCTTATCATTTGACGTTTTACAATGTTTGAATGACTTTTGAAACTTAGTTCCAAAAAGTTCCCCGAGGTAATTAGCTAAACATTTTTTTGTTGTTGTTGTCTTCTTTGATGTTTCTTCTTTAGAAAAAATCTGCCCCATTTTGCCCGTATTGCAAAGGTGGACTAAATATACCGAAAAACAAAAATTATGTTTGTTTGTTTTTCATGTTTTCGCGTTATTTTGTGATTAATTCGCGTTATTTTGTAATATTACCATTTTCAATATAAAATTACGAAAATTATTATAGTTTCATCGCTATATTTAATTATTTAATTTAAACGTAATTATTAAACCTACTGTATTATTTTTTTTATTTTTGTTAGCCATATTTCAGTAACCATTTTATTTTTTGGGGTATTTTTAGTGTATTTCAAAATTTCAACTATGAATTCAATTTACCTGCACATAAAAACTCCTAAATAAAAAACCCCAAATTTTGAAACAAANTAAAATTACGAAAATTATTATAGTTTCATAGCTATATTTAATTATTTAAACGTAATTAATAGACCTACTATATTATTTTTTTTATTTTTGCTAGCCATATTTCAGCCGCCATTTTATTTTTTTGGGGTATTTTTAGTGTATTTCAAAATTTCAACTATGAATTCAATTTACCTGCACATAAAATCTCCTAAATGAAAACCCCCAAATTTTGAAATAAATTTTATCGAAATACTAATTTTGGACACAAAACCTTGGATGCTGACCCACTGTGGGCCGTTACGAATTCCGTATCCTTCATACACCAACTGATGTAAAATATCCTCAGTATTAGTCGGAACAGGGATTAGAGTCGTCAGGCTAACCGTGGGAGGTTTTCCTCTCCATGTTACTCAAATGCTGTTTAGTTCCATCAAAAAGTGCACCACGAAGGCGAATTTCTCTCAATACTTGATCCTGGAGTTCCCTTGTATTCTAGATTGGGTTCAAACTTACAAGAATAAGGATGTGAACATTAGTTGTAGTTAACACAACTAATGTTCACATCCTAATGTCATAATCTGCTCAAAGACGGTTATAATGTATTCAGCATTACGCACAGACCACCTTTACTTCTCAGACTCATCGATCTAAAGCTGAGTTGACGCGATTTTACACACATTTTATTAATAAATAACTCATCTGACAGGTTTTTATAAATTGTAAATTGCTTAAGAAAGACAGAGAAAGTAAAAATAAATTTGCAAATAAAAATAGAATTATTTTTCAATAAATGGTGAGAAAAATTATAAAGGCTACACTCGAATATAAATAAGACAATGTAAATGAGAAAAAAAAAAATTTTTGATATCTTCAGTCGGTTTGATATGTGCTGATTAAAAAATTATTGTTCATAGTTTTTAAAATTCATCATAGTGGCAGCTTTCTGCTATAAAAAAAATAATAATATAAAATAAATAATTAAATCGAACACTTCATGGCTTAAAACCTATTTATTTGTTTTATTTATTTATTTTACATATTATTTAGGATAAAAAAAAAAACTACAAATAAAATTGAGCGTGATCTACCCCTCCAAAAAATAAATAAATAAAAAGAAATCTTTAAAGGTAAGAAAAGGAAAAGAGAAAATAAGAAGCTGTTAATGTATATATAACCTAAAAAAATTATTTATTCTTTAAAAAAAAACTACATTACCTTAAATGTTAGACTATGCGCAATATTTTTTTTTTTTTTGCGTGTGCATAATAAAATTAGCTGCTGATTGCGTAAAGATCATAATTTTAAGTGAATTGCATAAAGATCATCATTTTAAACCCTTGCGAATCATAAAAAAGTTCTTAAATTTGACTAAATAAGTCTTCTATTCATTATTTTCCATATTTCGTTTTTCTCTCTTTTCTTTTTATCCTTATTATGCTACATATATGTTACCGTTAAAGTATGAAATCCGTTATTTTATAGAATACCTAGTTATTCCATGAAATAACTGATCATGTCCGTTAAAGTGTAAAACTCTCTTGTATTTCATGGTTTAACTAGTTATTTCATAGAATAACGATCTGCAGCCCGTTAAAGTGTAAAATAATCTATTACANGGCACACTTTTAACGATTTCGAAATTTGACGGCACACAATGAAAAAAGTTAGATTAAAAGTTGTTTAATTACCTGTTATGCACTATGTTAAATAGTTCGTGATAATAATTTTGAATGTGAAATAAAATAATATGTACTACAAAAGCACGTTTATTAAGGGATTAATTTTTTCTTTCAACTAATTTTTTATTAGTTAGTAACAGTTATTTATTTTTTTGCTAGTTATTAATTGTTAGCTTGTTTTCTATAATTATTAACTGTTATTTTTTTGTGATTTCTTGTTAACTAGTTTTTTTGCTAATTATTAATTGTTAGCTTAATTTTTGTTTGCTATCCTTTGTTAATTTGCTTTTTATATATTTGTTTTTTCAGTTATCCTTTGTTAATTTGTTTATTAATTGCATAGCTTACTTTAATGAATAGCTCTTACAACATTTTTTAAAATTTTGTGTCATATACAATTTAAACATTTCCATCTTATTTTAAGATTGTCAGAGACAATACAATCGCCGACAAAGATGTTCACGCGGTTAAAGCGTGGAAAAATTATAAAAAGTATATATACGTATACACTTTCTTTAATTTAAACTTCATTCATAATAAAAAAAAAAAAGCCTTATAATTTTTATAGTATCATTTTTAATATTTGGCGGCACATAATTTGGCGGCACACAAAAGTGCCGCGGCACAGTGGTTGAGAATCACTGATATATACAGTGAACGATCGAAATCAAGAGAATGTCGACAATCACATAGTCGCGTTGGTGAATGTCCGAAATATTTGTTATATCCGATTTGATATTAATTTGTTCGTTGATATTATGTTCATTCGATACTTTAATATCTGCTGAGAATAGATTAGGAGAAATATCAGTGTTCGGAGAACCTTAAAAAAACATCGGTGTAAGGTATACCGGGCAGTGACACAGAATCTTAACAAAAACATCAGTGTATTTATTGTATACCTGACAGTAGCAGTTAACTAGACCTAGTATATATTTTGGGTCATTTACCAAAGCGACAGTGTGATTGTCAACAATCACCCATTTTTGTCACTCACAGTATAGAATATGAATTCCTTGTGCTCTTGATTATTTTGATTTATTATTAGGGGTAGATGATAAATTACATTTTTTGGTCGTTATTTTTTTTTTCAGGACATAAATTTTTATTTTGAAAATTTAATTTTTTAATTAATTATTATTATTTTTTTAATTTAAAAAAATTATTTCCCCAAAAATATTTTGACATAATTAAAACTATAAATGTAAAAGAATTCTTGGTAGAACTATTTTTAATTATAATGGTATTAGCAGAAATTTAGGGAGAATTAATATATTTGAGTTTTGCCTATGAGTGCATTTCGAACTTTGCCTATTTTCGTAAACGCGCTTTTCGAGTTGTGATCAGATTTAAAAAGTCACGCAGAATTTGCTACATTCAGGTGAGAAAGCGGAATTAATATTTTTAGTACGTTTTAAATTAATTAAAGCATTTAGGTTTTCTGGTTTTAAATATATGCTTTTAATATTTTACCTCGGCACTTACAGTTTCCATGACTTTGTTCTCCCCTTGAACTGGCATCTTCGTTATACATAGGACATTCGAAATGAAATCTTGCTCTTGGTCAACTTCAGCACCTTCTGTCCTACCTGGTGTCATCTTTGTGTGTTTAGCCTTTTAGTGAAACTTTGGTTTACCTTAGAACATTTTTAATCTTAGAGGCACTTAGCCTTGAAAGGAAGACACTTGAACTTTTAGTCGACTATTATATTACTAAATTATTCTATTAATCTTATTTTAGTCTTAATGCGGTTTTTCATATTTTACCATTTGATGTTTTACCTGACCTTACTTTTATATGTTTTACCTGCATTTTTGACACTTTTATTGTCGGTTTATTTTATCAACTTTGATGTTTTAAGCGCTTTTAATTTTTATACTGTTTTATTTTTATTTTATTTTTTCGATTTTGAGATTTTTCCTATGTGTTTCAATCTTTTTAATTTTGTACTTTTACTTTTCTGTAGTTGTGTAGTGTTCACGTGCAAACGGGTGAAACCCTTATCCGCAAACTCCTTCGGGGTTAGGTCGGTTACTATTGGTCTTAATTAAAGCATTAATTTTCGTTATAAAACCACGAAATATAAGCAAAAATGAAACTAAAATTCAGCAATTGCAAGATCTTATTCGATTCTTATCAAATTTTACTTAGTACATTATACGGGTGCAGTGCTATCAGTTTTAATTTTGCTTTTTTAACTAAAATATATCAAAACATTTGTAGTAAAGCTTTGTCTTATAGTGTTAAATACATTCTCTAAACGTTATCAAAAAAAAGACAAACAGTTTTACAATTTCAAAATTTCAACTTTTAAACTAAAGCCAACGTATCATTTTTACAACAATAAACTAAATTTTTATTTTAACACTAGCTAAATACCCGTTCTTCGTACTCGGAGAATAATAAAAAAACTAATCAGTACTAAAAAACATTTCGAAATCGTACACAAAACTGAAAGGCATATATCGACACAATTAAAGAGATTAGTAGAAGAACCAGGTAAGCGACATTTTTAGAAGTATTCATGAATCAGTGAAAATAATATAAAATGGTTGCATGCATATCGGTATGATTAAACTAATAGAATTAATTCCCCTTAACTTTAATATTAGCATAATTAATCCACATATGTTTTCCGTATGCTTGCATGATTTTTATTTCAAGTTAGGCAATGGTAAATAAAATAAGGCAAAGAATTATTAGTCCAGTCTTCCAATAAATTGTTGTTAAAATAGTTTAGATACCCCTTTTTTCGTATCCTTCTCTAAAAATGTCACTTACCTAGTTCTTTCAGTAAATTCTTCAAATAACAAAGCTAAAATGTTTTCAATTTTTGTTATAGATTTTATTTTATTTTATAACCGCCGTTGAACAGCCGACCCAATCCGTCTACCACTGAGGATATTCACCACTGTGGTCGGTGCTAGCCGGATGCGGAATTCGTATCGACCAGCCATCGCCGGGATCGAACCCCGGTTCACCTCATTGGAAGGTGAACGTTCTATTCCCTGAGCCATCGCGGCTCTTTGTTATAGATTATTATTTGTTGCCGATGGCTTTACAGTACGTTATTAAATTGAGCAAAATTCGTTTTTTGTCGTTCATCACTTGTCGTGCTTAACAGCCAACTCGTGTACCACTAATTTTTTCCCTTTCAAGGGGTTGTAAGATCATCAATATTATAATAATCACCAAATATATCAATATAATGCATTATACCTATATTAATATATTTGGTGCATAATCTTTTAACGTTCTAGTTTGGGACAGTGGCAGCAAACAAAATTGTAAAAACAGGTAAAAATTTTTGATAAAAAAACTTTGATAAGGCGACTTGACTCTGAAAGTCTTTGATAAGGTTTTCAGAACATGACTATTACTAACGTATGCCAACAAACTTCCATCATTCCATGATGGAAAATGCTACATTAATACTATGATGGTTAACCATCAAGAGAAGTTTGACTCTCATGGACCAACAATCCATGATTATCCGTGATGGTTAAATGGGAATTCTTGTTAGTTCTCAGGAATCAATGTTACTCAATCTCAGGAATCATCAAAACAATGTTTTTTTTTATTTTTACGTCGTACCATTATATAAATCATTCCAAATTTCTACATTGGGATTATGGTTGTTCCAACATTTGATTTCTAAGAAAGTTTGAAGGAAATTCGTGATGGTTCAACATGAACAAACCATTAAAACAAGTTGCTATTCTTAAATTGGACCCTCATAAATTAGTCCGAATTCCTACATTGAGGTGATGGTTACTTATGTTAGTTACCATCAAGAAATATAATGGTTCCTGATGGAATTATGGATGGTTACCTTCAAGATTACGTTCATCCATCAATGGAAAACCATCAAAAATTTTGACTTGTTGCCTGCTGGTCTTGTATGTGCATTATTATCAGCTTATTTTAAATTATCTTTAATTAAAAATTTATTTTTATATGAATTTTTCAGAAGCAAACATGGCATACGTGGTCCAAAAGAAAGCCACCAAATTTGTAGAATATTTACCGATGGAAATACCACTCGATAAAGCGAATGAAACTATTGTTTTGGACTATTTTAAGCCATCCGACTACGATGGTTTGTACGAAATATTTAAGGAAGCAATAGACGAAGGTCAGACTTATCCGCAAGATTTTATGGATCACGGACAGTTTGAAAGGTACTATTTATCTGACGCCGTCTTTGTTGCCAGATCCACGAACGGGAAAGTAGTAGGAGGTTTCTACGTTAAGCCTAACTACCCTGGTCGGTCCTCTCACATTTGCAATGCCGGATTTTTGGTGCACAAACAACAACGGAGGAAAGGAATCGGCGAAATTCTGTTCACCAAATATCTCAAAATCGCCAAGGATCTGGGGTACGAGGCGAGCTTCTTCAATTTAGTCTATGCCACAAATCAAGGATCGGTTAGACTTTGCAGAAAATTAGGTTTTAAAGAAGTCGGAATAGTGCCCAAGGCTGGAAAAATGAAGGACTTGGGATATGTAGATGCGTATCAGTTTTATTACGACTTCTCCACTTTCGATGAAGCAACTGTATAACTGTTGTTAATAAATATTTTTTTTTAAAATTCTAAAATGTGCTGTTTCTTGCTTTACTATTGGCGATCAAAATGGGCTACAGGTGGCGTAGAGCAGAACTCTCTACCTATGGAAACACTTCGCATGCTTTCACCATTAGCGAGTGGAGAGTCATAGAAGGGGAAAGAACGTTAGTTTATATCCTGATTTTTTAAACAGATTAAAATCTTTTAAGGTAGGAAACTGTATGAAACACAAAACTACATTAAACATAGTTCTAAAAGAAAGCGTTGTGGAAATTTAAAAAATATTTTTAACAATTAAATACCAAAAATATCCTAGTACATTCCTATACAGCTGAAAAGAGGATGGGAGGGAAGGTCCAAATGCATGGAATCAGATGCCGTATTCGAGCGTTGCGATCGCCTACTTAAATTAAAGGGAAAGAATATGCGACAAATCAAACATCAGTTATAGACAATGGAAAAATAGATTTTAAAAAAAGTCGGAAATGGGCCTGAAAAAGGAGAAGAAAAATATCAATAAGCTAAATAATAAATTTATTATTTTTAATTTTTTTTTTACATAAAATGTATTATTTTACTGATTTCTCTTAGCTTAAAATTTGTAACGGTAAAATTCAATGGTCGGAAAAACTACATTATTCTTGTAGTTTACTACAACTACATCTAAGCTTAGTTACAAATGTGTAGCTCATTTACCACTTTGATCAGCCTACGTTGGGACCGAGGGTAAGTGATATCGGCCCTCGTTATACTGTTCTACCCGTAAAGTGCTCGACTTCGAGCACAGGCCGTCGGGTTACAAAAGCGAAGGGGCCATCCCCTCTGCAGAGGATTAAAGTTGTGATATCATGTCTTCGGATTATCCTCGGGGATGTTTTCCAGACCGTCGCCATATAGCTCATGGTGCAGCCCTATTGCGACAAAAATAAAATACCTACCTAAAGTTAGACAAATCTATAAAAGTACATATTTTGACATTATGTTGGTGTTGGCCTACATTGGCATAGCTCTGAGGGCATTACGGTTTGAACAATTTAAATTGCCACTCCACAATTTTAAAAGTCAGGAATACAAAAAAAAAAAAAAAAAAAAAAAAAAAAAAAAAAAAAAAAAAAAAAAAAAANAAAGAAAGAAAGAAAGAAGAAAAAAAAACATGTAAAAATTGTCTCCTTCCTCAAAAAATTGACACTTTGCATATCTGCATATACGATGTTATAAATCCAGACACCAAACGTAAATAAAAACAATAGAACCTTTGCAATACTCACAACACAATCGTCAACAACACAATCACAAATCAAACACAATCGTCAACAACACAATCACAATCGTCACAACTCAAACACAATCGTCAAAAAATGTAGTAGGAATTTAAGTACTATACGAAATTAAATGACTAAAGCGTCAAATTGCAATAGCAGCTGAATTTAGAATAGTAATTTTCTCTATCTTACCAAAATGTCAGGGGTCAAGCTAACGAAGCAACACTTGGAGAAACAATGCCTTCAATGTTGAAACTAGCAGACTAAAAGTAAATCACTAAGACAATCGTTAAGTGTTAAGAAGTCAGCAGAGAAAATCCGATTCAAAAATAGTTTTGCAAATACGCAAAGGGGAGCAGTGAAGAGTTAAATGATCCCAAATACTTAATAACAATTTTTCATTGATGAAGTTGGACATTGTCGATAACTACTCTACCCGCAATTCTAAGCATGTTTTAAACTATTATAATAAACAAACCAAAAAATTTAAAAAAAAAAAACCTCTTGTGATACAACACAATAACCTAGCTAGATTAGTACTACTAATTCAACTGCTACTTCAAAAGTGTAACAAGGCAGCTTTTTTCCCTCTCACTTCAGAAATACCATGAATAAAATAAAAACGATATAAATTTTCAAAATCCAAAGTCTGAAAACCAGAAAGCAACTTTTAATTAAATGTGTTATTAAAATAAATAATTGATCAAGATTCAAAATTAACATTATTCATACAAAATTGAAAAAAAAAATTATTAAGGGGTAAAGAACTTTATTTTTAAGATTTATTAATATCCTGATTTAGAAATCAAGAAAAAAATTCATGAACATTTTAAAATGCATTTTCATTTATATGGTATTAACATGAAAAAAAGTATTAAAAAATAATAATTCTTAAAATATTAAAAAAAAAAATTGCAATTTCAGGATGATTATTATTAAAGAAAAGTTTTTTCTCCCATGTGTGTTACAGCATTCTGTTTAGAGTCTATTAATATTACAACCCTATCAGCAAAATAACCTCGTTGTCCCAATAAGAGTTCAAAGAGCCATTATTTTTCCGACCTGCGTAGAATTGTTCAATTCTCCAGACATTTTACAACCAATATAGGCCCAATATAGAATTGTCAGATTTACCCTATATTTTATATTCATTTTTCAGTCAATATAGGCTCTATAAAGGCCGATATTGGCACTATACCCAGGGTTGCCACAGTAAAAAATGAACAAAAATAGTTGCTTTTAGTAGCCTCAAGCATGAAAATAGTTGCCTGAACAGGAACAAAAATTTATCAAAAATAGTAGCCAATTAATTAAAATTACAGCTTAATTGTCAAATACTATGATTAGGACTGGGTGATGTCAGAAATTTTAAATCGTGATACATCGTCAGTTAGACATCGCAATATAGCGATTTAGCATATGTTCAAAAATTACTTATGGGAAATCTTTACATCAATCAAAAATAAATAAAAAAGAATAAATCTATTACAANAGCAGAGTTGCACATGAGAGGGCAAAAATCTCACCAAACCCAGTTCAGTAGAAGCACATGTGGATCTGCAAGTATTTCATCATATATGCAAAATGATTAGCTCTTTCATATGCTAAGGACAGAGGAGACGCCAAAATAGATTTTGGTTGAATAAATTGTGAAAATGTTGAATAGAACAATGTGAAAAGCAAGCTTTGCATAATACATGGTGAAAATCGACTTAATAAAGAAAAGAAATCTCATTTTCGAAAAGGGAAAATTAAGCCCTTTTTAAAAACACCCAATGAAAAAAGCACCTTAAGGGGGCTTTTAAAAAATGAAAATCGAAAATAAGCATCTTTAAGCACTTTTTAAAAATGCTACGCACTTTGAAAGCAACATGCAAAATTTGCAGTAAGTTACATTTTTCTCATAGCCATAAATAAATTTTGAAACAATCAAGAAAATGGTTACAATCAAGTTCAACCTTAAAATAAGACAATAGTTGAAAGTGAATAAAAAAAAACCCAGGATGACCAGTAAATTCTTTCTTTCACGTATTCAGGGTTGCCACAGTAAAAAATGAAAAAAAAGAGTTGCTTTTAGTAGCCTCAAGCATGAAAATAGTTGCCTGAACAGGAACAAAAATTTATCAAAAATAGTAGCCAATTAATTAAAATTACAGCTTAATTGTCAAATACTATGATTAGGACTGGGTGATGTCAGAAATTTTAAATCGTGATACATCGTCAGTTAGACATCGCAATATAGCGATTTAGCATATGTTCAAAAATTACTTATGGGAAATCTTTACATCAATCAAAAATAAATAAAAAAGAATAAATCTATTACAAAAGAAAATATTAATTCTAAATATATTCTGCTATGACATCAATATCATTGCTTAATTTTTTCAATTAAAATAATAAAGAAGTCAAAGTAAAAGCAAACCCAACCTTTATTTCATTTTTCTTAAATTAAAAATGATTTAAGATTTATTGAATAAAAATAATACTGTAACAAAATATTTTACATACATGCATTAAAAATGAAAGAAAGTGGAAAACTAACCAAAGGAATGTTCACCTTAGAAATGAATTTTTTTTTTTTTTTTTTTGAATTATTTGTTGGAAAAAAACCCATGCTTTTAAAACATCATTAGACCCTTTCTTATTTAAAATAATAAAAGGTAGTATTAACTAATGGTCAAATTCTGTACTTAATAAATGTAAAAATATTCTTACTTATTTATTATTATTTTCTTTTTAGAAAACAAAATCGACTAAAGATTTATTTGTTTAAAAATGATACTGACTATCTAACAAATTATAACAACAAAATTATATAAATTATACTGACTATCTAACAAACAAGTATTGAAAGAATTTAAATAAAAATTTAAAAAAAAAATACTTTAAGTACTAATGTTAAATTATTAAAAAGCGTCAAAACATTACTAAACTCTTTATTTAATTTTTAAAAAAATATTTGTTCTAACTAATAGCCAAATTTTATAAAACTTTATTTTCATTTTCTCAAAAATAAAAGCAAATTAATTAAAGGTAAGCTTTGTTTGAATTTTTTTATAATTAAAAACGATTGATCAAATTATTATACTTACCTACATTTAATAAATTTAAAAAAACTAACTTTTTATAACAAAGTTAAATACAAAATACCCCTATTAAATTGTATCGCTTAAAATGAAAAACAGAAGTTGAATTTAAGATAACAGCGATTGTGCAGAAATTGCAAAGTAACAGTAGGTCTACTAAAAATAATTGACAAGAATCGTTAAACCCAGACAAACAAAAAAATGATACGAAATAATGCAGAATGAAACGATCGCTAAGTAGCAAAAGTCTCACTGAAAATAATTTACTAGGAACCCGACAAAATAAAATGCACAATGATCACAAAATGACTTAAATCCCAATTAAAATAATCTTCAAAAAATGCAAAATCCCAAAGACAAAAATGGACTTAAAGAAACTATGCATTGCGTTTTATATTACAACACTGATCCTCGCACGAAACCGGGAGTTCTGATTCAATTCGCTCTTCATCATTCAACATCACGAAACTAACATCATCTTTATATATACGTATATGTATATATATAGCAAAACGCTATCTACACCTCTGCAGCTAGACAAAAACAAAATCGTCAGTATGGTAACAGCGTTAGCCTAGTCAAGGATCCTTGCACATTAAATCGTTAAACCGCGATTGTAGTCTTATTCCGGCAGCTTACATCAGATTTCTGATGCATCGCATAAAACGAAAGTCATTACATCGACCTACCGATGTATGCGTTAAATCGTTATACATCGATTTATCGCCCAGTCCTAACTATGCTCCAATTAAAAAAAAGTTTTGTACAGTCCGCAAAATAAAAAAAACGAATCACCCTGAATAACTTTCGTTCTAATGATCGGATTTTCACGAACTAAGTGTCAATCTTAATGGTTCCTGGGGGTGACTTCAAATATGCTAATTAATTAGTGCTAACTATTAATTAAGTTACGAAATCAGACGTACTTTCTCTGAATAAACATGTATTTTTTTTTACATATTTGGATTCCTAACCTTCAAAATATAGGGGGTAGCCGCAATCTGGGAAATGTGGTCCCCACAGTTTGGTCAGGAGAGCGATCCAAAGTTCGTACCCCTTAATGTTAATTTCGCTTTTTGCGTTTTCAGTCATATTTTCAAAACTAATGAAGCAATTCAAAAAAAATTGCACCCACTCATAAAACTCATTTACCCAAAGATAATT
>NC_092210.1:90836940-90863320 GCF_043381705.1 Parasteatoda tepidariorum | reverse complement strand
AAAAAATATATGTTTATTCAGAGAAAGTACGTTTTTGTGTCTGATTTCGTAACTTAATTAATAGTTAGCACTAATTAATTAACATCTTTGAGGTCACCCCCAGGAACCATTAAGATTGACACTTAGTTCGTGAAAATCCGATCATTAGAACGAAAGTTATTCAGGGTGATNTTTTTTTTTTTTTTTTTTTTTTTTTTTTTTTTTTTTTTTTGCGGACTGTACAAATATAAAAGGCATACACATTAGAAAATAGGTACCTAAATAGTCGAATTACAATAAAATAGGAATGTTAATAGAAGGAAAAAACAATTAAAAATAGCACAACTGCCCCTCAGAGAGAAAATATAACAAGTACTTTATTAAATCTAATGGAAATTTAAATTCTTGGCTTTTTGCACATAAATGATTGTATAAAAGTTTGCTTTCTTTTATTAACAAATTGAAAAGTAACGTTCATTTTTGCGAAAAAACTTCGCTAAGAGTAAAAAAGTTTCCTAGTAGTCGCCTATTCCTGAAAATAGTTGCTTTTTTAGCCTTTTCAGGCAAAAAAGTCGCCGAAGGCTGAAAATAGTAGCCAATAGTCGCATTTTAGTAGTCTGTGGCAACCCTGTAGGACCAATATAAAAAATCTAGACATCCCAATATAGGACCCATATTGAGCCAGTCTAGATAAAATTGTTCCTGGGAACTTTAAGGATAGTGTTTTCTACACAAGGGAATGCTGCAAGCTCCAAACCGCCTATATTTTCGGGTTACTGTTTCTAGCGTATTTTAAAGCCATTTGGCTCCCAGCGCGATAATTGTGTTTTGAGATTCTTGCAAACTTGGTATTTGATTACTTGTGTTTACAATGCTAACAATACTTGTACTAACAATGCTAAAGGTGTTACTAGTACTAACGTAAGACGGTGCACAGCTTGCAACAAGAACAAACAGTAATAAACAAATGGAAAGTGGCCAAATCAGGACTGCCAAAAAAGCGAGTTATTCAGAATCTATAAACCATGTCACCTTTTTTAACAATATATCGATAAATAAGTAAAAACAAATTTTCACTTCAAACTCACCACAATTACTTAATAACATTAATATCTTATGAAATACGGCAGATTTGAGTTCAGAAATTATCTATTTTACTTCTTTTATTGAAAACAAAATTATCCGTTTGAAAATATCGCCTCGCAGAATAAGCTGTAGTAAACAGTTGTAAACTTTCTAACCGGAACTAAAGCATGCATTGAGCTCGAGATTGTTTACATTTATATTGAAAACATCATATAAAGTAAAAAATTAATTCTTGTTATTAAATTGATAACATCAAATTTTTATAAAAAGAGTTACGTAAAAATTTGTAGTAAAATATAATTAAAAATAAAAAATTACACTAAAAAATACATGTCTCATTTGCATTCTAATAAAAAAAATTTATTCAAGCTTACACTAACACGAATCAATAGAAAACTTTACAATCACATCCACAACACTGAAAGGTATGATGCAGTGAACATTTTTATGAAGGAAAAAGAAAATCTCATTTAGAAATAGAATCAAAACAACAACAACATAAAAATTTAAAAAATAATTTATTATTTTCATGGTTTCCACTCAATTTCAGAAAGAAAAATGTCCCGACTTTTCCAGGCAAATTTCAATGAAAATTGAGACCATATTCTCATCAGAAAATTTTGATTCTTTTATTTGTGATGGGGAATATTAGATTTTCTGCGCAAATAAAATGTTATTAAATGAGGAAGAGGACGTTGCAGTTTGATTAAAATGTGAAATTTTCATAACAAATAACTGTAATAGGTGTTAGAATTATTTAACTCTAATCTCAATAACTGATAACTGTTATTGACAATTTTAAGACTGGTTAGTTTTTAGGTATGATATGAGACTATTTCTGGTTTTTGTAAAAAAATTTCAACTTTCCCCGATTTTTGGAGTCCAGGTTTTCCCTGAACTGTAGGAACCCTGTATTTTATCAATTTATTTTTTTGTTAAAGAAATTTTATTTTATAACCGTCGTTGAATGGTTGACCGAGTTTCCAGTTTAAGACTACCAATCCTCATAATTTAGAACCCAATCCAAAAGACAAGGGAACTGGTGGAAAAAGTATTGGGAGAAATTTGCCTTGGTGGAGGACTTTTTCTTTTGGAACTAACCCGCTTTGCATTACATGGAGTGGAAAACCACGAGAACCTCAGGCGGTTAGCCTGATGGCAAGGGGACTCTAATCCATGATCCGTCAACCACTGAGGATATTTTAAGTCAGCACTGTGGTCGGTGCAAGCCGGGTGCAGAATTCGAATCGACCAGCCATCGCCAGGATTCAAAACTGGTTCACCTCATTGGGAGGCGAACGCTCTATCCTCTGAGCTACCACGGCTCTGTTAAAGAAATTGAACATTATCAAAAAAGATGAAAATAACCCACAAAATAAAATCGCCATGAAGAACAGCTTCTGTTCTAAAGATTGGGTTTTCCACGAGTCAAGTGTTAATATTTCGAAGACGTGATCCTTTAAATAAGGTAATAGACCTACTTTGCATGTAGAATGAAGGTGATATTTTAAGTTAAATTAGACACAATTTCTCTGAATAAACATTGATTCTTAAACATGAAAATAGCTCAAAGGGAAGCTCAAACAAAATAATTTAATTTCAATAATTTAGGCAGAAGACTGGCCAAAAGTTTGAGTCAGCTAATGCAAATTTTATTCTATGCATATTTCAGGATAGAAATTTTAAACAGGCCAAAAAAATTTTGCATACAATTATAAAATTTATTTATCTAAAAATAACATTTCAAAAATATTATTTTATAGGTATTAAATCATTAACAACGGTAAAAAAAAATTTGAATGGTAAGGTATAAATATTTCCCACCATTTTAGACAATGTATTGTCAAATGACAAAACTTGAATAATATTGGTCAATTAGTTTCTGAGTCATAAAATTTCAAATAGCAGCATTTTAAAAACTTTCGTCACAATAACATTTTCATATTCTGTTTCTAAGGTAACAGGGTTAATGTTTTAAAATTTTTAATAATGACTTATTCATCAATAAATTAACAAATAGTTTTTACAATACGAAATTTGGAAAAAATGAAATGTAAGTAGTACATATAAAAGAATATACCTCTGAAATGTGCTGCAAATAAATCTTGTTATTTTTGTATCAACCTATTTTAACTAAAAATAAGGAGGGTGCGTGGATGCGATAGAATGGATTGTTCTTTTTTCTAGGTTCTGGTGAGGAACTTTTTGTTTTTGATTTAGTAACGATAGTAGTAGTTAAGTAGTTTTGATTCAGTGATTTAGTAGTTAGTTCACCAACATAGACATGAAAGCACTCAATTTTTAAAAAAAAAAAATCTATTTGAATATATATGTTGGTGATTCTATTAACTTATTCCAATAATATATACTTATATCTAAAATAAGAAGCAAATAAAAACAACTTTGACTAGAAAAATTAATAAACAAAACTTTTCAAAAAATGTGAAGTTAAAAACGTGAGTTTTCAATTTCCTTCATATTATAAAATGTAAAAGCACACACAAAAGAACACAACATCCGTATAAGAAAGGTGGGTCTCATAAAAGTTTAATATACAACATAAATTCTTAACAATGTGAGATAAATCATTTAAACAAAATAATAAAAACATAATAGTTAGGGCCCTATAAATTGTGCGAAGATGCCATATATTTGTATAATTTTTATTTTTTCAGTAAAACGTCTAAACTTGCTGCACAAATGTCTTTACATTGTTTTGCAGCTAAACCTTTTTCGTAACATAACGCTGACTATCGTTCCCCCCTTTCATGTGTTGGCAACCAGCATTAAACCTCCTGAAAACTGCGTTTTTGAACCAGAAAAAATGACCTACTTAAATATTGATAAGAATAAGAACTTTGTTAAGTATTCTAAGAATCAATGCAAAAAGCTCAAGCTGCAAAGAATATTCTAAAATTAATTCAAACAGGGTGCATAGCCAAATATTTCAACAAAAAATAAGCACCTTTTAAGCACTATATACATTAACAAAATGCAAAATAACTTTCAAAAACTTTACATGATCATGATAAAATAACTAGTTTCTGACAAAGAACTCTTTTCTTAATTCATGATAGGGAAAAAGTAAGCATCTCTTAAAAACACCAAATAAAAAAAAAGTATCTTTAAGGGTTTAAAAAAAAATTATAATCGGAAATAAGCACTTTTTAAGAACGCTACGCACCACATCTAACTTTGACATGATTCGATTCTGATTCAGAGGAAGTCTAAGGGAGATTTCCAAAGTAGTAAGGCTCTTTGTGCTGCTTAATTCTGTGAAAAAATTGGGTCTTATAGAATTAAAATTAAAAAAATTTTTCCTTTACTATTTTTTTTCTTTCAGTTTTAACAACAGATCTAGATCAATAACAACCAGTCAGTAAAAATGAAAATAATAGTCTCATAGTTTACAGGACCCTAATAATGACTAGATGAATAATAACGCACAATGATTATAAAATATAAATTATTTAAAAAAAAACAGTCTTACTTTTAAATTGATATCAATTTTGAAATTCATTCTCCAGACTTAAGAAATCTATACAATCACTTAAAATAAAATCATTACAGTAATACACTTTAATTTTCACTGAAGTCAAAGGTTAAAAAAGCAATTATATGCAAAGTGTCATACACTAATTTAATAATACATAAAATTGTTTCAAGGTTAATCAGTTCTTTCTGGTCTGCAATCTAGTTCATTGTAAATTAAGAACACCAGATGCCACTCAAATAAATAAATTAGGTTATCATTCATTCAATAAATTACACATAATACAGTTTTTTTTTTAAATAAATGACACACTCACAATGATATTTCTAAGAAAACCTGCTTTTTTTCTTTTCTTTTCTAAAGAAAAAAGATCCTCTGATCAAAAGCATCATACAAACTGGGTCTGGATTATTTATTTTAATAAACAATTGGAACTGAATAACTGAGCATCACATTTACGTTACTTTAGATTAAAACCACGCAAAAATTCAGGAAATATAGAAAGCAGAAAAGGTGGAAACTTCATATTCATGTGTGAACGCAAAACTGAATTTTTATTTATTTTATTTTTACAATGAATAAAAGTGAATTAGGTTTTGTTCCGATATTTTATAAATTTTAGACTTGATTATGAAATCTGTACCATTTTCATTTTTGATGAAATAAGGAAATGAAAAATTTATAAATAGTTTGGGTTTAGCAAACCTAAAAAAAAAATATATATAAAATAAAACTACACAATTCTTATTCAAAATTAAAAGGGTAAAAGAATTCTAAAAGATAATTACTTTAACCCTTTAATGGACCATTTAATCAAAGTAGTTAAATGCAAATTAAAATATTTTCGGAATTGAAATTGATACAAGAAAAAAAAATTCAACCTATCATATAAAATTAATTTAAATTTAAAGCCATTCTTGGCGATAAGTATATTTATCACGGTTCATTAGGTCTTTCTAAAGAAAGAAAGCAAGTTACTGACTTTCATTTTTTTTGTTCATAAAACAAATTTTCTTAATACTACAAGCTGCAAAAAGGAATTATTCATATTATAGCACTTTAAATCTTTTTTAAAATTAGCATATGGTCACTAATTTCATTCAAAAGTGTTTCATCAGAACTGAAGTTATTAACAAATGAAATGCCAAATTAAAAATGGTCAAATAGTTTACGATGCACATTTAAAATTGGTGGTAAGTATACATACCACAGTCTTAGAAAGAGTTAAAATAAAAATTATGAATAGTCAGTAAATAATATAAAAACATACCAGATTAGTGGCTTTTAAATTAGTGGACACATTAACCACTTTAAAAAAAAGATCAAGTGAGATTTTGCATGTTTGAAACATCATTGTATTTATCTTAACTCTAAACAATCAAGAAAAAAAAATTCATATAAATTGGGAGCAAAAATGAGATCTTCTCAACTTGATTACATACAAATAATGAGTAGCATTTAGTAATGCTTTCAATGAGAATAAATGCTTCACAAGTTTATAAAAAGGAAGTGTATAAATTTGTGCACTTTTCTTCATTTGTGCACTCATTGATACTGAGAGCAAAACAGGTTGACTTATTTTACTTAGATGGTGTAGAGATGTTACCAGCAAATTAAAAAGCAGCAGAAAACATTGCTGTGCTCTGTAATCATTGAAAATTATCATTAATAGAAAAGGTAAAAGAAAATTTGTCGAATCATGTTTCATAACTTTTCATATTTCGATCGATAGCTCTTGTTATAAGTTTAGTGGCAAAAAAAAGTTTTTCAAAAATTTTCTATTTCTATGAATTTCACAATTTTTTCTTGGGGGGGGGGGGGGNGGGGGGGGGGGGAAGTGGTTTAACATTTTCTATGAATACCAATACACAACAATTGCCTTCATTATCAAGATAAACCAATTGTTTTAGCACAGTAAAAGCTTGACTATATGGAATACATTGAAAAGAGAATATGTATATATATATTTTTCATTTATTTTTTAATAACGGCAGGCACTGAACTTTCATTCTTCGCCTTAGAAGATGCCAGAAGTGTTGCTCATTTATCGTTATCCAGTGGGCACCTGTAAACCAAAGTCACGGAGACGAGCAACATTACCCATGCCAAAAATACCCGTCAGATATATATCAGATGACAACAGAGAGAAATAGAAACATCCATGTTCAGAGCAGGATTTGAACCCACATCCAGGCACGCTAATCACTCGGCCACCTATGTATATTATATGCACGGATATAGGATTAGATAGAAATTCTGAATGCTTGAGTACAAGACTCATTTTTTAATTAAAAAATAATGATAAAAGAGAAAAACTAAAAAGTTGTCCATAAAAATTACTAAAGAAAAAGAATGGTAATAACTAAGACGTAGTGCCTTTTTTGAACTACTAAATGCTAGTTTGCAATTGAGTAAAATTAAGAGGACGTGGAAGAAAATTTTCGTTGCTAATTCTCTTTTTCCTTCATTAAAAAGCAGAAAAACTGAGTTCAGACAAACCTAGAGCAAACTATGAAGTTTGAAAAATATACAAATGAAAATAAATTATGAGATAAGTGAGGGTCGGAGAAGTTCTCTTCTAATAATTAGTTTGTATTTTGAAGTGTCTTTTTTCAGCAATTGAAACTTCATGACAGGATTGGGTGAACTTACTTTTTCCTTCTTTTTAAATCAGTAATGAAGGAGAATTTGCCACAAAAATTTTCTACTGTCTTAAAGGAGAGGAGTATTTATAGAGAGCAGATGTGGTATTTTACAGTGTATTCTTTAATGTTCCAACTCACCTTTAGAAAAAAAATTTACAAAGTTCTGGAAAATTCCGGTCACTCGAGGATTTTTAGTCAGTCGATTTCCCTATAGTCGAGCTTTTATTGTGTTTTTAATTTTAAATGTACAGCTTTGAGTTCCTTGACTTCATTTTAAAATTAAATAATTAAGATTATGAACCCAGTAAAAGAGCATTTGATAACATAACAGTATACACTCAGATTTGTTCCAAGAGAAATGAATGAGATTAAAATGTAGAAAGTTATTATACACAGAGTTTTTTAGCAGATGGCTCAAGGCCATTGTCTTTCTGTTCCTTAGAATCAGATGGGAATGGATATTCCTCTTCTCTGCTGGCAAAGCTATCCACAGAATCCTCATCAGGTAGGTTTTTGTTGGCGTCTTCTTTTTCCACACCAGGTGAGGGTGGAAGGTCCTCTGCCGGTGGTAGATCGTTCAGCACAGATGGCAGAAGTTCACCAGCGACAAAATGGGCCCATAATGTTAATTCTATTTTGTGAGGGTTCCACTCCTGGCTTGGATCTAGAAGAAATTATTGTTTGTAAAAGTTATGACACCAACAGAAGAGTTTTAAATCTCATAAATTTTCTAGTGTTAGTTTTATATTAAAGCTTTGTCAATTACAGGGATACACAACCTATAGCGCATGAGCTAATACAGAGTGCGTAGCCAAATCTTTCAACGAAAATTAAGCACCTTTTAAGTTAAGGAATAAAAATTTCGTGTTTTCCCTGTACATATTATACACACAATCACTGTGCTCTTGCATGAGCTGTATTAAGCTAACTATGCTAGGCATAATTCCTAAAAAATTTGAAGAAAGAAGCTGAACATACTTAAAACAAATAATGCTATAGTAAATGAACTAGTTTAAGATAGCTGAAATATCATCCTCAAATATCACATAGATTATGCTTAGACAGGGTGTGTAGTAGCTAAATCTTTTAACAAAAAATAACCACCTTTAAAGTACTTTTTAAACACTCAAAAAAATATTTTTTAAGCACTATATACATTAACAAAATGCAAAATAATTTTCAAAGACTTAACATGATCATGATAAAGTAACTAGTTTCTGACAAAGAACTCTTTTCTTGATTATATTAGCTATAATAAAAACATCGAAAGATTTTTTGGTTTCATTTCAAGGGGGGGGCAAAATGTGTCTAAATAATCTCACCAAAACCAGATCAGTAGACGCACTTGTGGAAAATGATTGGCGCTTTTAAATGCTACCGACCAAATGTAAACCAAAATGGATTGTGGTCGAATGAATTGTTAAAATGTTGAATAGAACAATGCAAAAAAAAAAACAATTGAACAATTTGAAAAGGGGAAATTAAGCACTTTTTAAAAACACCCAATAAAAAAAGCACCTTAAGGTACTTTTAGAAAACAAAAATAAGTACCTTTAAGCACTTTTTAAAAATGCTTCGCACCATGAAAGTCACCATGCCAACAGAATTAAATGATTGATGAATCATTTAATTCTGTGCTAACCGAGTTTGATGAATTTCAAAACTTCATTAATTGTCTAGTCTTACAATTACACTTTGTCAATTACAGGGATACACAACTTATAAGCCCATGAGGTAATAGTGACATACAAACTTAAGCCTTGAACTATCTTTAATGTTAATAGAAATGTGGANACCTTTAAAGTACTTTTTAAACACTCAAAAAAATATTTTTTAAGCACTATATACATTAACAAAATGCAAAATAATTTTCAAAGACTTAACATGATCATGATAAAGTAACTAGTCTCTGACAAAGAACTCTTTTCTTGATTATATTAGCTATAATAAAAACATCGAAAGATTTTTTGGTTTCATATCAGGGGGGGGGGGCGAAATGAAGCCTGAAATTGAGAACATCTTGCAAAGAGCAGCAGGGTTTCACATGCGAGTGCGATAATCTCACCAAACCCAGATCAGTAGACGCACTTGTGGAAAATGATTGGCGCTTTTAAATGCTATCGACCAAATGTAAACCAAAATGGATTGTGGTTGAATGAATTGTTAAAATGTTGAATAGAACAATGCGAAAAAAACAATTGAACAATTTGAAAAGGGAAAATTAAGCACTTTTTAAAAACACCCAATAAAAAAAGCACCTTAAAGTGCTTTTAGAAAACAAAAATAAGTACCTTTAAGCACTTTTTAAAAATGCTACGCACCATGAAAGTCACCATGCCAACAGAATTAAATGATTGATGAATCATATAATTCTGTGCTCGTTAATCATTTAATTCCGTGCTAACCGAGTTTGATGAATTTCAAAACTTCATTAATTTTATAGTCTTACAATTACACTTTGTCAATTACAGGGATACACAACTTATAGCCCATGAGGTAATAGTGACATACAAACTTAAGCCTTGAACTATCTTTAATGTTAATAAAAATGTGGAAGGAAGAAAAAATTATTTCAAAATCTATTCACAGTCAGCGCATGATTTCATAATTAGTAGCAAAGTTTGTTAGTGCTAAAAATATGGTAGTCATCATTTACACACCACACATATATATATATATAAATACAGTACAGAACCCGTTATCCGGAAATCAGAAAACCAAAAAAACCGGAACAAACTTAGATAAACTTCCCGCCATTTAAAAAAAAAAATTTTTTTCTTCTTCCTCATAAGATTTTAGGTTTTTTCATTCCTTTTTGAAAGACGTTTACCTTACCATCATTTTGGAAACAATCATTAGTGTATTACATCATCGTTTTTTTCTTCTGTTTAAGATTATTTCCAATTTTCTTTTTTTAGTTGAGTTTAACAATAAAAAAAACGGCTTTTTGTAGTGATTCAGAAAACCGGAAAAATCAGTTATCCAGAATAGCGATGGTCCCGATCGTTCTGGATAATCGGTTCCCTACTGTATATATATTTTAAATGGTATTTCAACTATGGCTGGTTGATACAAATTACGCATCTGGCTTGCACCAACCACATTGCTGACATAAAATATGCACAGCGGTAGACAGATAACTGGTTAGAGTCCCCTTACTGTCAGGCTAACTGTGGGAAGTTTTGGTGGTTTTCTTCTTCATTTAATGCAAATACAGGTTAGTTACATCAATAAGTCACCCACGAAGGCAAATTTGTCCCAATACTTGATCCAGAAGTTCCCTTGTCTTCCAGATTGATTTCAAAATTACAAGGCTACAGAGTTGAACATGAGTAGTTGTAAACCCACAATCGGGTTGGCTGTTCAACGACAATATAAACTATGATGGTTCAGGAAATAGAGCGTTCCCGTGAGGAGTATTAGGTTCGAATCCCAGCAATGACTGGTCAATACAAATTATGCATCTGGCTTGCATCGACCACAGTACTGATGTAAAATATCTTCAGTGGTAGACGTATATTGGGTTAGAGACCCCTTGCCATTAGGCTAACCGTGGGAGGTTCTCGTAGTTTTCCTCGCCACGTAACACAAATGCGGGTTAGTTCAATCAAAAAAGTATTCAACAAAGGCGAATTTCTCCCAATACTTAATCCAGGAATTACCTTGTCTTTTGGACTAGGTTCAAAATTACAAGGCCATGAAGTTGAACATTTGTAGTCGTAAACTGAAAATTGGGTCGGCTGTTTGACGACGAATATAAAACATTGCATATGTCTGCTAAGTGCCGGCTAGGTGGTCGAGAGGTTAGCGTGCCTGACTGTGAAGCCTATGGCTGCGGGTTTGAATCCCGCTCTGGGCATGGATGTTTATCTCTATGTGTTGTCCTCTGTTGTGTGTGATGTGTGAATGTGGCCCACCCTATGAACGGGTATTTGTGGCAGTATGGCGTGGGTAATGTTGCTCGCCTCCGTTACTTAGGTTCACAGGTGCCCACTGGGTAACGTTAAATAAGCAACACTTCCGAGGTGAAGAACGAAAGCTCAATACCAGCCGTTAGAGAAAAAAAATATTTCCGCTAAGTAATGACAATGCAATGATTCAGAAGAATACCTTTACTATTGAGGTAATCTGATTTCTTCTTGAGCTGCATGGCATAATTCATGTACTCTGCAACGGTATAATCCATGGTCTCAACGCCAGGAGTGGATAGCATGCTCTCATCAGCCATGAATGGTGCCTGATCAGGATAGCCAGCAGCCAAAATAGCTGAAACAAAATACACACATAAGAAAATTTACTCTGCGTACATATTTTCAATGCTCCCTTTACAGGGATCTGCTACAATTTAGATTTCCAAATTCATGACCTTTCATGAATAATTCCAAGAATTTTTCATGACTAACCTAAGTTACTATTTTATCCGACAAAAACACAACTATCAACTTAAAAAAGCATTTTAATAACATTAATAGAAATTATATATATAACCGAAACTGTTTTACTCTGCATCTTCATATTTATTGATTTTAAACTTAAAAAAAAAGAGTAAAGAAAGAGTTGAAGCAATAAACTAGGTGAAAAAAATACAAATGAAAATAACTAAATACAGTCAGATATATGTAGCTACTTAAAGTTGTTTTATTTCTTCTTAAAAGTGAGTGTAATACAAAAAGTCTAAACTAGAATTTTAAATTGATAAAATAAAATAAAAAAATAATAAATAAAATAATTCAGAAATCAAGGAAGTATAAAACATAAATTTAAAAGATAATTCCCTTTAGAAATGATGTTCTTTCTTTAATTTTTTTTAAAGAACAGGATAATTTTTAAAGAACAGGATAAAAACATTTTATATTTTAATAAAATATGACTGAGTGGGGATTTTGTTACAAATTCAGATATTCGGAGCACTGTGAAATTGGGAGGGGGGGGGGGCAAATTCCATTTTAAAAATAAGATATTTTAGTGACCTAAATCCATGACTTTCCATGATTTTTTTTAAAAAAATAGTAAAAATCAAGACATTTCATGACAAATTTTGTTCAATACCAGTACCCCTTCATAGAATCGAGTTAACATGTCTTATATACTAGTGAATTGGAATTTTGAATTGGAGAGAGACTATAGTCTATCTCTGATAAAATTCTGGTGGATGAGTATTGTTGGGTAACTACTACTATGATTATTAAACATCAATCCACTAGTATATAAGACATGCTAATTTGATTCAATCTTGAGGTACCTTATGATAGATGAAGGTTGGCATTGCCTAATGGTCTCTCTCCACAGTTATGGTAATTATAGTAATACATGGTTATCTATGTCCTCTTTTCACTCACCAATCCTCATAAATCATTCACAATCATTTAGGTTTCTTGCAAATTAATAGATTGTTAAATCAAAATTATTGCGCAGCATTATATCAATTACAATAATATTTGACATATTTCCTTTATAACATATTTATAATAAATTTTATGGAATGGCATTTAAACTCACTCATTTGTGACATTGTTTGTACTATGAATAGTATTGAATACTGATACAGGGTGCGTAGCCAGATTTTTCAACAAAAAATAAGCTCCTTTTAAGTACTTTTTAAACACTTAAAAAATATCTTTCATCACTTTCCAAAAAAAAAATCATAATTAGGATCTGCGCAGTAATAAAAATAAATTTTTTCTATTGTTTAAAGTTCTTAATTTACGAACTTTGAATCGCTCAATCCAAACATCATAAGTTCAGGTAGGTAGGTACTTTATTTACGCCACACTGCATAATGGGCTATTGGCGATGGTCTGGGAAACACACCCGAGGATGACTCCTCCGCTTTGGTAGTCCAACGACCAGCATGCGAAGTTGAGCACTTTAAGGTAGAACAAACAGTTTCATGATGATCGATTCCCAGAACCTGACTAAGGCAGGGGCGTGCGGGGCAGTTGCCCCGGGCCCCCCACATCAAATAGAAAGTATATTTTACGTTTCCTTACTTAATAAACTTTTTTAAAACAAAATATCAATACTGGTTAAAATCCTTCAGTTTTATGTTAGCATCTTCATTAATTTATCGTATGAACACAATTTATATTTCGTAAATGCAAGGATTTCTAGGATGGAATTTAGCTAAATTTTTGCAATTACGATGGACAAATTTGGCCAATCAAAAGCCCGTATTTATACATATCTTAAATGCGATATGTTTACAAAAATATAGACTTCTGATTGGCTTAATCGAGTCATAATTGCGTAAATTTAGCTGAATATTGCCCTAATGTTAGGAAGGATATGAATTTTTCACAGCTAGATGACAAAGTTAACAATCAAAAAACTGCATTTGGCATGATCGACATAGAATTGTCAGAAAATCAATAAAATGGACAGAACGATATTTCATTTGACCATCAGAGGGGAAGGGACTTTATAGCTATTTTCGGTTCTAGTCAATTTTCTTGTTATCTATAGTGAGGTGAAAAATTTATATACCTCCATAAAGTTCGGTTCTGAAGTAGTGAAGCAGAGAGGCCCCCCAAAGCAGATTTTGCCCCAAGCCCCAATTAGGCTAAGTCGGGCCCTGTCGATACCGCACACCCTCAGTCCTTACGCAGGCTGATCGAAGTGGTTATCCACCCGCTTACTGATGCTTGACTTTCGTGTTCTACTGGGAATCATGTCTTTTACAACCAATCCACCGTAAAATTTTTTACGAAAACAAAGGTAATTAAAAAAAATAATAGTCACACTAGGAAATAAAGGAATACAAAGATAATGATTACCTGATGCAGAAGCAGGACCCACACCCTTTAAGCATGTCAGCATAGCAATAGCTCCAGATAAATTGGGAAGTCTCTTGAATGCCTTCTTACTATGAGTTACAACAGCTTTCTCAGTATTTATTCGAACCAAGTCAATCAAATTGGGACGAAATTTCTCCCTCTAAAAATATAATAAAACAACTAAGCAACATTTACCAATATACTAATGCTAATAAATTATTGTCTTTCTTTATTATAAAATTATATTTGTTGGATTCATATTAGCTTGGAAATTAATTACAAATAAAGCTAATAAATATCAAACTATCAAAATAGTTATAAAGATTATAAGACCATACCTGCCAACATTGGAGAAATAAAATAAAGGAGATTTTACTAGCGACATATTTTAGGCTACGAGTCAAGTTTTGATACATAATCATGCAAATCCAAAAGAGAAATTCAAAAATGAAAATAATATAAGCACTTACATTTAGCGAAGTAGAAAAATATGTATATAGAAGAATTTTTTTAAACCATTATTTACAATTACTTAAACTATGAACACTCAACATACTGCAGTACTGCCTATAGCACTATCTATTGCAGAATAAGAGAAGCATTTTTGCCATCAGCGGATATTTCATCACCAAGAATTTTTTTTTTTTAAATTTTCTTCAACAACTAAAGAGAAATTTGAGAATATACAGAAAATCAGGAGATAATCGTAAAATACAGGAGTCTTCGTTAAAAAACAGGAGACTTGGCAGGTATTGTCTTAGCTTTGATCGAGGAAAAAGTCAAATTAATGAATCAGTATGAAGTGTACGTAACTTTTGAAAAAATACTTTTATCATTTTCATTTTTACAATCATTTTGTAAACTGCTGAATCTGTCCAAAGTGCAAGGTTTCAACTTTTGATAAAAAAATGCTCTTCCTGGTGACTTTACTAGGTTCATAAAAAAGCTGCTTTATAGGAATGGTTTACCCAAAATTGAAGTGGAAGAGATAAACTTCCTCTAGTTTCATTACAGAAGTACTTTTGCAAAAAACTAAAAGTATATTAATTTATTTAGTTCATGTAAATTTTTAAAAATTATTTAAAAAATAAACAACTCATGTAAAGAATTTCAACTATACCCTGAGCAGTCTCAAACCGAAGTATGGCCTTGTCATTCAGCTGCCATTACATACATTGCTTTACATGTGTTAATCTAACTAAAAAGAAAATAATTATTAAAAACCATGCAAATGTGTAAGTACCAGCCCCTTTTCAGAAATTTTTCAAGCTAATATTAATATCTTTCAGCAAGATACTTAAAAATAACAAATATATATGTTACTAATTTAAGCAAAAAAAAAATGTCAAAAACTTTGGGAATCAAGTACCTAATATATTTTTTTTAATTGAATATGTAATACTTTTTGTATTCTAATATTATGGGAAATATTCTTTTATTTTGTAGGGGGAAACAAACCATCATTTGTAAATCATCATCACATTAAGAAAATTAATTATAAAAAATCGTTAAATCCGTAGCAGTAACTGCCAAAATAAAAAAGATCGCTGGCGAAATCACGCAAATCGAACTCTTCAAAACAGGGTCACTAAATGCGTGTTTTCATTTCGAAATTCAGTTATTGTAATAAATATCGAACTAAAAATATTGGATTTTAAAAGCTACGCGGAAATCAATAGTAATAACTACATAAAAAAATAGAATGAAAATTTCCACCAAAAACCAAATTTTTTACTTCATTATTCTTTATTTTTCATTAATAATCTAAAATATAAAAGTCTAAAAAAAAAAAAAAAAGTCTAAAAATCTAAAAAAAAAAAGTCTAAAAAAAGTATAAAATAAAAAAGAGAATATAAAAGTCTCAAGTATCTTTTTTCCCACTATGATGCGTTGAACATAATTCTGAAGAAAAGATAAAATCTTTTTAAAATTTCTGCAGAAAAGAAAACCAAATACCATATACTATTTTGTTTCTCTCAATGTTCAACTTAAAAGTTTACCTTTATTTTGTTAGTTAATCCTAAAAATACAAAGTTACACACATAATATAATCTGAATTGTAAGTCATGGATGAAAAATAATTTATTTTTGAATTTTAAATTAAATTTCTAAAAAAATATGTTGATAAACATTCACTGAGTATAAATAAAATAAAAAAGAAACTTTTACCATCAGCTTCCATTTAGTTAACTGAACAAGTTCTTCGTGAGTAATGTATAACTCTTTACGGGAATGTATCAGCTTAGGTAATTGCTCTTGATACCTAAAAATGCATCAATGATATTATAATGATACCTAAAAATGCATCAACAATATTATAATGATACCTAAAAATGCATCAACAGAAAATGCTTTGTCATATATAAAATCATAAAAAAGAGCTAAAAAAATGTATTTCATGAATAAAGCTGTATTAATTCTTTGTATGAGTTCATTTTTATGTCTGCAATTAAACTAACATCAATATTATATGAATTAATAATATTAACATCAATATATATTATTAATTCATAGACTGGGTAAAAGTATTATTCACAATATGTATTTGCAGGGGTCTGTCCAGACATTTTGTAAAAGGACCTGTTTTTGTAAAATTGTGACAAAACTACTCATAATTTGTGAATATAAAATAAACGTCAAGCTTCTTTCAACCAGGGTGATGCTTTTGTGAATTTGTGCAAATAGGGTCCTGTTATTGCAAAAATTGCTAAAAACCTTTTCAAGAAGTTTTTAAATTGTAAATAGATACAAGATTATGCTCAACAATTGCTGCTACTAAATTAGATATGCAATATACAAATATTTGGTATTTAGCCTATACTGCTCAATGCAAAATATTCATTTCGGACGAATAATGGAAACAAAATCATTCACATTTTTAATAATTTCAATGAGGAACCAGCATGCGTTGGGTAATCGCAGAATGTTGATTATTTTAAATAGTCTATGCCTCAAAACTCTCTAAAATCAATTCAGAATTTTAAAATCTAACCCGAATATTAAAGAAAACTTAACTTAAAATTAGCCCAAAACGAAACTAACTTCACGTGACACAAAATGAGGCGGGGTTTGTTTATGACGTCAAAGTATAGTAACTCAGCGAACGGGAGGAGTTAAAGCAAAGCTTCTTATCTAGATATGTGTTACAAATGCGTTTTAATTTGAACTACATTTTTGAAAAATTGTTTTTCTTTCATGTTTATACCATATATATAGTTCAAATATATATGTAGTGTATATCAGTTGCATCCTCCCCCTTGAGAAAATTTTTGTGAGCACCTTTCAGCATAATGAAATAAAATTGAGGAATAAAAAAACAAATGTCGAAACTACTTTTTTCCTCATAACTTTTGAAATAAATTCATTTTCCCTTATTTATACTGATTCATTTTTATTTGTCTATATACAAAAGTCTGAACTGTTTTGAAAGTTTCTTATTTAATGAGTTGATCACAATTAGAGGGAATGGAATGAATGGTATATGACCTAGAATTGTAAGTTTTTAGGTAAATAAATTTTTAAAAAAAATTCTTTTTTATTATTAACTTCTAAAATATTTTCTTGATTTTTTTTTTTTGAAGAAATGTAAAGAATGTTAAGCCCCTATCATTTTTTATTTCAACTTTGATCATTTTTTCTTCTAGATAAAATTATTTTTTAACTTTAAAGAAAAGAACCTGTACATCACTGTTCTCTAAGAATAAAATACTTTCATTTTAAAGAATTAAAAAAAAAAAAGTAAGAAAGAAAGTAATCTGAACAACATTTCATAACTATTTTAATTCAGTATACTGATAAAATGGTCTTAGCAACAGTATAATATAGGTTAGTTGCAGACAATTTGCGAGAAATTTTTTTCACCGTGTTTGATGGCTTTGCACCAAATTTGTCTTCTTTCTCCTTTTGGTACACAAAAAAATAATTTATTTGGCATGTTTAACATAGAACTATTGCACATGGTACAACGCAACACTTGTAGGTTTTGCTTGGAGCCATTTTTCCGAATTTATACTCGGGTGGCATATGCTTTCACCGTTTCACAACATGATGGGAGTCGTGGTTGTACTATACTATGACGTCATCAGAGTGGATGGGAAATCTAGCAGCGATTCAGGTGGCGGGGCTAATCGAGCGATTTTAACTATTAATAACAAAATAACTACTTATCGCACAGGTCTGAAATTGGTGTCTATCTTTATAAAATAGCATGATGTTTTATTTTAAAACATAACAAAAAAGCATGCAGGTTCCTCATTGACATATTTCAGATAACACAACTTAGTTATGTACCACTTTTAATGTATACCGCATTAAGTAAACTTAAACAATTCTTAAATTTATAATATTTTATTTAAAAAATTGCCAGAAACTAATTTTTATTTACATAATATTCTATTAATTAATTTTATGAATACATATAAATTGATCAATTATTTATTTACAAAAAAAAACAAATTTATCATTTAATATCAATAAGAAGGTGCACACGATGTTTGTAAAAGTAGAAATATTTTCTTAGAATACTACATTTGGAATTCAAACTTAGGGAAACATGGAAAACTTAGGACGTTTCGAACCGTCTTTTTTCCCCTCCAGGGAAGGTTTATTCGTTTAACAAAGCAATAATAAAGATAAACAAATTTGTGAAGGGTCTGATTAAAAGATAAATTATTTTGTGAAGGGTCCGCTAACGGACCCATATTTCTTCTAAACAGATCCCTGATTTGTAGGGGATATTTCAATATCTTGGTCAGTAGTCATAGCCTACTACAATCATCAAGTGAATGCTAAATTTCTTTTTAAAAAACAAAGGTTCGCCTGGGGGTGTCTACGAGTCATATCCATCAGTTTGTGGGGATATTTCCGTATCATGATCTACACTAGAGTGATCTTTTAGTCCGTAAGAAACTAAAGAAAACATAGAAAGGTCCCAATTCAAAGGAAGGGTAGTAGCCAATAGGGGCAAACCTCTAAATAACTTTTGTTAAAATACCTTCAAGTTAAAAATCTATATTCCGCATTTGCGATTGTAGTTGGCACGTGGATATTTCCGTATCATGATCTGTCGTGCCAACTACAATCCCCAAGGTGCCAAATAGATTTTAAACTTGCAATTTCTTAAATAAAAAAACATGTAGATGCTTGCCCAGGGGGGTGGCTATGAGTTAAACCTTTTGAGTTGGTCAGTGATGCTTTTTTTTATTATTTTATGAAGTTTTTTTTTTAGTTTTTCGCAGGTCACTCAGGATGTTGCAAAGACTTAGCGATTATTCTGCTACATATCAATTTGATACCACAATTGAGGCAAAAACTGAATAATTACTTCAAAAAAAAGTTTTAAAAAACTGAATACAGAACACTGCATTGGAGCATGTATAAGCTATATTTAATTCAATACATCAATTATGAATCATAACAGTCAACAATAAAATTTTCAATTATATTCTCATTCAATTAAATAAGATAGCAAAAAATTCTCACACATGTTCAATAACTGTATAGTTCAAAAAATGAAGATTGAAAAAAATATTTAATAATTATATTTGAAAGGCAATAAACTAAAGCGATCACTTTACCATGCATCCATTCGTATTAATTCTTCAGGACCCCCTTTTTTTGTACGCTTAGCGGCTTTCGCTTTTAATACATCTTTATATTTTGTGAATATATAAGTCCATTGTGCGGGGGAGGCTTTGGTGAAAAATTCCAAAGTTGTATCAGAAGCAGTTGCCATTTAATATTCTTCTACTTATTTCAAACGATAAACCGGAAAAGAATTCAGAGCATATCACCTAAATCCCACACATTTATCTGAACTATTTAATAACGAAAGTAAAAATCGATGAGAACCTAATCAAGAAATAGGAATAATCTAGAAAATAGGAGCTGGAGAAACGGAAGTGAAAAATACTTTCATTTTTTGGCAACACCAAAAGGAAGCTTCATAATACAGCAAGAATAACAAATTCAGGCAGTACAGCTCATCCGTGACGTCACGATCATTCCTCTCTGCTTGTTGCAAGCTTTTAACATGGAGAAAGATTTCCTAATATAACTATTTCTTTTTGTCTCTTCACATTATATTATATTTTATAACAGTCGTTGAACAGTGGACCCAATTTTTGGGTTTACGACTACTAATGTTCAACTACGTAGCCTTGTAGTTTTAAACACAATACTGTTGACAAGAGAACTCCTAGATTAAGTATTGGAAGAAATTTCGTCTTCATGGAGTTCAACTACGTAGCCTTGTAATTTTAAACACAATACAGAAGACCAGAGAACTCCTAGATTAAGTATTGGAAGAAATTTCGTCTTCATGGAGGACTTTTTGATGGAACTTAAGCGCATTTGCTTTACATGGAGAAGAAAACCATGAAAACCTCCCCCGGTTAACCCAACGGCAAGGGGACTCTAACCTATCATTCCGTCTATCCCTAAGGATGTTATACGTCAGCACTGCAGTTGTTGCGAGCCGGGTGCGGAATTCGTTTCGACCAGCCATTGCCGGATTCGAACCCGGTACACCTCATTGGAAGCCGAACGCTCTATCCCCTGGGCCCGCACGACTCTTCGTATTTTGTTAAACACGCTTTAAAATTACACAAAAAATAATTGAGTGCAAGGATACAAATTTAAAAATTGAAGACATTTTTTTTCATTTAATGACTTAGCCATTTTTTACTGAATCTTCTTTGTCTTTAACTTTAATTAATAAAGCAATAAAAGATTTTGAAAATTAAAAAATCTGTGATAATCAAAAAATCTGTTATAAAATATGTTATATGTTATATTAATCACGGTCTTTAACTAAAGGTTATTTTTGGAGCGTAGATTCCATTTTAAATTTTATTTTATGATTTTGAACCAAACAGAAAATAAAATTAATGTATCGAATTCTGAATAAAAAATGAAACATAATAAATCACAAAAAAAAGCATAGTTTATTACACAAGTAACAAAACAAACTTTTCGTATTTATTTCCGACCATGCATTATTTCTATCACAACAAATGAAAAAATTTTATGTTCCATTTTTTACCTACTTAAAAATAAACATTGAAATAAATTGTAGATCATTATAAAAATAATTATATGGTAAGTGATAAAAATTTTAATGACATTTTTGGAAAAATATATATTAATTTCAATAATACAATTATTGAAGCGCAATTAGAAAAAGTTCCAAGTTCTAAAATAAGAGTGATTGAAATTTTAATTAAATTTGTTGAAGAATATTATGGATTTAATCATCACACTACTACTGATCGGCATTTATAATAAATTTGAAATGGTGAAGAAACAGTGATCACATATAACGAAATAATTATTGCAGATTAATAAATAATTTACTGTGTCTTATTATTTATTTATTTTAATTTTGCAGAAGCGTTTTAAAAGCGTTTGTAGTGCATTCAACGTTTTGTAGAAGCGCTTGTTTAATTTATTTTTTATTTGTTAAATCAAAGTAAAAAGTACTAATAAAAAAGTATTTAATGATATGAAATAATTTTCGAGAGAATGATAAAAATGAAAACTTAATCCTAACTGTGGGGAGAGTAATATCTACAACGTCAACATTCATCTATGAAAAGGTACTCCATCATAAAATCGAGTTAACACGTCTTATATACTGGTGAATTGGAATGGTATTTTTGTAGTGGTCGACACACTACACTAAAAACTCAAAAAATAATATATAATAATGTTTTAACTAACAATTGACACGTAAAAAGGTGCTAATTGAAAATGGAGTCTGTATTATGTCTGTGGATTAATTATTAATGCTTAATATCATTTATTCTTATTTAATGTTTCCCTTTCTCTCGTTTTATTCTTTACTTCCGCTAATAAACCTGCATTTCTTCTTTAGTAAAGCATCATTTTTTGTTTCTGTGTAGTTGTTTAAAAATACATGAGACCAAACAACCATGACCAAAAATTTTTCAATGAAATGTTCAGAGGGGCAAAATGCTTTCCAAACCTTTCTTTAAGAAAGCTTTTAGTAAAATTTATATTTTATTTTATAACCGATGGTGAACAGCCGACCTAATTTTTGGGTTTACGACTACTAATATTCAACTCCATAGCCTTGTAATTTCGAATCTAATCCAGAAGGCAGAGAAACTCCTGGATCAAGTATCTGGAGAAATTTTGCTTTTGTGGGGGACCTCTTGATGGAACTAACACGCATTTGCGTTACATGGAGCGGAAGACCACGTGAACCTCTCACGGTTAGCCTGACGGAAAAGGGACTCTAACCCATTATCCGTCTACCACTGAGGATATTTCAGGTCAACACCCTGGTCAGTGCAAGTGCCCGGTTCACCTCATTGGAAGGCGAAAGCTCTATCCCCTGAGCCATCCCCTGAGCCTGAGCTCTTTTAATAAAATTTGAAATATTTCGCTGATAATTTTGTTTGTTAAATTCGTCCTCATATTCAAAAACACATTTTTTTTACAATAATACATATTTTTTTTGCAGCATTTGCGTGTTTTTTTTTATTTATTTAACTATTATTTTTTTTTTAAAGTAAGAAGAGCTTGAGGGTCTTTTTTGTCAAATTAATGAATTTCTCTACAATCAGAACAGTTTTTTGAGGAGATAGTAATTATCGACAATGTCAATTTTCATATATGAAAAGGTACCTCATCATAGAATCAAGTTAACATGTCAACAAGCGCAGTTGGTAGCGCTGTGGACAAGGTTGATATGTAGTCCCGGAAGTCCTGGTTTCGAAACCCAGCAGGGGTCGACTTTAAATTTTAATTATTTATTTTATATTACGTTTTTCAATATGCTTTTCAGCAATTTAACGTGAATCAAGTGTTCTTTATATAGAAATAACTATTTTTCCTTTATGAAATAGCGAATAATAGCTAAGAAAGTGATAAATTTTGGATAATTCTTATTTATTTATTTATTTCATTTTATGTTACTTTCTTAACTTCTTTTTCAATATTTTTAAGTGAATAAAGTGTTCTATATATGAAAAGAATTATTTTTCGTTCTTAAAGAGCGAATAATGGCCGAAAAAGGGACAAAAGTTGTATCAGGAGGCAGACACACATCACACCTCGTTACTCTCTATAATATTAACCTATAAATTTCAAACTCGGCCCAAATTTAGAATCTAATGAAACAAATAATTGAACTAAAGTAATTTTTTATAGCCCATTTATTGGGCACATAATGGGCCGAAATAAGTTTTGTTGACTAACCGGGAGAAGGTGCTTTAAGCTAAATATTCGCGTGGTTGGTATGCGAAGCGTTGCGCAGTTGGTAGCGTAGTGGGCAGGAATGATAAGTAGTCCCGGAGGTCGTGGGTTCAAATGTCTGCGGTGGTCGACTTTAAATTTTTTTTACTTATTTTATATTATGTTTCTTAACATGCTCTTCAGCAATTTAAAGTGAATCAAGAGTTCTGCACATAGAAATAATTATTTTTCCTTTCTGAAATAGCAAAAAATAGCTAATAAACGGTAAAATTTTGGATAATTTTTATTTAGTTATTTATTTTATTTTATGTTATTTTTTAAACTTCTTTTTAAATAATTTAAAGTGAATAAAGTGTTCTATATATGAAAAGAATTATTTTTCATTGTTAAAGAGCGAATAATGGCTGAAAAAGGGACAAAAGTTGTATCAGGAGGACCGCACACATCGCATCCCGTGACTCCCTATAATATTAACCTATAAATTTCAAACTCTACCCGAAATTAGAGTGTAATGTAACAAATAATTGTGCTAAAGGAATTTTTTATAGCCCATTTATTGGGCCCACAATGGGCTAAAATAAGTTTTGTTGACTAACAGGGAGAAGGTGCTTTAAACTAAATATTCGCGGGCTTGGTATGTGAAGCGTGGCGCAGTTGGTAGCGTTGTGGGCAGGATTGATATGTAGTCCCAGAGGTTCTGGGTTCGAAACCCTGCGGTGGTCGAATATAAATTTTTTTTATTTATTTTATATTATGTAATTTAAAATACTGTTCGACAATTTAACGTGAATCATGTGTTCTGAATATAGAAATAGCTATTTTTCCTTTGTTAAATAGCGAATAATAGGCAATAAACGGAAAAATTTTTGATAATTTTTATTTAATTATTAATTTTATTTTATGTTATTTTTTAACTTCTTTTAAAATATTTTTAAGTGAATAATGTGTTCTATATATGAAAAGAATTGTTTTTCATTGTTAAAGAGCGAATACTGGCAGAAAAAGGGACAAAATTGATATCAGGAGGAACGCACACATCGCACCCCGTTACTCCCTATAATATTAGCCTATAAATTTCAAACTCTACCCGAAATTAGAGTCTAATGTAACAAATAATTGTGCTAAAGGAATTTTTTATAGCCCATTTATTGGGCCCACAATGGGCCAAAATAAGTTTTGTTGACTATCCGGAAGAAGGTGCTTTAAGCTAAATATTCGCGGGCTTGGTATGTGAAGCGTGGCGCAGTTGGTAGCGTTGTGGGCAGGATTGATATGTAGTCCCGGAGGTCCTGAGTTCGAAACCCTGCGGTGGTCGAAATTAAATTTTTTTAATTTATTTTATATTATGTAATTTAATATAATGTTCGACAATTTAACGTGAATCATGTGTTCTGTATATAGAAATAGCTATTTTTCCTTTGTTAAACAGCGAATAATAGGTAATAAACGGATAAATTTTTGGTAATAAATAATAACGGGAAATAGGTAATAAACGGATAAATTCTTATACCGCTGATTATTTTTATTCTTTCATTACTGCTTACTTTTATTCTCCTTACTTTCTTTCCTACCATGATAAGTGAAACTTTATTCTTTTAACTCTACTGCTTGGATAAGGGATATTTTATTCTCTTATTGCGTATAAGTTTTAAAATTTCAAATTATAAAGAACTCAGAAAGAATAAAAGATTATAAAGAGAAATTTAGAATCATTAATATTGGTTAACAACAACACTGTATTTATATTATTCATATTGAGATCGGAGTCCTTTATCTTTCCCAATTTTTAGATGTTATCACAAAAAAAAAAGTTAAAATATTTAAAAATAATAAAGTATTTCCAAAATAGTCTTTAATGGACTAAAACGTTCACTATTATCTTTATTAACTTTAATTATAAAGTAGGGGGTTCTGCTGAAAGAAGGTTAATTATTTAGGGTTCTGTAGTCGAAAAATATTCGGAACCGCTGATCTAAAGCAAACAAAGATTTACTATTACCTTCCAGCTATCAACTTATAAGTTTGCTTTGCACGCTTGAAGAGAATAGTCTACAATCAATTAAAACCTTGTCTTTCATGTTTACCAGCCGAACAATGTGGGTTAACACCTCAAAAACAACATTCGCAGAGGCTTACACTTAAAATAGACTTCAGCTATGTTAATGCTTGACATCAGTAATGCGTGTCATAGAGTTTGGCGCAACGGAATATTTTACAAACTGATTGAGTTAAAATTCCCACCAGGAATAACTAAGTTTATATATTTATTAAATTTTTAAAGAAGAAAAAAAAGTTTCATTTCTGCTATAGATTTTATTGGTATAGACTAAAAGTTAAACGTTTTGTAACTGTAACAGAAATAGAAAATTTTTTTAGAAATAAATTTGCAAAACTTGTATTAAAAAAAAGTGAGATATAGAAGTGAGCATCAAGATAAAACGATTGGTAATTTATGGAATATATTAACACTTTAAATTCAGTCATTGAATATGAAGCAAAAAAAAAAAAAATGCTTTTTTTTTCAGTAGATGATTCATAAAGAAAAACATTAGTCGTGAAATTACCGAAAAAAAATTCGATTAACATCTCCTCATGTTTGTACATAAAGAAAATAAATGCTTTATACTGTAAGGCAAATAATAAGTTTTTATTGTAATTCTCCAAAAATTATATTAAAAGAAAATTAGACAAAAAGAAGCAAACTAATAAAACACAACTGTTTATTCACAAGAAAAGCAAACATTAGCATTGAAGTACAGATTGGCACTATTTTTTAAACATAACAACAGAAATTTAAAGAACATTTAATGGAATGATTTTTTCTTTGAAGAAAATGTGTTTTGTGATAGCGAGAAACAAAGATGACTCCCCCCCCCAAAAAAAAATCAAGAGGGTTAGTTAGTAGACAAAGGAATTACATCTAAAAGAGAGTCTAAGGAATTATTTCTTTATACAGAAAAATCTTTAACACTATCATTGATACGCGAGACTTAGCATCATTCCACATATTTTTAAATCTACCAATTAGACAAGCTAATATTTGTTTAGAGCAAAATAATCTTAAAACGTTTTAAAATAATTTTCAGTAGCAAGCACTTAAAATCCCAAAAATATGTAGTATTTATTATTTGCAGTAAAAAAAAAAAAATTTTATAGAGCATTAGAACTAATAATAATTTTTTTTT
>NC_092210.1:90802481-90836638 GCF_043381705.1 Parasteatoda tepidariorum | reverse complement strand
TTTTTTTCAGTAGATGATTCATAAAGAAAAACATTAGTCGTAAAATTACGGAAAAAAAATTCGATTAACATCTCGTCATGTTTGTACATAAAGAAAATAAATGCTTTATACTGTAAGATAAATAATATGTTTTTATTGTAATTCTTCAAAAATTATATTAAAAGAAAATTAGACAAAAAGAAGCAAACTAATAAAACACAACTGGTTATTCACAAGAAAAGCAAACATTAGCATTGAAGTACAGATTGGCACTATTTTTTAAACATAACAACAGAAATTTAAAGAACATTTAATGGAATGATTTTTTTCTTTGAGGAAAATGTGTTTTGTGATAGCGAGAAACAAAGATGACTCCCCCCCCCAAAAAAAAAATCAAGAGGGTCAGTTAGTAGACAAAGGAAAGGAATTACATCTAAAAGAGAGTCTAAGGAATTATTTCTTTATACAGAAAAATCTTTAACACTACCCGTGAAACGCGAGACTTAGCATCATTCCACATATTTTTAAATCTACCAATTAGACAAGCCAATATTTGTTTAGAGCAAAATAATCTGAAAACGCTTTAAAATAATTTTTAGTAGCAAGCACTTAAAATGCCAAAAATATGTAGTATTTATTATTTGTAGTAAAAAAAAAGAAATTTTATAGAGCATTAGAACTAATAATAATTTTTTTAAATCAATTTTGGTTTGCTTAGCTTCTGACATTTCAACCTCTCAAAAAAAAGCAATAATATAAAAAGTTAATAGTTCTTGCTTTCTCAAAAATTTCCTAGCTGCAGTTTTCATTGTTTACACTCGCAAGTTTAATAAATACCCCTCTGGTATTTTGTTGCTCTGAAATTTAAAAACAAACTTATTAAAAATGTTGAGTACTTCTGACTTTTCATAATTTGATCCAATTTAAGAGCTCATTTAATCATTCATGTGTTAGCTTAATAGAAATGTATGTATATATAGAACTTTATACCTAGAATGACAAGAGGGGCCACAATGGTCCCTTAGGTATTTTGGTAAGCACCCCATTATCTCAGGAAAGTTTGGGTATAAGGTACTCTATGGTAAGCATAAAGCACCCCAGTTTTATGAAGAAAAAAAATCAAAAGTATTTCAATATATATATAATTATTATTCATAGAGAAAAGGAAACACAGTTGTCTAATAAACTAATATCTATGTATAATTGAAATATCAATGTTCCATTTAATCAACCAAATTGAATGAAATACTATAGAATCTTGATGATCAAACTTATGCTCGTTGTTCTATTGATTGTAACATGATTCTTACCTAATAATAATTTAGATTTTCTTAGTTGCCTTTGGCAAAATATTAAAGCTTTGAAGGCATTTTGTACCTGAAAAATATTTCTTCTGTATTTTTATCTAATTGTATTTACAACCTATAACCTTTTAAAGCTATATTTATTTATTATACTTTATTTCTCTTCTCTGCTATTATTACATAGATTTTGATTATTATGCAAAATTAGATGTGTAAAACATTCAAAAATAAACATATTTAAAACGTTATGTAACTACGTTTGCAATTATAAAGTAACAAATACGTTACATTCGCCTTCATAATATGTTTTACATTAAACCATACCAGTCAAAAAATGTAATAAAAATAATTAATACAAAATTGTAAGACATTAAAAATTAACTTTTCACATAGTTGTTATATATTTTGGGTAATAAACAGATAATAAAAGTTTTTATAATAACTAATCATGAAACAGGAATTTTTTTTTAAAAAAAAGGTTGTCGATGAAGTTTCAACAGTGACCAAACAAAATTATCAGATTTCAATTTCATCCCAACAGTATTAGGAATTATAAAAGCAAAATTGTAAATGAAGTTCCAATGATAACTGAACAAAATGATCAGGTTTCAATTTTGTCCCAACAGAATAGGCAACGAACAGAATAGGCAACGGAATAATAAAATCAACAATAATAAACTTAACATTTAATAATGGCAATTAAATTTAAAAAATGACACAATAAAAATTCTGTAATTTAAAATTTTTACAAGAGTAAAAAAATCGGAATATGTGATCATCGTGGAAAATCCAATATCCATTGGCATTCCCTGTTCTAACAATATATTGTTAGTTATATATTGTTACTCACAACACATTGAAAACTGTATATAAGTATGTATATATATATGTGTTGTTGTGTTTTCGTTTTTTTAAAAAAAGGTTGCAAGCACATTTTTTCTTCAGTTCTTGTAGGCAGAACAAACAAAGGAAGTCGTCTAAACTCAATAATGGTGTAATAAGGTCAATGCTTCAGCTACTCTGATTCTCACATCTGGGGATTGATCTTTCAACAGTATTAGAAGAGCTGAAAATATACAAAATGTAAATTTAAGGTGGTTGAATCAACACAGAGACATCGAAAAATGGTTACACTTTCAAGTAATTCAGTAGTTTTGAGTTTTTTATAACAGTTGTGGGGATATATTTATCGATAATGTAAACCTTCATCTATCAAAAAGGAGCCCCAACAAAGAATCGAGTCCTATATACTAGTGCATTGGCATTGTTATTTTGTAGTGGTAGACACACTACAGTACCCCGCCAGCAGAATTATAGCTGTGATAGAATTCGATGGATAACGCTAGTTGATTAATTCCTGTTTTGTAAAAAGCAGGGAGAGCTGTATTAAGATCACCGTACTTCTGAGCTCTGATCATGAGCGATGTTTTAAGTTCACGGTCGTGGTCGCTCTTGTGTTGCCTTTAGCAGTCGAGTGTATTACATTGTATGCTAGGAGGTGGGTAACGACACAGTCATCAGTAGCAAGTCAACAGTTCTAAGTGAACCATAGAAGTAGGCGTGTTCAGATCGAAGTTGGTGTTACAGTCGATATAGGTGTGTTCATATGGAAGTGTAATATTCTGTCAAGTTAGGCATGTTCAAATCACGTTTGAGGGTCACCTATGCTGGGTAGAGTTGTTATCGACAATGTCAACCTTCGTCTATGAAAAGGTACCCCATCATCGAATCGAGTTAACATGTCTTATATACTACTGAATTAGGATTGTACTTTTGTAGTGGTAAACGCACTACATTTTTTTAAACGCAATAAAGGCGCATTTACCTGCACAATGACAGGCAATTAAGTGTTTGCAGAGAATGTATCAGCAGGGCCGGAGTAAGAACTTAAGAGGCCCTAAGCACTTAAAAAATTTCGATGCTTCTTAAATATAATTAAGAATATCAATACAAATAAAAAATATTTTTCCGAAACAAATTTAAAGTAAATTTAAAAAAAAAAATAAATAAATTTATATCACCGCCAAATTTAAAGCTTTTTGCATAGGATCTTGTGGAAATCAAAATTTTGCAATTTATTCTTTGAAGGGTTTTCAACTCTAATCACGATTATTTTAGAACAGAATCAAAATAATTTTTAAATTTCTGGTGTTTTATTTTTCCAAAAAAATTTCCTGACCCGCAAGCTATTTTTTCTTCTTCCTTTCAATACTACAAAATATAACGTAATTTTTCACACAAACTTTCCGGGTGTTCTGTAAAATCTTCCAATATGTTTTTTAAATTTTTGATAAAATTTTTTTCAAGTAGGGTCTCAAGTTAATATTCATGTAAAAACAAATTATCGAACTTTAACAAATTTTTATGGATGAAAGCTCAAATTCAGTACAAAATCGGAATTAATAACCAACACTTTTCTTCTTTTTTTTTAAAAAAAAAAAAAATTTCTGAGAATATTGGGAAACCCATGATAGCTCTCCGCGAATTTTTAAAAGATTTCTTACTACCAACATTTATTATTATTACTCCGTCTTTAGAAAGGGAGTTTTACTTTTCTTGTTTTAGGTGTCACAAAATAGAATTATTTTCTTCTTCTTCGCTTATTTGTAAAACCTGGTGTTTAAAATTTTAATTTACACTATTTTACTTATTATAATCAACAGTTAAAGTTTTGAATTGATAATTAATTAACGATGTAATTGAACCGTTATATGTTGCTGCACTTTGATTTCATTTTTGTGAAAATTATTAACAGAAATTGGGTTATAAATATATAAGTGATAGAATGATTACTTTATAAAGCACAATATGCTTTACTATTGTATTGTATTGAATACTAATTTTATTGTTAAATCACAAATAGCCTATAAAGCAGCCTGACCAAAAAAAGTCATGAGTTTTATTTTAATATTTTGTTTACATAATCTGTTGGCTAGAGCAAAACGATTGGAGTTTGCATGTCGGTCTGACAGCGGGGCGGTGAGGGTTTAAACGCAAATATTTTAAAATGATTGTAATAAGTGAAAGACCACATGCAAACAACGGAAATTTTAATTCTAATCAATTTGAAAAGTTACCTTTCTCTCACTCAATAAAAGACCATTAAATTAATTAAGTTTGAAAAACTGTTAATTAACCATTTGCACTATTACAGGCCAATTTTTGTAGTTGTAGTTCATTTACGTCGCACTAGAGCTTCACAATGGGCTATTGGCGACGGTCTGGGTCTGATGATGATCCGAAGACATGCCATCACAATTTTGATCCTCAGCAGAGGGGAAGGCACTCCCGCTTCGGTAGCCCAACTACCTGCACGCGAAGTCGAGCACTTTACGGTTCAACGAGGACCCATACCGCACACCCTCTCTTCCTACGCAGACTGATTCAAGTGGTTAAAATTTAAAGTTATTAAAATATTAAGTAATTAAAATAAAAGTTTGTTAAATGAAAGTTATTAAAATATGTTATCAGCTTGTTAAACCAATTGACTTCGAGCACCCTTTTTCAGTTTATACTGAACTGGTTTACTCAAAATATTGTCTTAATGCATATTTTAAGTTTAAAAATAACGTAAAATTTTAATGGAGAACTTTTTTTTGTTAAAGGAATACAATTAAAAACTTAAACATGAAAATAAAGAGAGAAAAAAACTACAGCTGATAAATATATTTTAAACATAAAAACTTATAACAATGTGCATCTAAACATGAAGGTCAAATAGAACGTTTTTTGAAAATTGATTTAATATTTTCAGAAAAAAGGTGTGCGCAAAAGTGAATTCAGCTTCGCCATTTTTTTTTCTTCTTCGCAAGTTTTTTGTTGTAACTACAAATCATTAAAGACTTATCTTACGCGTCATTCATAAGAAGGCGGTCATTAACTTTAAAGAAAACATTTCCCACGAAATATCACTCCATCGATATTTGGCTCGCTATTCTGGTGCACACGCTTAAAATTTTTCTGCTGAAGTCTATCTAGGACTGATAATAGGGGAGTTAATCTAAGGCAGGTGTAGGGAATGCTTAATTATGGGGTTAGATTCGGTCAGGGGAAGATAGTGCTGTACCCATAACCGGCAAGAGACATTTTCCTTTGCATTTTTTCCGATGAAAAGAATGAAATCAATATTGAAACTATCATACTAATAGATTAGAAGTTTTAAGTCCAAGATAGCAAAATAAAGTTTATTTTAACTCGGCAAAAACCTTTTCATGTAAACGCGAAAAGGTTTGTTATGCGGTTTACGTGCTAACCTTCTAACTTTAAAACGGGATGTGCTCTATTTTACGCACGTTACCCTAATACAAAACTTTGGAAAACAACCTGTATAAAAACCTTAAATCGAGGTAGACTTAGGATTTTCAAGCGTGAAAAAAATCCTTTAATAAAGTTAGTCTCCAGGTGAAAATAATCTTAAAACTAGGTAATTCTAAGGTTTTTTTTTTCGCAAAGTCTTGTATGTTCAGCTAAAATCCACCTTGCCATGAAATTTTAATGGACAATGCCATTTGATCCTATCGCTTGTGTGACCTCAGCTGAAATGTCATTATATGGACCTAAGCAGCAATACATTTTAAAAAATAATTTTCAATCCTCTTAGGATGAAAGGTTTAAAATTGCAAACTTTGTTTTATTGAAAAAAAAAGGTTTTTAGTACATTTCCGTGACAATGAAATCCCGACGAAAGTTTGCCGTAAGGTTACAGGCTTTCTTGGATGTACTATGACTATTTACGAATCTGACGCATTGTTTCTGTACAATTTCTTGTGATGGATAAAATGAGTCACTTCATTGGACCAAATTGTTCAAAAAGTGAAAGAGCGTTTTATGCGTTAAAGTACTACTCCCGACGCATACTTTATGCTTTACATTGCTCTCAAGGAACTATCTTAACAGGTAAAATGTATATTTTCCGACGAATCTTATAAGCTGAACTAAAAGAGATCAATCACGACACCGGACTGTAAATAAAGCTGCCTTTAACTAACCATGGTTTACGATGTTTCTTTACTTTCTGAAATTTTCAAGTTCCAAAATGTTAACGTCCCAATAATATAGTTTATAATCTATCAAAATTTATGTTTCATAAGTTAGTAATTAATGTAACAGTGTTTNTTGCAATGTACCTAAGTTAGTAGCGAGCGAAGCGAGCTTGGTTTGCGGAGCAAACCATATAACATTGCGTAGCAATTTTCGGGGGTTGGCGGGCGCAGCCCACTAGTAGTTTATAATCTATCAAAATTTATGTTTCATAAGTTAGTAATTAATGTAACAGTGTTTATCTATGAATTAATGTACTTACTTTCAAATGAATAAATTTTCTTTCAATATTTCTGCTATCAAAAATGTTACCTCATTTATATAAATATCATTGTATTTCAATTTTGAATGAAAAATGTTTAGAGTTGATTATCAGAATAACTGTATATTGAGTTACCTTTGATTTTTAAAATTAATTTTCGCTAAAGTCATTTATATGCTATGCTTTGGGGATTGAAGAAGTCATGTCACTATCTTAACCCCATCATACAACTTACCTCTGATTAATCATTAGACTAGGTCTATAAATTAAAAAACATTTATTTCTCCTGTTATGTCAAAATATTAATGTAGCTTAAGAGAAATGTACTTAAATTTATTCAAGTGCTAAACTTCAAGTGCTAAAATTTCACGCTCGCTCTCTGAAAATATTAAAGTAATACGGTAACATCTAGCAATCACTATGTACGCAAAAGACAATAAGTCGGAGCACTATTTAAAGAAAGATAAATTTCTTAGTGATAAGCATTAAAAACATTATAGTTTAATAATAAATTTTATTAAATTCTAAATTCTTAAAATATACATTAAATTTTGGGTATAAGCCAAATATACAACACTTAACACTGTAATTTCAAAATACAACTTACAATAAAGAACTGGATGCAAAATTTGCCAACTGCAATTTTCGATAAGAAAACTGGTATGAAGCTTTTCCACGGCTTCAATATTAATTCTATTTTTTTTTAAAAATGATTTTGATTAAACTTTGTCATGGTTTGTTTGAATCCGTATTTTTAACTTAATAGCAGTTAACAGATTCATTATGGAATACTAACAGTTTTGTTCTAGTGCAAATATGAGTAAAATTATATAAACGATTACAACTTTAAAAGGAAAACTAAACTATGCGAATAATAGTACTGAATTAAGCATTCAAAGAAAATATAAAGTTCTTAAAATGTATATCTAAGTTGCAAAATCCAGGTTTTATTTTTAAAAAAAAAGTTTTTCACTGCATCCAGCACAAAATAATTTTTTACAAAAGAATAGACAAATAAAAGAAACGTATATTTTTATTCAAATTTATTTATATTGTTTGTTGTCGTAATTTTAATTTTGTTATATTGAATTACCGAGAAGTGTGCATTAAAGCTTAATTTAATTAAAGCTTAATTATAAGCTTAAATTTATATTCTGCAATCGAAAATGCTGCAATCAGTGATATTTAACGTTAAACTTTCGGCACATTATGAGGACATTGTTCCGCAGCAGAAACTTGCACACATGAATCGAGAAGTTCCGAAACGGCTGAAAGAGTGTGAAACACGAAGAGAAAGCAGAACGGCCGTCTACCACCCCCCACTTCATGACCCACACTCCCCCAGTCGTTTCGAAACTTCCTATCCACCTGCACACTTTCCTGTTACAGATCGATGTTCCCTTAAGGGCTTTTAAAAAACGAAAATAAGCACCTTTAAGCACTTTTTAAAAACGCTACTCACCCTGATACATAGGAAAAAAGCTAGTAGATTTTACGAAATAATATAAATTTCATGATAACTGCTATATAATATAAGAGTATTTGACATCTAAGGAATTAAGGATTTTGTTGTAATCAAAATACAAAACTTACACTAATAACTATAAATGGTCTGCAATATTTTGCATTTATGAACAACATTAAATAAACTAGAAATGTTTAAGTATGTTAAATCATAACATTGAATAGTAATAGAAAATTTATTATTGATTGTTTAAATTTTTTTAATTAAATTAAAATTGGAGTTCTAATTAAAAATAAACTGAACATTTTAGAACAAAAAAAAAGCTTAAAAATGATTAGATGCTTGGTTTATTTTGAATTAGTAATACTTATTTAAATATTCAAGGAAGAAATAAATTGTGCAAAAACTCAATTTCAATAGGGATTTTTTTAAGGATACTTACTCAATTTCAGGGAATATTTTAAAATGTACGAAAACCAGGAAATTTTTTTTATTAAACCAGTAGACCAAGAGAAAATGGCAAAATCCTGTAGAGTTGTCAGCTTTGTATTATATACAAATTTGAATAAAATTATGTCTCACTACAAAAAAAAAAATCATTATAACCACAAAAAAAAAAACAACTAAATCAGAATTTACTGTTACAGTAACAAGTTAGCATTAAGACAATAAGTAAACCAATCAGTTATAACTTCCTTGTTAACAAACAGGATTTTTCATAGAAGGAAAAAGAGCCACGGTGGCTCAGGGGATAGAGCGTTTGCCTCCCAATGAGGTGATTTGGGTTTGAATCCCAGCGATGTCTGGTTGATACGAAGTCAGCATCCGGCTTGCACAGACAACAATGCTGATGTAAAATATCTTCAGAGTTAGAATCATCTTGCAGTCAAGCTAACCGTGGGAGATTTTCTTGGTTTTTCTCTCCATCTAACGCGAATGCGGTTAGATATCCACCAAAAAGTCCTCCACAAATACAAATTTCTCCCAATACTTGATCCAGGATTTCCCTTGTCTTCTGGATTGGGTTCAAAATTACAAGCAACAGAGTTGAACATTAATAATCGTTAACTCAAAAAATTTGCCTCATCAGCTGTTCAACGACGGTAATATAAATATAAATAGAAGAAAAAAGAACAGCGATGTCTCCGGGGATAGAACTTTAACCTTCCAATGAGGTGGAGTGGGTTCGAATTGCAGCCATGGCTGGTCAATACAAATATCCGCATCCTACTTGCTCCGACCACAGTGCTGATGTGAAATATCCTCAGTGGTAGACAGACGGATCATGGGTTAGAGTCCCTTTGTCATCAGGCAAACCGTGGAAGATTCTCGTGGTCTTTATCTCCATTTAAGGCAAATGCGGGTTAGTTCCATCAAAAAGTCCTCCACTTAGGCAAAATTTCTTCCAATACTTGATGCAAGAGTTCCCTTGTGTTCTGACGACATCGCGCGCAGGTCGTTGGGCTACCGAAACGGGGGTGCCACCCCCTCTGCAGAGGATCAAAATTGTGATAGCATGTCTTCGGATCATCCTCAGGGATGCTTCCCAGACCGTCGCCAATAGCCCATTGTGCGACGTAACGTAAACTGAAAACCCTTGTCTTGCTATTCTTTTTTCTGAATAAACAATTACAGTCAATTTTTTTAAAAATTTTAATACCTTCAGAATCCCTCAAAACATATTATTACTTTCCTAAGAAGGCTACTTATTTAGTTATTTTTAATCAAAAAACGCGTACTTTCGTTTTTACCTGAAACGGGAAGTCACGTGATTATTCGCGAACTGACGTCACATGTCCATCTGCCGTTCACTTACAGTCGCTGTGCTGTGAAAGCCAATACGTTCTTGCTTTCGTTTGAATTTTCGTAATTAAATCCAACTATTTTAGATGGTCAATAACTATCTGTACAAAAAATTGAGCCCTAATATCGCTTAATAAAAATGTGGGTTTAATATAACGTATTTTCATAATGTTAAATTTCAATGATACCCACTGAAATATTGTTAATAGTTGACGAAATTTTCTAGCTCTGAATATTTAAGATTTTTTTTAGTTCAATAAAAAGAGTGTGTGCTATTGCTTATTAAATGATGCGTTATAAATACAAAATTACTTCGTTTTTCTTCTTTTTTTTTAACCAATCTCAATTTTAATGTATATTTCAAATTCATTTCGAAGATTTATTTTCATCTTAAGTGAAAGAAATGTTGGATCAATTTTTTATGCAGAATAAATAGTTTTAGATTTTAAAATGTAGGAAAGCTTAAGTAATTGATAGTTTTTATTTTTTTATTCTAGCGTAAATTCAAAGCATGCAATTGTCTGCAGCATAGCAGTAGCCTTTTAAAAAAACTTGTGATCCCAGCAAAACTTTCAATTCATTCTTTCAACAAAAAAATTTAAAGTTAAAAGAAAAAAAATCATATAATCCAGTAGATTTTATTAACTTTATTTTAATTGCCTGAATCTATGTTATGAGAGTATTTGAAATCAAGCATATGCATTTACTTAGTTCTTTTATTACAGAGACAGGAATTAAATTTTATAAATGCATATAAAAATAATTTTTCGAAAAGTTCCTATTTACTCAAAGAATAAAAATATTGAGAAAAAATATCAACATCACTGTTTATTTTTTTAATAAATAATAAAGAATGTGCATTATATATATACAATTTCTTTCCATTTTGTATAAGCTAATTTTTTAGCTTTAGTGAAATAAAAACTTCTAGCTTAATGATATTCGCTGAAATTTTGTGGATAAATGAGTTAATTAGATGTGAATAAATGAGAAATTAGGTGAAATTTTAAGTATAACTAGATTATGGTGATGATGATGGTCAGATATATTTCAATGGACTAGATTCTTGAAAGTGTTGATATGTTTTTGATTATACCGAATGCTTAACCTGAAATTCTTTTCAACTATTTCAATAAAAAAAATTTGTAATTAAAAATGTATAATGTATTAATTTACTATTTTAGAATTCTTCATTGCAAGCACTGACAAATAGTTTACAAAAATAAGGAGAGAAATGAACAATAACCATACTTTGTTAATACTATATTGCAGAAAAGGGAATTAAAATTTATAAAATTAAAAATAATTTCTAATTGTAACGAAATTACGCAAGGAATAATAAATATAAGTGTTAATATGTATTTAAATATTTAATACACAGTAAAAAAAAATGATGAAATAAACTGCACTTAAAAAGAAAATCCTTCAACTCGAGTAATAAATAAAAGAAGCAAATATTAAATTACATTATTTGAATTCTTGAACATTAGCGCATAGATTGTAACGATGATGGACTGATATTAATTCAATGAACTAGATTCATGAAAAATACTGATTTGTTTTACGAATTGAAAAATACTGATTTGAATAACGAATTGTAAAATCATCCATCCTATATCTAAATGTATACTATTTCAATCCAATCTGCGACTTATTTTAATTAAGTAATTCGGCTGTAATGGAACATTATTTTAATTTAAAGGTAAGTGGAATATTATTTTCTATGAACTTTAACACCACTGATTTCAACCAAAAGAAATGTTGTTTCGCTCTAGAGAGCTGCATAATCATTTCTTCAGATATTTTAGTGACAAATAACAACGTTTGAAGTTTTAATATCTTTCTTCCATTTTGCACACATTCTCAAAACCGTAAATTTAATTCACAAAATTTTTACAAATTGTTTACAAAGGATGTTCATACGATATACGTGACATTAAAACTAAAAAAGCATTGAAATAGCATTAGTGATATCAAATACTAAAACGTACGATATACGTGATATCAAAAGTAAAAGAGCATTGAAATAGCCTTAGTGGATGGAGACGGCACGCTTCCATTCAGCACATGTGACATCATAACCAATCAGGGATCGTTTTTCATTGCATCCTTTACGGAAGTCTTTTGGGACAATTTAAATGTTTAATAACTAAGTAAGTTATCATTTGCCGAAAAAAACAATCAGATTTTCGGTTTCAGGAAAGAATTTTAAAAAAATGAATGAGATTGTATGAAAAAAAAAATTATGATATGCTGTAATTGTTCATCGGGTTCAAAATTACAAGGCTACGGAGTTGGACATTGGTAGTCGTAAACCTAAAAAATTGGGTCAACAGTTCAATGATGGTTATAAAATAAAATAAAAAAAAACAAAACAAAAACTTTCATATTTTTAAATAAATATTTAACAGTTCATAAGCCTAATTAAAAGGCCTTGCAGATCACATGTGGATACATTAAATTCCTGAATTGAAAATGAAATAGTTTTTGAAAAAATATAACTTTATTTTTAATGAAGTTTTATAAATAAACCATTTTATTTTCAAGAACCTTGTTGAAGATATATTCATCAATACATCTTTTAACCCTTCTTGAAGATACGCTTGCATATCTTCATGATCAAAATTATGAAAAATGGATACAAAGTAATTATATTATTTTTTTTGTTATGAGTTACTTTCACATAATGCTTAATACGCACAAAGTTCAGAAAGTCAAGAACTTTAAAAATAGTTTTGAAATTTTATTTAATAAATTAACTTTTTTATTTATATCATCTTATTATTATATGAATCATCTTGAAAATAAAAACACAACAGGTAATTTTATTCCTCCTTATATTAACGTAAGCATGAAATAGATTCACAATACAATTTAAAAATATTTCATTTAAATGAATCTTTGGAATAAATTTTTTATACATCTTATTTTATTCTTCATGAAAGCAAGAAATAATTTTACTATGTCATTTTATAAATAAACTTTTTTATTTATAAGAATCATTTAGGAAATAGAAACACAGCGAGTAATTTTTTTTCTTCCTTATACTGAGATAAGCATAAAATAGATTCACAATACCATTTATAAATCATTTTCATTTAAATGAATCTCGTGAATAATTAAATTGTCATACATCTTATTTTATTCTTCAAATAAGCATGGAATAGTTTTGCAATGTCATTTTATAAATAAACTTTTTTATTTATAAGAATCATTTAAAAAAATATATGCACAGCAAGCAATTTTTTTCTTCTTTATGTTGATTTTCTTCTTTTTTATGTTGAGATAAAAATAAACTAGATTCACAATACCAATTAAAATTTTCTTTCATTTAAATGAATCTTTAAAATAAATAAATTGTTATGCATAATTTTTTTATTCTTCAAATAATCATAAAATAGTTTTACAATGTCATTTTATAAATAAACTTTTCATTAAAATCATCTTGTAAGTCGAAATACAGCTATTTATCTTTTTTACAACAAATATTAATTGATTTCACAATACTATTTTATAAATAAACTTTCCAACTAAATCTTTTAATTAGAAATACAGTAATTCATTATTTTTATCTGTACATTCTTGAGATAAACATGAAATAGTTTCTGAGCAAAATTTTTTTAAACAAAACCTTTTCATTTGAAAGAATGTTAAAAATAAATATACATCAATCTGTCGTTTTATTTCTAAAAATAAGCACGAATTAATCATTTTACAAATAAAATTTTCCATTTATAATTATCTTGTGTACAAATTAATAATAAATAGAAATAAATACAATGATTAATGGTTTTGTATTTTAAAAATAAACAAGAAGTAGTATTAGAATGCCAATTTAGAAATAAATTTTTCCTATATAAAACAAAACTGAAAATGCAGAATACAATAATTAATTGAAGCCACTCAAATGTGGGGAAAAAAAAATCCCTGTACACAATAGATGAATACAAGAATTACTGTGATCTTGTCTGAGCTATATTAGGCTAACTATATTTTTTAGCTTTAATTGCTGGAAACAGAACAGTTGCACATGCTTAAATATAGTAAATGAAACAGTTTAGTATAGCTGAAACATAATCCTTAATTACCCCATAGATTCCACTTTAAGAGGTCACTATTTTTAAAAAGGCAAAACAAGGAAACAAAATTCTCTATATTTTCCCTGCTTGTAAAAAAAAAAATCAAATTCTCTGCAGTTTCCCTGTTATTTTAGGTGATTTTTAAATTTCCTGTATTTTCCAGGTTTTCCCTGTGGAGTGGAAACCCTGTCTGATTTTCTTTGCATATTTAGCAGGTTCTTCAACAAAAAATAAGCACCTTTCAAAAAAAATCGTAATTAGGATCTGTACATTAATAAAAATTACTTTCTTCGATCATTTAAAGTTCTTAATTTACAAACATAAAATCAATAAAATTCAAAAATATTTTCCAAACGCTTTGCATAATCACGATAAAATAACTAGTTTTTAATAAATATTGCGAAAATCATGCATTTTTTTGTAATTTAGAATGAAAATAGATACAGCAAAGAAGAAAATCACTTGATATAGAAAATTAAGCACTTTTTACAAATCCCAAACAAAAAAAGCTTCTTTAAGGGCTTTTAAAAAAGACAAATCAAAAATAAGCACCTCCAAAATGAAAATGCTGATGAGTCCGCAGGTAAAAGAATGTTTTTCTAAAACTTTAATAAAGACCACTATTTATTCATCTTCATCATACAAAATGACAGCTATCCACATAAAATTTTTAGCAAAGGAAAATAAATCCATAATCAATGTCCACAAAATTAAATCAAGTCTCACAAAAAATATACAAATTCATGCTTGGAAAAAGATAGTATAACATCATTAAAAGTACATTAATCAAAAAAACTCATAATAATTATTAAAATAATAACTATTAAATATTATTCCTAAGTATTAAAAGCAACATGCAAGTCTTTTTCATTACATTTCTGTTATTTAATATTTTCCAACCTTGTTTCTGATGCACCTTTAAATGATGAAATTTTAATTATTATTTATTTAATGTTACTTAAAATGCTCTATTATCGTTTGTAGTTAATTTTTTTTTTTAAAGTCAAGACATTGAGTTTGTTCTTTTAATTGCATTATAGGAAAAATGGAACTTAAAGAAAGGTTTGAATATAAATACATATCAGTGACCGCCTACACTTAAAATTATATTTCACAAAAGTCCGCTTTTTCTCCTTCCACCCCCACTCTAGGGGTAGCGACATTTCCAGTGTCCCTCACCCTCATGTCAGGGGTCAATCAAATGCATGGGAGAGGAATCAGAATCATGACAACTTTATAATTCGAATTAAATTGCGTACATTATTCCTCTCTCATTTAACGATAATGTTTTTCTATTCTGTTTCACTGTTCTATTCTGTTTCAATCTTCCCATCAGTCAGTAATAGGGACTTATATTTCCTCTAAGTGGGGAGAGAGAGAGTTGGTAGCATTTTCACCAAGGAAATATTAAAGTTCGCTCAAAATAGAGACGGTTATTTATCCATTTTTTAAAATATAGATACAATAAAATTATCTATTTTTTCGATTCCTACTATTCTTGTTCTCTCTATATCTTGCCCAAATTTTCAATCCTTAACAAAATATTTTTTAATAATCCATTCAAGTTCAAATATTAATTCATGAATTAAATGTAAGTTTTTTAGAGAAGAAAAATTGTAATTATTTAAAAAAAAGTAACTAAAATAAAATTTTTCTTTGTTGACCTAAGGAAGAATTGACTTTAAAATTTGTTTTTTCTTCTTCTGTTTAATTGTAAATTTCATTACACAAATATAGGGTGAAAAATTGTAATCTTAGAAGGGGCCTTAGAGGGTCTCCCAGCCCCCCACGGTCCCTGATACATATATATAAATCTATTTAATATATTACATTAAATAGTAAATATACGAAGAAAAGTTTCAATATATATAGAATACAAATGATTTGGTGGAAATTACACTTTTGAATAAATAAAACACACATTTCAAAAGACAATTTTGGAGGAAATGCATAGCTTTGCAATCACTAAATACAATATTTTTTTGAAGTTACTAAAAAAAAACAAGGTTGATATGCTCTTCAAATTTAAAGAAATGGTGCCAATATTGTAATGAAAAATTAACTAAGTTCTTTTCATTAGCTTTCAATTTTAACATTAAATATGCATTCTAGCTCATTTCACAACTAGATACATGGTGTGGAGGTGAATATGAGTCTATTACAAAAAATACCTTATTTTCGTACTTTAACTAAAACTACTTTAGGGATCATAAGAATTCTGAAGAAAGATCGTTTTTTTTTTAATACATACACTAACAGTTTTGTTGTCAATGCAGAACACAATAATTAATCGAAACACTAAACTGTAATGGGGTTGCCACTCAAATACGGGGAAAAAATTCACTGCATTTTTCTTGTACATATTATACACTAGGAGTGCAGGCCACATGCGGCCAGCCAACGGTTGACGTGCGGCCCATGAAAACTTCTGAATGTAACAAAACAATTTATTTTAATTTCGTTTTATTAAACTTAAATTCAAATTTTTATCATTCTATAAAATATGTATATCTTTTCAACTTACATTCCGCAAGCTTCTTTTTGGTTAGAATTTATACACTCCCTAATATTTATGTATATATGCATATATTTGATAAATTGATGATAGTAAAAATTGGAAATAGTTTTTTTAGTTTTAAATTAATTCAAATAATTAAAAGTATTTAATTTTCTGCAAATATGTTATTAAGTTTACAGATGAAAATATTTAGCGCTTAGAACACTAATGTTTTTATAAAAATTATCATATTTGCCGCAAATGTGACTAAATATGCGTGCGGACCTTCGTTAATCTACCTGCAGTGAAAGAGGCCCTCCACTCAAAACGGTTGTGTACCCCTATTATACACAATATAAAGAGGAAGCACACAATCAATGTGCTCTTGTATGAGTGGTATGAGTTCCATTTAACTATGCTAGTTATAATTGATGGAAAAACTTGAAGAAAAAAACTGAACATACTTAAAACAAATAATGCTCTAGTAAATGAACTAGTTTAATATAGCTGAAATATCATCTTAAATATATCATGGATTATGTTTGACAGGGTGAGTAGCCAAATCTTTCAACAAAAAATAAGCACCTTTTAAGTACTTTTTTAGCACTCAAAAATATTTTTAAGTACTATACACATTAACAAAATCTAAAATAATTTTCAAAGACTTTACACGCTTATGATAAAATAACTAGTTTCTGACAAATAAGTTTTTTTTCTTGATTACTACTAACCACCATAAAAAGAGAGATTTTTCAGTTCGATTTCAGAGGGAGGAAAATGAAGCCGGAAATTGAGAATATCTTGCAAAATGCAGCAGAATTGCACATGAGAGTGCAAGAATCTCACCGACAGGGCGTCGAAATAGATTGTAGTTGAATGAATTGTGAAAACGCTGAATAAAAAACGTGAAAAGCACGCCTTTGCATAATACATGGCAAAAATCGACATGGTGAAGAAAAAAAAATTCATTTTGGAAAACGGTAAATTAAGCACTTTTTAAAAACACCCAATGAAAAAAGCACCTTTAAGCACTTTTTAAAAACGCTACGCACCATGTAAGAAACAAAATTCCTTGCATTTTCCCTGTTATCTTAGGTGATTTAAAAATTCCCCGTATTTTCCCTGTGGAGTGACAACCCAGTGTAAAGATTTATCAACATAATCCATTGAAAAAACAAACAAACTTCATAAACCATTCAGTCATTTCAGTTATCGTTGCTGCTCATGTGCAGCAGCCTGTACAACTTCCGCATTCCTCCTCCCCAACAAACCATAATCAAGATCTTTAGGATCTATCTCTGAATCAGAAGAGTTGTCGGAATCACTGCTGTCGGAATAAACGCCAAGTCCTGGAAGAACGCCGAGGCATGATATGATGTTAGATTTCTGATTCTGCAGAGCTTTGACTGGTGATTCATGGATTTGGAGATGAGGCCGCTTAGCATCGTTTTCTTTTCCTTCACAGAATACAAAATATGGATATTAGAAAGAAAAAGGTTCATTCAAATATACGACATTGTTGCTGAACCTTACAGAGGCTTTTCTATTAGGAAGCAAAAATTCACAGGTAATATTTAAACCTGTATTTTCGGCAGGTATTGATATAGATTTTCATGTGGTTTTTTTAAATATCCCAATATATTTCAAACAATATGGAAAATTTGAATCACACATTTGAGTATTTACTTTTAAATTCTAATTTTTGGGGTTTTGATTTCTCAATAGTTTTTAAATCCGACTAATTTTTATACGATATTATTTATTACAACAACCTGATCTAGAAACGAAGCACACATTAGAAGAGTCCGATTCACGAAATTTTGTTGTCAATTTTTTTCGGCAATTACTACTATGGATTTCATGATTTTTAATCATGTTTTTTATTGTGATGATTATTCAAAAAATGCGAAGAAGGAAATAATTTGAGGGTTTCCCCCAAACAAAATACAAGAATATCACTCAAAAAATTATTAAATTAAAAAAACACATTTTATATGCATATATATATTTTTAATCACAGCACTTTTGTTATTTTAAATTAGTAACATATATGTTTGTTATTATTAAAAGTAACTTGCAGAATAATGTTATTGCAAGAGAGTTTTGTCGCAGATAGCTCAAAAGAATTCTGCCACAGGGCGAATATTACATAAGCATGTTTCCCCACTGCAGGGTTGCCACAGTAAAAAATGAACAAAAATAGTTGCTTTTAGTAGCCTTAAGCATGAAAATAGTTGCCTAAAACTATAAAAATAGTTTTAGGCAACTATTTTTGAACAGGAGCAACAATTTATCAAAAATAGTAGCCAAATAATTAAAATTGTAGCTTAATTGTCAAATACTATGATAAGGACTGGTTGATGTCAAAAATTTTAAATTGTGATACATCGTCCGTTAGACATCGCGATTTAGCATATATTCAGAAACTACCTAAGGGAAATCAATAAAAAATAAATAAAAAGGAATAAATCTATTACAAAAGAAAATATTAATTCTAAACATATTCTACTATAATATCAATATCATTGCTTAATTTTTTCAATTAAAATAATAAAGAAGTCAAAGTAAAAGCAAACCCAAGATTTATTTCATTTTTCTTAAATTAAAAATGATTTAAGATTTATTGGTTTAAAAATAATAATACAGTAACAAAATATTTTACTTATGTGTATTCAAATTAAAAGAAAAAAAAATGAAAGTAGAAAACAAACCAAAAACTGTTCACTTTAGAAAAAAAATTTTTTTTTTAAAATTATTTGTAGGAAAAAAAACATGCTTTTGAAACATCATTAGACCTTCTTTTATTCAATTACTTAAAATAATATAAAGTAGTATTAACTAATGGTCAAATTCTGTACTGAATAAATGTAAAAATACTTTTACTTATCGATTATAATTTTCGTTTTTGAAAATAAAATTGACTAAAGAGTTATTTCTTTAAAAATGACACTGACTATCTAACAAATTATAAAACGAAAAAGTATTGAAAGAATTTTAATAAAATTTAAAAGAAAAATACTTTAAGTACTAATGTTGAATTATTAAAAAGCGTCCAAACATTACTAAACTCTTTATGTAATTTGTAAAAAAAAAATTTTTTTTTTAACTAATAGCCAAATTTTTTTATAACTTTGCTTTCAGTTTCTCAAAAATAAAAGCAAATTAAATAAAGGTAAGCTTTATTTTAATTTTTTATAAATAAAAACAACTGAACATTTATTGGTTTAAAAATAATCAAATTATTATACTTACCTACATTAAATAAATTTGAAAAAAAAAAAACTAACTTTTTATAACAAAATTAAGTATAAAATACCCCTATTAAATTGTATCGCTTAAAATGAAAAATAATAATTGAAAAAAAACCAATGCAGAAACTTTTTTAATTTTTATTTTCATTTCATTGATCTATTTAGTTCAGAACAAAAGTTTAAGATCACAGCGATTGTGCAGCAATCGCAAAGTAACAGTAGGTCTACGAAAAATAAGTAAAAGTATAAAAATAACTTCGCTAAGAGTAAAAAAGTCTCCCAATAGTTGCCTATTCCTGAAAATAGTTGCATTTTTAGCCTTTTCAGGCAAAAAAAGTCGCCATAGTCGCCTAAGGCCGAAAATAGTTGCAAATAGTCGCATTTTAGTAGCCTGTGGCAACCCTGTCCTGTAATAAAAAACCCTGTGGCATAATTTTTTCAAGCTATCTACGACAAAACTCTCTAACACTAATATCTTTCGGCAAGATACTTTTTATAATAACATATATGTTACTAATTTAAAATAACAAAAGAGCTGTGTTTATATAAAAAAAAACTTATATAATTTTTTTTAATTGAACACGTAAGAACTTTTTAGTCTTATATTATGGGTGTAATTCTCGCATTTTGTAGGGGGGTAGAAGCAAAAATTATTTCCTTCTTTGAATTTTGTAAATAATCATAACAATAAAAAACATAATTAAAAATCATGAAATGCGTAGTAGTAATTGCGGATAAAAAGATCGCCCCACGAAATCACACTAGTCGGACTCCTAAAATGCGTGTTTCGTTTCGAGATAAAATGTTGTAAGCAATAAATAACATCGTATAAAAATATCAGGTTTAAAAACTATGGAGAAATCAATAGCAATAACTGCCAAAAATTCGATAGAATTATTGTTTTAAAAAGTAAATACTCAAATGCATGATTCGAATTTTCCATATTGTCTGAAATATATCAGGATGTTTAAAAACCATGTAAAAATCACTATGAACAACTGCCGAAAATACAATCTAAACAATGCATCGATTTAAGATATTATCGCTGTAAATTTAGGGCGTCCAAAAGTGATTATCTAAATTACATTAATTAGGAAATTTTACGAAGATTACGTTGTAAATTTCTGTAGAAAAGAAATCTCTTTCTGCAATAATGTAGCATTGATTCTGCCAAAGGGATAAAAAGTAAGCAAATCTCAAACCCCTTCCCATGTTTAAAAAAAAAAAATTTTTTTTTTTTTAAAGTTTTTGCTTTAACTTTGATTTTTACAGTATTTTAATTAAATGCAATTTTAGGTTTCTAGTTTCGGGAGTAAAGTGTGAAAAAAATGTACCACACAGAACACCTTGAATAACTTTTGATCTAATGAATAGATATTCAAGTTCTAGGGCTCAATCTTATTGGTTCATGGGGGTAATCTCAAATATGCTAATTAATTAGTGCCGACGATATTTTAAAATACGAAATCAGGCACAGAAACATATTTTCTCTGAATAAGCATACTTTTCTTTCAACTCCAATATCTGACCCCTAAAATATAGGGAGTAACCGCAATCTGAGAAATATGGTCCCCAAAGTTTGGTTAGGAGAGCGATCCAAAGTTAAGACCCCTCAATGTTAAACTAATTTTTTTACATATTTTGCCATATCACAAAAACATTTTAATTAAATTCAGAGCTTTTTGCACGCATTTATAAAATTTGTTAAGATAACTCTACACAAAAAATAAATTTCAGTAAATATTTATTATTTTATTTAATAATAATTGGAAGAACTTTGATTGCAAGGTATAAAATTTTTTGCATCATATTAAAATATGTTATTTTGCATGGCAAAATACAGCATTCCAGTGAAAATGGTTGAGTAGTTCTTGAGAAATCAAATTTTAAAAAGTTGTACGATTTCTCAGGAACTATTCAACAGATTTCGCTCGAATTTTGCTATGTAAAATTACATACTTGAAAATTATTCAAAAATTTGCATACCTAACAATACAGAATATTTCTATTATTTTTAAACAAAATAATAAATATTTACTAAAATGTATTTTTTGCATGGAATTATTATCGGACAAATGAATTTTATAAGAGAATAGAATTTTTTTTCAGATCGCTTAAAAATCGAGATATAGAGAAATACGCTAAAAATTGAATTAACATTAAGGGGTCTAAACTTTGAATCACTCTCCTGATCAAAATTTTGGGACCCTATTTCCAAGGTATCTGCCACATTTTAGATTTTCAAATTCATGAATAATTCCTAGAATTTTTCATGACTTAATGATGTTACTATTTTCTCCGACAAAAACACAACAAGAAATTTAAAAAAGCATTATAAGAACATAAATTGAAATGATAGGTATAATCAAAACTGTTATACTCCGCATCGTTATATTTAAAGATTTTAAATTTAAAAAACTTAGTAAAGAAAGAGTTGAAACACAATAAAATAGCTGAAAAAATACAAAAGTAAATAATTTTTTCTGCAGAATTATATTCTAAATATACTTTTCTTGTTCATCAGAAAGAAAAGAAATACTCCTGATATTTCTGCTTGCTTCAGCTAGAATTGATAAATTGATAAAATAATAATAAAAAAAAAATAATAATAATTCTGAAATCACAGAAGTTTAAAAGATACTTTGCTCTAGAAATGAGGTTTTTTCTTTCATTTTTTGAAAGAACACCATAATTTTTAAAGAGTATGATAAAAACATTTTATATTTTAATAAAATATGACTGTGAGTGGGGATTTTATTACAAATTCAGATATTCGGAACACCATGAAATGGGGGGGGGGTATTTCTAAATTCCATTTTAAAAATTAGATTTTTCAGTGACCTAAATCCATGACTTTCCATAAAAAAATAGTTAAAATCATTACATTTCATGACAAATTTTGTTCAACACCAAAATTCATGACTTTCCAGGCACGCGGATACCCTGTATTTCCCAGATTACAGCTACTTCCTATATTTTGAGAGACAAAAATCCGAATCCGTTGAAAAAAATTTATGTTTATTCAGAGAAAGTACGCTTTTGTGTCTGATTTCACAACGTAAAATATTGTCTGCCCTAATTAATTAGCATATTTGAAGTCACCCTCTCGAACCATTAAGATTGAGTTCTAGAATGTGAAGATTCCATCATTAGTTAAAAAATAAATAAATAAATAACATTGATTTAAAAAAATTACTTACATCATTGACTAAATGATTAACACAAAGTGGTCATTTTTTTTGCATACTTTACACCTTTAACAACACAGTTAGTAAAGATCACAACAGAGCCGTCTTAAAAAAAAGCAGGGCCCCATAAATGTTTTGGGTCCCTATAACATGTCATACTATTTAAAATCAAACTAAAAAACTTGACATACGTAAATTCAAGAAATTTCAAGATATGGAATAATTTTAACAAACGTAAATACATTTTTATCACTCCAAAAACTCAATGCACAGAAAATAAAGCATTTTTTAACTATGCATAATTTTTTTTTAAAAAAAAGAGATGCTAATCAATTGCAATCCTCAAATAATAGTAATATAATTTTTAAAATCAAGAAGCTAATTAAAATAATTAAATTAAAAAAAAACATATGAGTTTAACAAATAAAAAAAATTCAAAAGGTACGAATTATTTCGCCATGCTATTAAAGTCAGTTATTAAAACATCTTTTATAGCACATCAGATATAACAGTTTATAAGTTGCTGGTCCATAGTGCTTTGTAATTCAAAACTCTTTCAATTATTACTTTATTTAACTAATTATAAATGGTAAACAAAGTTGGTGGCGGAGTTTAACTAATTATAATGCTAAACGGAGTTGGTCAAGCTTATCTAGAGAAATAAGTTAAGTAACTAAAAGCTTCATTTTAACGTAGAGAAATAGATTTCAACTGACTTTTTAAATTTTCCTGGTGACAAACTGTTCAAATTATTGGCGTCTGCAGGATAATCATTTACGATTTATAGAAAAAAATGCACACTTTTTTATATGAGAATATATTTATCTTAAAATATATAGAATGCAATGTTTTTGCTCTTAGTTTTTTTAAAAATAAAATACATAAAAAGTGAGATTTTCAAGCACCCCCGAGTGCTTTGGCCCCCCGGGAAATGAGGGGGGGGGGTGCCCATTTGTAAAGACGGTACTGTTTCGGGATATGAAATCATGCACAAAAACATGCTTTTTCAGGATAAACATACTTTCTGTAGGTGGATTCAGATGTGCATCCAACAAAATATTGGGAATGGCTGCAATCTTGAAAAAAGAAATCCACTGGTAACATACTCACGGGAACTACTCAAAGTTTGAGTCTCTTATATCCGATTGAAATATGAAATTTAAAGAAAATTGAACCAGAATCTGACAAATTGTTTCAAAGGAATGTATTGAAATTTTTTATTTTTTTAGAACTATGCAACTAATTTTAATTAAACAGTAACTTTTGTAGTAGAAAATTACAAAGTGTAAAATGAAGAAATCCTTATTCCACACATTAATTTTTTTTTATAATTAATATTAAATAAAATAATAAATAAATTATAAAAATTTGTTTTTGACTGGTATATTATTTTTGGTTAAAAATTAGTTCTATAATTACGTGAAAAAACTTATGACGTCAGAACTAAGCACAGAGTAAAATTAATATTTAAAGAGCTTGAACTTAAGATAGTTCGCCAGAATTAACTATTGTAGCAACAACTTTAACATTGTAGTTAGATATATATATTTAGAGGTTAAAAACATGTATAAACCAGAAAAAAAGAAAACCAATTGATGTTTATTCAGAAGAAAACATGCTTTTGTAACTTCCTTCACACTCATTAATTAGCCCATTTAAGGTTTACTATTCAAACTTTTAGGATAGTGACTTTTGGTGAAAGTTTGATAGTAAGATCAAAAGTTATTATTTTTTTTATTTTTTTATTTATTTCGAGTTATGTATTATTATAAAGATAGTAATTTCTTATTGTACAGTGCACAAAATAAAAATTGCATATTACGACTCAAAATCTGAATGAAGAGCCTCACCATGCTAATTAATTTGCTCAACCACTATTTTAAGTTAGTTATGATTTAGTTATGATTTAGTTATATTTAATTATAATTTCAGTCAAATTTTGTCTTTTAAAAATGCATGCCTCAAAATGATCGAAAGATTTGAATACAATAATTTATTTTACTATTATTAAAAAATTTAATAAAAAGTGAGAAATAATAAGTGGTGATTAATTTTTACATTGAATTATCTTTGGAATAACAAAGTTTATAACAGTGAGCAGTACCACCTTCACACATGTGCACACCAGAGCAGTGCCCGGGGGCCCTTTAATTTTTACCTTTAATAAATTGTATTAAAAAGATAAGAGTAAATAACATTGCCTTATATTTTTCTCTCTCTACAAATAGGGATCATGCAATTACCAATAATTTGAATAGTTTATCACCAAGAAAACTTAAAAAGGTAACCAGAATCTGTTTTTTTTATTTATTTAATTCTATTCTTACGTAACAATGAAAACTTTAGGTGCTCGTGCGATGAAAGATGTTTAAACAATTATTTTGTTTGACAAAATAATTCATACCTTTTGATTTGTTGTACCCTTATGTTTCTTCAATTTAATAACTTTTATTAAGTTCCATGGTTTCGAAAAAAGGTGTTTCATAATTTTATAATTGGTTAGCATCTAAATTTTTTTCTTTTAAATCATGCATACTTTGAAAGTGATTTGGCGTTTTTTAACTTAATGGGGAACATGTTCACTATATTACAAACTCTTTTTGTTATTCAACAACCTAAAGTGGGATACAATTTGGAATTCAATAATTTAGAACAAGAAGAAAATAAAAGCTTGATTACCTTCACTTTTGTCAGGACTGTTAGAAGAACTTGATCTGCAAAAAAAAAAAAGTTTAGAACACATGGGAATGTATTTCTAAGCTTTCAATAATTACACTCTTTTATTATTAAAAGCTTGAGGCAACTTTGAATATTAAAAAATATTCAGTAAATGCAATCAAAGCAAGTCTTAATATAATTCTTTTAAAAATAGGAAATTACATTTAGATAATGAAGGTAGTAAAATATACCTATTTTAATTCCCTAATTTATAAAAGTCTCAGTCATTTTCAGTAAGTTTCTGTTATTGTCTGTAAGTTTCAGTTATGCTTCAGGATTGTATATTTCAGCTAATTTCTTTCAAATAAATTTAAACAATCTTTAATAAATAATCTCAATATCAGGGTTGGCTTGATTTAAATCACTTGACTTAAATCATGATTAAAATTACAATTTAAATCACTAAATTTTTTTTAAAAAAATAATTAATTTGCCTCAAGTGTTTTTTTTCTTTTTTTTTTAAATTTATGATATTATTAAACTGATATTTTTATAATTATTCCAACTTTTTTTTAAAGTCTAAAACTTATTTTACAAATATATATTTAATATTTATATACAGTGGAGCATCGTTTATACGACGATCACTTATACGACGTTTACATTTATACGACGTTTTAGTGTGGTCCCAAATCATTCATATTAATTTTAATGTAAAAATATATCGTTTATACGACGCACAGAATCGGTTATACGTCGGTTTTTAGATTTTGTTCACGTTTATTTAATTTTTTATTTTTTCTTGTGTGTTTTAAAAAAGGGCGGAATTTGCCAACATGAAGAAAAGGGTGCCAACAAGAATGCTTGGATGACGATCGTAATTTTTACTAGATGACTGAAAAAACTAGACAATGTTATGAAGANAAAAAAAAGTAGTGAACGTAGGACAAAGAATACTTGATTTGAAAGAATTAACTTTTATGTAGAAAAAAATAAAATAAATTACGCATTGAAATGAATAATCCATTCAAATTTATATTTTGCTCTTAAAATGAGCGTGAGAAATAAATTATTTTGTACCTCTTATTTTCTCAAACTTGTTTTATATCACTGTATGATTTCATTGCATTGAGCACGCAGCGATGTTTTGGCTGTAAGAGTGTCTGCAGCACTTGTGCTATTAAACCCAACATTCAACAACAACGATAAAAGAAATACTAATAAACAACATTTAATTAATCAGTAGTAGGAAATATAGTATTAATTATGTAAGTATGGCTGAGCACATGCTACAACGTAACACCGTTAATTAACACCATTAATTTTCTTTCTTAAAAGTTAAAAAATAGTTTATACAATCATTATTACTAGTTGAGACATTTAAAGTAGTTTTCTAAAAAGATGAATTGCACAGGTCTTATGAGCTATATTTGTTGATCAATAGGTTATACTATTGATTCTTTAAAAAAAACATAATCATTGATTTTATTTATGTATGCATTTAAATTTAATATTTATATATATATATATTTTATATTTATATATATTTAACATTTATAAATATATTTAATATTTAAATATACATTTATAAATAATATTTAATAAATACATTCTTCAGGGTAATTTTTTTGAACAATGTAACTTCATTGATAATGAAGGTTTTTTAAATAAAGAAAATAATAAAAAGGGGATAAATGTAAACAATTATAAATCAAAATAGACTAAAAAGGAATAATGGCAATTAATCGCACTTTTAAGTCATCACGTTTTGACACAATCAATTTTAACAGATTCTTTAGTAAATGTATGTTTAATGCGCTTTCTTTTAGCCGATTTTATCGTAAATATAAATGATTTTTTTAAACAGTTATTTCAGCTATTCTAGATGATTTCGAAAATCCCGAATTTTTATTACGACGAGAGTTTCAGATCGCAAATTTAAATAATCACTTTTTGTGCACTTTATTTGTGACAATTTCATCTTAAATCTAAGTGATTTTTTTATCTTTTTTTTTGTAATTCTTTCTTTTTTTTTTAAAATTTTTTTTTCGGCAGTTATTGTTATTTGTTCCCACATATTATAAAAAATTCCAATTATTCGTTAGAAATACATTTAAGTCAGCTTTAAACGTGGATATGTCTTTTGCACATAAATGAATTGCCACTGAAGAAGGCACAATGACTGAAAAGAGAACAAGTAATGTAATTTTTTTTAAAAGTTAATTTCTACTTAGGTCAACAAAGAAAATTTTATTTTAGTTACTTTTTATTAAATAATTAAAATTTTTTTCTTCCCTATAAAACTAAATTTAATTATATAAAATTTAATTAATGAATTAATATTTGAAAAAAACTGTATTTGAACTTGAATGGATGAATAAAAAAAGTATTTTATAAACGATTGAAAATTTGAACAAGATATATAAATAGATATAGGGGGAAGTGTGAACTAATAGCAGGAATTGCAAGAAAAAAAGGCGTGTGATATCAAACAATTATAAAAGTATAAATTTGGAGACATGGACCACAAGTGCTACCAGGTAATGTTCTTTATTGAAATTATCTGACACAGCAAATATAAAGTAATTAAATATTTTAATGTGTCGAATAAACTATTTTTTTCTTTTTGTTTAAATAGAGTTTATAAGTTAGAAAATATCACCGATGTTATTTTTAATATATGTGAGAAACTGAATCGCTTATAATAAAATTCAAAACAACGACTAATGCTTAACCCATCAAAAAATTCCATTTTGTATTTCGCTCATCCTTTTTTAATTAATGAATTAATATTTGAAAAAAAAAAAAACTGTATTAACATCGAGTGTCATCTACAACAAACTTAAAAAAAAAACATTTTAATTGAACTTAAGTGAATGAATAAAAAGTATTTTATTAAGAACTTAAAATTTGAACAAGATATAGGGAGAGTGTGAACTAATAGTAGGAATTGAAAAAAAGAAAAAGCTGATAACATTTGGAAAGAACCAGCTTTTCCTCGTTTCTTCAGAAAAAAGTTCTGGCTCCATAAAAGTTTTAAAAATGATATAGTAAAAATTACAATGCTTTTTTTTACTACAAGTAAAGTTCAAATTAAAGAAAAGTGTATATATGTAATATTATATCTTTATACTTTTTATAATTTTTTCACACCTTAACATGTGTACATCTTTGTCGGTGATAGTCCTGTCTCTGACAATCATAAAATAAGTAGCAAAATTTAATGACTATTAAAATTATTAACTAATAAAAGAAAGAAAGCTAAAAATTAACTTACAAAAGGAAAATGCTAACATTTAAAATAAGCTGTGCTTCATATTTCATTTATTTATTTTATAATATAAATATATAATTACATAATATAAATATATTATTATATATATATTTATATAATAAATAAATTAGTATAACAAATAAATTAATATAAATACATAAATATAAAATAAATATATAAATATATTTTATTGCATGAATTAAATAATTATAAAAATAAATACAAGCTAACAATAAATGCAACTAACAAAACAATAGAGAAGTATTTGCATAGTTCAAATTATATTAAAATTATCAAAAGTTCATAACAGAATCTACTAGTATAAGACATAAATAAATTCAAAGAGAAAAGAAAAAAAAACAAAAAAAAAAAAAAAAAAAAAAAAAAAAANTATGGGAAAACAACAACACATTTATAACAATAATATTTCTTAATTTAGAAGGTAGATAATATAACATTGGGAAAAATAATTTAACTTACGCTTTCCTTTTTAAGACCCCTGCCAGTAAAGCATGCTGTGACTTTTTATTTGCACCACTTTTTGGCAAATTTAGAGCTTGTCGCAAATGCTGAAGCTTTACTTCCCGTTCCTCTTCCGTGAGGTTGGTTACTGCTCGCCTAAAGTAATAAAGAAAAAATAATAAAAATAAATTCAAATAAATTTGTGCAAACATAATTTAGCAGATTTTAAAGACTGTAAACTAAATTTCACTCAGCAATAAATTAAAATCCAATTCAGAAAAAAAAAATCGAAACTTTAAATACATAAATAAGGCTAACAGCAATAAATTATCTATAGATACCTATTAATAGCATAGTACAGTTTGTCTAGGGAAAGAACTCTCCCCACCACAAAGTTTGAGGGTCTCTGCTGCTATGGAAACAAGAATAGTGCATTTCAGGGAGGGTAGCTTCTCTTCACTCTTTAGCTAACGCAAAAGACCGAAGAAAAGATTCCTTTTCTCAGGCCGACCCGAGCCAAGACTTGTCCTAAATAATGACCCCACACACCTACTTAAAATAGTTATACCCCGTTACCATAGTCACTGCTACGGGACCAGATGAATGGCTAGAGAAGTTCTTAGTTTAGACAAACCATATGCAATGAAAGATCAAATTTTCTTAACTAGAGTTTGAAAAGAATTCTAAATTCACAAGCAAGCAAGTGATTGAGATCGTAAGAGTTTCTAAAAATAGCTTTCATCTGAGTAGGACTGTTGAACACAGATCCATTAGAGTGAAATTCAACAACACCTTTTCAGATGAGACTTATTTTAGAATACGGCTACCCAATTTTAGGAATTACTTTAGAACTTAGAAGCAGCTGTCCTTCCTCGATAGATTTACTATGGAATCGGTGTGAGTTGTAAACGAAAACTCAAATGATAAATTTTTTAACAAAAATATTGGATAAACTTTATTACAACCAAATTTAAAAAAAAAAAAAAGTAGGACATTATTTTGCAACAAATCTGAATTTGTAACAAAATTCCCATTCACAGTCAAATTTTATTAAAATGTAAAATATGGTATACTTGGAAAAAAAACTAACAAAACATGAATGAAAGAATATGATTTCTAGAACGGAACTATCTTTTCAACTTTTGTGATTAAGTTTTTTGTTCCTTACATTTTCTAATTGAAATTTTAGATGAAACCATTCACAATTGCATTTTTACTCCTAAATACGAATAGAAAAATCAGGAGCTTTTCTCTTTCCTCTGGTGAGTGAAAAATGCATCTTTTGAATATAATTATGAAGAAGAAAAAAATCTTTAGAACATTTCTGCAGAAATTTTATTTTTACTTCATTATTTTTTATTTTTCATCAATCTCAAATAAGAAAAATAAAATCAGGAGCATTTCTTTCCTCTCCGCTGTGTGAGAAAGGTATATTTTAAATTCGAATTTCAGAGAAAAAAAAATTTCTACAGAAAAGAGAACTAATTTTTTTTACTTCCTTCAGGAAAACTTTTTCTGCAAGAATTCCATAATGTTCTGCGACAATGTTGCCGCGATTCTGCCATGGGGCCAATACAAACATTTATTTTAAACTATTAAAACATTCAAATATTAATAACAATTACAATAATACATTTAAATAAAATCAGAGTCTCCAAGATAACTATGTTTCTTGAGATGTTATCTTTAAATGTCCATATTTACAAAAGGATAGTAGATAAGAAAAGTACCTAAATATTTTTAGAATGATGTAAATTTTAAATACAAATCCACCCTGTGGCAGAATTTTTTCGGGTTTTCTGTGACATACCTCTCTAATACAGATACAGTAAAATTTTTTTTATTCTAATATTATGGGAAATATTCTAGCATATTGTAGGGGGATAACACACTATTTCCTTTTTCACAGTTTTTTAATTCATCATCACATTAAAAATTTTTAAAAAAAAAAAAATGCGAAATCCATAGCAGTAGTAACTACTTAAAAAAAAAGAAGAAAAAAGATTGATGACGAAATCAAGCGAATCGGACTCTTCAAAAAGGGTTTAATAAAATGTATGATTTCATTTTGGAATTCAGGCGTTGTAATAAATAACATTGTATTAAAAATATTGCATTTAAAATATCGGATAGTAAAAGCTATGAGGAAATCAATAGTAATAACAGCATACAAAATAGAAAGAAAATTTCTACAGAAAAGAAAACCAGTTTTTTTACTTCATTATTCTTTATTGTTCATTATTTTCTAATGAAAGTAGAAAAATCACAAGTATTTCTCCACTTCGATGCGCGAGAAAGGCATCTTTGAATATAATTTTAGAAAAGATCTTTCGAAAATTGCTGCAGAAAAGAAAAGTAAAATTTTTTATTTCTCAAAGGTAAAATCTTTCTGCAAGAACTCGGTAACGTTTGCGACAATGTCGCCACGATTCTGCTACCATGCAAATCCATTTTCAACAGCACTTTTAATAAAATATTACAGAATTATTATTTAAAAAAAAATAATAAATGAATAAAAAAAGAAGAGAATGAACCTGAATTCTTGAATTTCTTTTCGTTCTTCCTCCCAAAGTTTTGTTTCCATTTCAATTTTCGTCTGATCAACTAACTCTAGGAAGGCCACTTCATCATCATCTAATCCCCGGATGAGGTTCTTCAAACGACGGCTCTCTTCAAGTTCCATTTCCTTTTTATCTTTTTGCTCTTGCAATCGTTCATAAAGAGAACGAGGATCATATTCTTCTTCAGGGGCCTCTAAAATATGTCAGATAAATATTAATATACAAAAATGAAATAAGTTATATATTTTGTAAATTCCAGAATGGGTAGTTTCTTTAACTAGGGGCCTGTCTAGGTTTTTTTGAGAGGTATCTATTTTAGGAAAACACAAAAATACGATTAAGTAAGAAAATATTTTTAAAAATTGTCAGAACAAATAAAAATCATTTATGACTGGTAAGTTTCGATATATTTTTTCTTATATATTCAAAAATAGCTTTGCTATTGTAAAATTTTGGGCTTAAAATTGTATCCAAATTTAAAAATCATTGTCCATAGTTAAATTTCAACTTGAATTTAATAAAAACTTGCATTCAACAGAACTAGCACTAAAAGTTATTTTAATTATAAGAACATTTTTGACTGGGTCATACAGAAAAAAGTTTCACAAAGAAAAAAATTTTTCATAAAAAATAAAGGTCTTTTAGAATAAATTTAAAATAGTGTTTAAGATAATGTTTGACTTTCGACTTCATGTACAGTTTATAGAAGGAAAGCATCATGGTTTCTAATTAAAAAACTCAGCGAAAGAAAAGCTCGCTTTGATAATGGCGTAAGCAATGGGCTAGGACATTGCACTATCTGATCAAAAATGTGCTACCTTTTCGTAAAAGACAGCTGGCGGAAAAGCTCCTCCTTTCTATAGATTGCAACGAGAACTTTCTTTTTAAAAGAATTTTGTAAAACTACCATATTTCCTAAAGTTGAATTCCTGAAGGTACCGCTAAACGGTAGTAAATTTACCCTGGACAGACCCAACACACACAGAGGTAAAAACGATCATGGAAGAAATAGTTTTTTTTCAACCCAAGACGGGAATTGAATATTTTTTAAAAAATAATTAACTGTAATATAATTAAATAACTATTAATTAATTAAATAACTTATAATCAATTAGATAACTATTTTTTAACAAAGAAATATCAAATATTGAAAGTGTTAATTGAAACAGTTTATGAAATCTAGTATAAATTATAAATAATAATTCTCAAGGCAATTGATACATCATTTAAAAAAAAACGTTGACTGAAACGCAATAGGAAAAAATAAATTCCATGAATCTATGGTTTTTATTAAGATTATTATAATTTGCCTTAATTTCAATTAAATGAAAAAATTTAATTAACTTAAAAATTTGCTAGTTTTTTTTATGTTTGTTAATACCAGAGTTTTTTGCAAACCCTATTTTTTTATGTTTGTTTAGTATTTATCATTGTCGCAGNGACTGTCACATATATGTGACAGCAAGAAACGCGCTCACTTCCCGGCCGACACACCCGCGTCAGAGAGATTTCTCGTTCACCCCCGACCGTCACATATTTGTGCCAGCGTTTCGGTTGTGCCAGCGTTTCGGAACGTTTTAAAAAATGAAATTTCTTCCAAAAGATGGCACAGTATGTCCATATGGTTTCAGATACATGTAGATTTGACCTTCTACTCAAGATGAAAGTACAGTCACGTGGTTTTTAGGGGAAGGAGTGGAGGGGGGGGAATGTTTTATGAGGGCTCTTTAAATTAGCACGTGATATTTATTTACAGCAAGTAAGGGAGTTTTTTTTTTCTCTCGCTACTTTCGACTTTCGGATTAGTTTTTAGTGGATAATTAGATCTTGTAGGCTTGAATTTTTTTTCTTTTTACCGTTAGAATGTCGAAGCGTCGAAAATTTTTAACTGAGCTGGAAATAGAGGAAATTATGCAAAATATTTAAACTTATTAATATTTATATTACATTTAAACAAGAAATAACTTAAGTAAATAAAGTATCCATAGAAATATATATAAAGCATATGTCACTTAAATACTCTACAGAACAATATTAAACAACGCGCTGATATTTCGGTAATTTCATGGAATTAGGCTTAACATCGAAAAACCCTCCGGCCCTGGGGAGACACACGCTAGAGAGACTGCCGGCCTCAGCGGTAAGCGCGCTTTCGCGCTTTGCGTCGCGAAAGGGTTAAAGAATGCATATATAAATTGTATAATATGATGTCTGTAAATAAAATGACTTGAAACATAAAGCAAGTCTTACAGATCACGTAAATTATGAACAACATATGACTTGCAAATTGAAATGCAACGTATGTTCCGTAAATTGAAGCATACATTACAAAAC
>NC_092210.1:90709981-90802196 GCF_043381705.1 Parasteatoda tepidariorum | reverse complement strand
AAATTCTATGTACTCATTGGAATTTTTTTTCACAAAATTTCTTTATAGAAAATCAGATAATGTCAAAGATACTGTAAACATATTATAACCCTACTGCTAACATAACCCTACTGCTTCAAATAGACTTTGAAGAGAAGAATGACACTATATCAGGAGAAAAATATCTGAATTCATCAGCCTTTTTTTTTCTTTTTCTACTTTTGGCATATTAGGGTAATTTCTTTTTAATATAACCTCAAGCTTCAGAAATATACATTTTCCACCAATAAAATATAGTGTAGATTTTAATTCCTAGCTTTTTCATTCTAAAGGTGGAATTTTAATTAACATTATTTGCATTATTTTTTGAAAAAAAATCATGCTTATTAATTAAATTCTACAGCTATGCAAGTCTATATTAAGACAACATTAAATGTTTACTTTAATCTGTACTTTCAATCTCAAGAATCAAAACATTTTTAAAAATGTAATTTCAAATGCGTTGGGATTTAACAAACACCAAGAACGAAAGTAATTTCGTTAACTAAAATTAATTAATGCAGCAATTTATTTAAAATAAATTTTAAAACTAAGAAAACAAAATAATAGAAGTATCAATAATTTAAAACACTGATTTTTAACTTTCAAAATCAATATATATATTTAAAAAGAAATAATTGATTTAAATCAATGATTTTTTTAAAAAAATCATTTGATTTAAATCATGATTTAAATCAAGCTGATTTAAATCAACAAACCCTGGTAAATACCACAATCATTATGGATTATAACAAACATATTACAGACCACAGTTGGCAAGGTTTAAGACAGAATGGATTAATAAGCGGTTTAAACCGTCCTGTCCAAAAACAATTTTGTCTTAAACTGTACAAAACATTTTATTCAAATTATGACACAATTTTAAAAAAACATTGCAAAAAATAAAAGGTTAATTTTTAAACAAGAAACAAAATGAATTCAAGTTTTTGTTTCATTAAGAAAGTTTATTATTTTCAATACAGCATTATTTATCCTTATGCAAAAACATGATTTATCAGCATTAAAAGCATATTTAAAGGATAATATATTCACTTCTTTTGTTCAATGAATTGTGGAGCTTCGAAAGTTAAAAATCTTTTCCTATTAAATCATATTATTTTCCTTTAATAAGTTGAAGCAAATTGTATAAAAAGTATCAAATATTTATTAATATATGTAATTATTATGAGTACAATTGTTACATAAATAGACATTTTACCTTTTACCAATGTTCGAGGTTTTGGGCACTTTAAGACAGTTTTAGTCAGTTTAGAACAATTTAAAAGAGTAAAACCCATGCGTCCTGTCCAAAACCAGTTTAGGGCGTCCAAAACACGAACCCTGTTATGGACTATAATTTATATAACATGTTAATAACTCAATCATTAATAATGTAACAGATAAAAATTATAATTATCTTGAATATCATAAGTTATAAGAATTATGGAATATGAAATCATTGCGTGTGTTGATAAATTTTGTTTCGATAGGAAAAATATTGATTAATGTAAGAAAATATAAAGTAGTAAAATTAGAAAAATGTTATGTATATTTAAAAATTAGTAATTCTTCTCCAACACGTACACAGCATTAAAATTTGTACTTGTTGGTACTATGCTCACGTTTTGGATAATTTGAAAAAGCAGTTGCCAAACTAAAAACCCACATGTCTAATAAAATACAAAACATTAATACCAAGAGAGGTCATAAATTCCTAAATATCAATGTGTCATGATCTATCACACTAACTGCATTCTCAAGGGTGCTTAATGGTTTTTAAATTTGTAAATTTAAGAAAAAAAAACATACATAAATTTTTTTTTAAGGGAGACTACTAGTTACATCTTTTGAGTTGGTTCTTTTCTATGATGTTTTTTTTTTTTTTAAAGTCTCGCAACATGGAACTCCCCCTTTAAAAGTAGTTTTGTGCTTTAAATTTTTCTCATCAAACATTTAAAAAAGGTTCTAAAGAAGTATTATGGAAAATTTGACTTAAAATCTAAGAGTTTGCAGGTCTGTGGTTGAAAAGAAAAATAATTAACTTTGATGTATATGGCGAGTTAAAATTGTATGCAATTCAGTTTCAACCCTTATGAAATAAAATCAATCATTAAATACTCAATATGTTTAATAATAAATGAAATTCAGACAAAATCACAGGTAACCTAAGGGATCATCAGGTTTTCGAACTTTTTCCCACTCTTCTTGACGTTTCTGTTTAAGAGCTTCTACTTCAGCTTCTGTAACGAAGTTACGTTTCAAGCTGCTGTCAGTCATATTGAGTTCAGTAAACGACGAAATGAACTATTTTAAAACGAAGATGAGAAGGTATAGTAGTTAATAAATACTTATTCTGGAACAGTACATTTAATTTTGATTACTTATTTTTAAAAATAGTAATCTTATAAATTCACAGAGCAGAGAAGCTTCTATAAATATATTTATAAAAAAAACTTCCTTCGCTTTTCTTTCGGTCAAAAAAATCTTATAACAAATATTTTGGATTGATCATGGTAGATTGATGTGAATTGATGATCTTCTAAAATATCACTTGTTCTAGCTTTTAGCTTTGTAGGCTCGCATATAATTTTCGAATGTACTAACTGCGGCAGTGAAAATAATCCCTAAGATTAAACCACTTTCACAAGGACGTTCGTTCATTCGCGACTTTTCTTGTTTTTGTATAGTTTAGGTTTTGTTTTCTGGTCAGGGTAGGGCATAGCTATTTTTAAACAGGAGTTAATACGTCAATGTAAATAGTTTTTTTAATTCATTGATAGTTAATCATAAATAGTTAATTGTAGAAAATAAAATGTATTACAATTCTTTATAAGTTGTTTTAAAAGTTGAATGTAATGTTTTAGTGAATATTTGTAAAAATTGTATTTTGTTGAAAAGAACGTGGATTCTTACGGCCGTTCAATGAACCATTTTATATAACCTTTCGTACTTATCTAATAGAAAAAAGGTTTTTCTTTTTGCACGATCGTTAAAAAATAATTAAAATTAATACTGTATTTTTAAGGAAATTATCATCACGAAGAACGACTCATTTTATTTTTTATACAACTGTTTCAAAAAATTATTACTCTCTCAATTCGTAAGCGTTAATAATGGAAAAGTAAATTTTGAAGGACTTTACGATATATAATAACAATTTATTTAACTAAGCTTTCTTGGAAAATACCTCATTTTTTCCTGTATTCATTTTTAGTTATAGTAATAAAAATGAATGTATAGTCAATTATTAAATAGCAACTTATTTCTAAAATAAACAGCTGTTTAGAAATCTACCTCATTTTTTGCTATATTTATGTATTTTTGTAGAAATTGATGATGGAAATGAAGTTTTTCATCATTCCGTTTAACATGAAATTAACTTAGATTTAAAATATTTTTTTTCAATGTCCATCTGATTGACCCTTGTCATTCAGGTATCAGTTGGGCAGATATGTTGGCCTCTCTTTCATGAGCACCATACTAGGTTGGTCAACATTCCTTCTACAGTAAGCAGGGGTCTGTCCAGGCCGAATTTACTACCGTTTAGCGGTACCTTCACAAATTCAATTTTAGGTAAAACGGTAGTTTCACAAATTCAACTTTAGGAAAAACGGTAGTTTCACAAAATACTTTCTTAAAATTTTATTTTTGTATCCCATAAGAAACGATAAATTTATATTTTTACCATGTTTTTGTATTGATTTTTTAATATAATTTTTAATTTTTCACAAATTATGTCTAAATTTTCACAAAATAGGTACCTTTCAGAAAAACCTAGACAGACCCCTGGTAAGGACAGATAGTACAGAGAATGAAGGAACATCTTGCCTTTTCCAGGATTCAAATCCAGGACCTTTCTGATGGGAGGTCAGCTCCTTGACCACTACACAGTCTGGTTGGCAGATTTGAAATGTTACATTTGTTTATACAATGGTCTGTCCAGGCCAAATTTATTAACGTTTAGCTGTACTTTCACAAATTCAACTTCAGGAAAAACTTTAAGAAAATACTTTTTCTTACAATTTTATTTTTGTATCCCGTAAGAATCGTTAAATCCATATTTTTGTGTTTATTTTTTAATATAATTTTTAATTTTCACAAATTATGTCTACATTTTCTCAAAATAGATACCCCGTAGAAAAACCTAGACAGACTCCTGTTATAGACCTATACCTTTCGACCACTAATACAAAAAAAATGATAAGCTAGAAAAATTAGATGATTAATTACTTTATTTTCAAAAGTTACTTTGTTGCTGTTATAAATTTCTTATCTGGGTACAGTTTGAATTATGAATTTTTTTATTTCAAATTCTATCCAACTAGCTCCGTCTCTCTTGTTTTAAAGTATAAAAAGTTAGCTTTTACTGAGGAAACAGTAAAATTTTTCTTTCATTTTTTTAATCACTGAAATATATACTTATGTTTACCTGGATAGAGAAATAGCAATACAAAATATTTTTCGATGGCAATGACCTTCAATTTTGATATGGGGGAGATTTCTGTATCACTTCTTATGCCTAAACAATCACAATATTGTAGCATTTTCTAGCATGAGCCTTTGAGAAACTAAGAAAAAAAAATATATAAGGGAACTAACTTAAAGGGTCGAACTAATGGCCACTACTATTTTATTAAAATATTTTTTATATTTTAAAATACTCCTATTTTTTCATTACATATTCATTAAAAATTTTTGCAACTCTCAATTTTCTTTGATGACTTGGCAATTGATGTTACCTTGAATTGTTTCCGATATGGAAATATTCCTTATCATATTATAAAGTAAATTAGGACAGAGTGCGTAGTGATTTTAAAAGGTGCTTAAAGGTGCTTATTTTTGATTAACCCTTTGTCAAAGCCCTTAAAGGTGATTTTTTTTTATTCTGGGTTTGTAAAATGTGCTTAATTTTCTATCTTTTAAAAAGATATTTTTTCTTTGCCGTGTCAATTGTCATTCTAAATTGCAAAAAATGCACGATTTTTAAAATTTTTTCTGCAATATTTATCAGAAACTATTAATTTAAACATGATTATGTGAAGTTTGTGAAAATGATTTTGAATTTTATTGATTTTATGTTCATAAATTAGGAAATTTAAAGGATCGAAAAAATAATTTGTATTACTTTACAGATTTTAATTATGTTTTTTTTTGAAAGTTATTAAAAATATTTTTTGAGTGCTTAAAAAGTACTTAATAGGTTCTTATTTTTTGTTGAAAAATCTGACTACGCACCCTGGTAATTGAAAGAGAAAATTAAAATAATTCTGACTATTATTTTGCATTGTTGTTTTTCCATGATGCAGGTGTTTGATTTGTTTTAATTAAAATTCTTTGTTTTCTAAACATAACCCATTTCTTGTTTGTCTATCAATAGATTAAAATATATTTTTACTTTTCAGTTAAAATCTAATGATGGATGATATCGAGTTGAGGAGTATTGAGCCTGATCAGCCACTGATACGATCCCTTTCAAGGGCTGACTCATTTATACAACAGGTATATTACCACTATATTTGTTACAAGTAATGCTGAAATGAAAATTTCAATAATTAGTACACCTGTGTTGAAAAGTCCCTATAAGTTTGATTACCAGGCAAGAGTACACAAGAAGCAAATTAATTAGTTGTTCAGTGATATTTAATTTGTATCTATTTTAAGATGATTGTATCTATTAATTCGTAAAATGCATATAAGTTAGAACTATTTAATTTGTACTGGTTTTAAAATGATTTTGTAGACAAAGAATGTGAATCTATTTACAGGGTATCCGCGCACCTAGAAAGTCATGAAAAATCATGGAAAGTCATGAATTTCGGTGGTGAACAAAATTTGTCATGAAATGTCATGATTTTAGCTATTTTAAAAAAGAAGAATCATGGAAAGTCATGGATTTAGGTCACCAAAGAATTTTATTTTTAAAATGGAATCCCCCTCCCCCAATTTCATGGTGTTCTGAATATCTGAATTTGTAAACAAAATTCCCACTCCAGAGTCATATTTTATTAAAATATAAAAAGTTTTTATTATGTTCTTTAAAAATTATGGTGTTCTTTCGAAAAAATGAAAGAAAAAACATCATTTCTGGAGCAAAGTATCTTTTAAACTTCTGTGATTTCAGAATTATTATTCTTATTTATTTATTTTTTGTTTTGTCAATTTATCAATTCTAGCTGAAGGGAGCAGAAATATCAGGAGTATTTCTTTTATTTCTGATGAACAAGAAAAGTATATTTAGAATATAATTCTGCAGAAAAAAAGAAGAAAAAAAACTAGTTGCTCAGCTATTATTTTTTCAGCTATTTTATTGCTTCAACTCTTTCTTTACTCTGTTTTTTAAATTTAAAATCAATAAATCTGAAGATACAGAGTATAAAAGTTTTGGTTATACCTATCATTTCAATTAATGTTATTACAATGCTTTTAAAATTTATTATTCTGTTTTTGTCAGAGAAAATAATAACTTTGTTAAGTCATGAAAAGTTCTTGGAATTAATTATGGAAAGTCATGAATTTGAAAATCTAAAATGTAGCAAATACCCTTTATCTATTAATTTGTGAAATGCATGCAAGTTAGAACTATTTCATTTATACCAGTTTTAAAATGATTTTGCAGACAAAGAATGTGGATCTATTTATATTGTTCTGGGCTATTTAATTTTTTATCCATTTTAGGATTATTGTATCTATCAATTTGTAATACGTACAAATTAAAGCTGTTTAATTTGCATCTGTTTTAGGATGATTTTGTAGACACTGAATATGGATCTATTTGTGTAGCTGTTCAGGGAGATCGAAATAAACCTGCAATTTTGACATACCATGATATTGGTTTAAATCGTAAGTGTGTCTGATCCCCTAATTTAAGTGTTTTTATGATATTATTGCTTTCTTACTATTCTTTATGTTTAAATAAGCCTCCCTAATCCTGTCCATTCTCCAGGATTTGAATACAAATCAGGAGTCTGTCCAGGATAAATTTACTGCTGTTTAGCAGTACCTTCACAAATTCAACTCCAGGTTTCTCAAAATGCTTTTAATAAAGCAAGATTCTTCTCTCTGCCTCTTAAAATTTTGTTTTTGCTTAGTCGAAAATGTTCACATAATGGAAATTACTTTTAGTGCTAGTACTGTTAAATGCATGTTATTATTAAATTCAAGTTGAAATTTAAATATGAACAGTGTTTTTTATGGAGTTTTAAATTTGGATACAATTTTAAGCCCAACATTTTACAATAGCAGAATTATTTTTGAATATATGGGAAAAAACATACAGAAACTTACCACTCATTAATTATTTTTATTTGGAGTGAAAATTTTTGAAAATGTTTTCTTACTTTACTATATTTTTGTGTTAATGTTTCTTATAATTTTTAATTTTCACACATTATGTCTTAATTTTCACAAAATAGGTATCTCTCTCTCTTTGCTNAAAAAAAAAAAAAAAAAAAAAAAAAAAAAAAGCTAGACAGACCTCTGAAAATACATTACACTCCTGATTATTCCTGTTCTGATTTTCTGCTTTATTGGTTATCTATACTTATTTTTAAAATAATGATCTTTATGCTTTTATTGCTTTCATAATATTCTTTATTTTTAAATCAGCTTACCTATTCTTCTGGATTTCATTGAAAGTACATTACACTCCTGATTATCCATCCCTCTACTGATTTTCTGCTTTATTGATTTATTCATACTTATTTTTAAAATAATAATTTTTATGCTTTTATTGCTTTCATATTATTCTTTACTGTTAAATAAGCCTACCTAATCCTGCCGATTCTCCAGGATTTGATTAAAAATTCATTACACTCCTGATTATCCCTCTACCGATTTTCTGCTTTATTATCTATATTTATTTTTATAATAGTGTTTATGAAAAACTAGTTAAGCTATAGTTTGAAAATAGATTTTAAGAAATTAATTTTATTATAATTTAAAGATACAGTTCTGAAGAATGTTCATGTTAGCATGAAAACAATAACAATACTATATATAATGAGAGTACCAACAAATGACTTGCACTCTTATTTGCATATTTTTCTTAGTATTGTTGTATGAATTAGTTCAGGCTCGATTCAACCGAAATATCTATTCTACTTGTAAAATATTTTCTATTATGGAGCCTTCTTGTAATAATTTGCCCATTGCATCATATAAAGAATGGAATTAAACATGATTTTGTTGCTTATTAAGGATAAATGTTAACTTTTATTTAATAATTCACTTAATATCTAAAACTAAATGTGTAAAGGACAAAGACTAACTAGACCATTTTTACCTGTCAAAAACCACAACTGGTGATTTGCCATCAAGCTAGATTCAATGATTTAAATCAATTAATTTATTTAATAAAATATCATTGATTTAAATCAAGTGATATTTTTAATAAAATCATCAATTTAAAAATTTATGAAGCAATTTTAATGCATCTTTGTTTAAAGTTCTTATTGGTTTATCATTATTAAAAATTTATTTTCTACATATTGTTTTGATAATAAGTTTCAAATTTTTTAATTATATTTATAAAATTAAACTAATTACAAACTATAGTTTTGATGGTATATTTTGAAAAAGAAATATGATTTAAGTGAAGAAAAAAATATGATTTAAGTCAAAAATATATCATGAATCATGCAACATGGAATGTATGTATTTTAAATTTGAATTCTAGTTGTTATTACAATATTTTCCTGGATATCTTTCCTACGATACCTTTCCTACGATTTCTTTATACGATATTTTCCTAGTTATCAGGGCTGACTAAAAATCACGTAGAACGTTTGATCATTAAAGCGTTTATTTTCTGAATGTTTTCTGTCTGTCATCTTTGGTTATTGTACAATATTAAATTTATATATTTTAATCTTATAATATAAAACAGGCGTTTCCAACTTGCATGAGGCCAGGGACCACAATTAAAAACACAAATCAAATGGCGGGCCGCAACTTTATCAAAATTTTATATAGGACTCTTTTTATGTTTGAAGGAGCATTAAATATTACTGTCAGATTTTTACCAAGTTGTACAAAACAAAAGTATTGAATTACAAATTAAAATAAGAAGTAGATTTTTAAAAATATTTAATTGCATATTAAAAAATTTGGACTACAATAACTTTAATGTGTACCTATGTATTAAACAATTAATATGAAACATATCTAATTGTTAAGATATAAAACTTTAAAAAGGTTGGTATTAAAACTTACATAGTAGCATGCAAAATGTTCAATGATGAAATTGAGGTTTGTCTGCTGCATCCACCTGAGAATAGATATTTACATTTTAAATTTAAAATTTGCAAATGTCTGCGTAAATATTTTCATCCCAAATGAGTGGTTTAAAAAAGTTAAATTGGAGAATTTCTTCGAGAAAATTTTTGATACACACATGTTAAATTATATTCACAAAATACAAAAAATGAAATAAAAATGAGAAACATAAATGATTATTTTTGTATTTGAATAAATATTTTCTTGGGTGCAAAACCTGAGAAACAATTTTTTCTGCACCGTTGGTATGATAAATTTGACAGAAAAGAAAAGAAATTAGGTTTTCCTTAACGAGAAAAGTATTTTAAACCCATATAGATTTTTTGTGAAAATTGTCTGCAAAAAAATGACAACTAATATATTTTAGTTCACGGGCCATAAAAAAAGGCTTCGTGGGCCGGATGCGGTCCCGGGCCGCCAGTTGGAAACCACTGATATCAAAAAACAGCACTAATCTGTAAGAACCGTAATATTCTGAGGAAAAAAAAATTAAATTTTTTGCCCTCTGGCAAAATCGCAGAATCATGGAGATATTGTTGCAGAACATTACAGAGTTGTTTCAGAAAAAATTTTCTATTAAGAAGAATTAATGTATGCCTGTAGTATCGTAAATCCATGTAGTGTTTGATCATATTTTCGTCAGTTATTGATTTTCTCCTGGTTTTTATTTATCCTGATATATTTCAGACGATATGGAAATTTTGAATCATGCATTCGAGTATTTACTATTTAAGGCAACGATTCTATTGTCTTTTTTTCTTTTTGATTTTTAAAATCTGATATTTATTATAACAATCAAACGTTGAAACAAAACACGCATTTGAGTAATCCCTTTTTGAAAAATCTGATTCGCGTGATTTTGTCGTTGGTCTGTTTTTTGGTATTTACTGTTGGGATTTCATGATTTTTAATTATTTTTTTTAATGTGATAATGCTTTACAAATGCGTTAAAGTAAATAATTTAGTACGTTTTTCTCCCCCTACAAATTGTGAAAATATTGTCCATAATATTAGAATGAAAAAAATATTACTTATTCACTAAAAGTAATTAAATGTTTTTTTTTTTTNTTTTTTTTTTTTTTTTTTTTTTTTTTTTTTTTTTTTTTCTAAACACAGCATTTTTATTACTTTAAATTGGTAACATACATATTTGTTATACTTTTCTTTACTTTTTTCTGTTATACTACAAAATTTCTTTAAAATTTTTTGAGATTAATGCTTAAAAATTATATTTATCTGAAAATATAAGTGTCACATTATTGCAGGAAGATATTGGTGCTAGAGAGTTTTGTCGCAGAAAGCGCGAAAAAATTCTGCCACTTAAGTTTTTTCTTGACCTCATTTATCTTTTGGCAACTAAAGTGATACCATATTAACTTCTTCTTTTTTTTTCATTGTAAAAACTTTTTCTTAAACTTTTAATATGAGACTAATTAATAAAATTCTCGTCTTAATTTTATTTTAGATGTGTCAAACTTTCAAGCTTTTTTCAACTACGTTGATATGCGCATTCTAATGCAGAGCTTCGCTATTTATCATGTAAATGCTCCCGGTCAGCAGGAAGGAGCACCAAATTTCCCAGAAAAGTAAGTCATTTTAATTGCTACTTTATGAATGATTTATTTATTTTGAAAACTAATATTAGTATAACTATTAACTCCCTGAAAGCATGTAACCTTACGGGTCGCAATTTTCTGTTTATTGTCATGAAAACATTTGTACTAAAAACCTTTTTTTTTCAATAAGACAAAAATATTGCAGTTTCAAACCTTTCATCCTAAAAGGATTAAAAATTATTTTTTAAAGGTTTTTTAAAAGTATTGCCCATTAGGTAAAATGGTCACTTAGGTCCATCATTAAGATTAATCTAACCTCACACTAGCAATAGGATCANTGAATTTCGTAGGCCCTAGGCACGTGCCTACTGTGCCTATAGGTTAATCCGGCCCTGCCATTAGGTAAAATGGTCACTTAGGTCCATCATTAAGATTAATCTAACCTCACACTAGCAATAGGGTCAAATTGCATTGTCCATTAAAATTTCAAGACAAGGTGTAATTTAGCTGAGCTTTCAAGACTTTGCGAAAAGAAACCTTATAATAACCTAGATTTTAAGATTATTTTCACCTTGAGACTATCATTATTAAAGGATTTTTTCAAGCTTGAAAACTATAAATCAAACTCAATTTAAGGGATTCATATAGAAGGTTGTTTTCCAAGGTTTTAGATTAGGGTAATGTGCGTAGAATAGAGCAGATTGTCACAGATCTAATTTTAAAGTTAGAGGATTTACATGTAAACCGCATAACAAATCTTTTTAGGTTTACATTAAAAAGTTTTTGCTGAGTGAAAATAAACCTTATTAGTGTTATCTGGAAACTGTTTTTTTTATGTATATAAAGCATTTAATTATTTTATGAGTTTAAATTACATGGGGGAAAACCTTATTAATTCAACCTTTTAAAAATCTTTGGGGGAATGTATATCCCACCGAATTAATTCATTTTTAAATGACAGCGAGAAGTTATTTTCCCACTTATGATTTGTACCTCCATCTATTTAAAATTTCAGATAATAGTTTAATGACTTAGAAAAAGTACCAATAAAGAGGACTTTGTTTAATATAAATGTGGGTAACAGTAATGGTTAGCGGGTGACAAAGAAGAGGGGCTAAAACTGGGAAGTGTTATGCATTCTCTTGTGTGTTTGATCATTTATCATAGATTTTTTTTTGTATTAATAAACATAGAATTTTTAAATTCCATTATTTATAGCCGATCGGGTACTTGCACTTAGAAGATTTCCCATACCCACACATGTGACCTATGACATCAGCCCCAGCTAATCTTAATCCGCAAGATGGCGAATTAAAGTTGAGATAAGTTTCTCTACATAAGTTGGAATGTGACTAAACAATAAGTTAATTAAGTACAGAGCACTATCACACATCTAATTTTTTAAGATGTAATTAGTTCTGGTCAACTTCTTTTATTTAACTTAGACTTATTATTTGTTTATGCATTTTATTGCAACTGTGATATATATTTGTTTTTTGTACCTGGTAACTTAGATGCATAATTAGTTTATGTTCTGCATATGTCTTTGTGTTAAGTCTCTGTGTAAATATATAGTGAAATAATTGAAATCTTTGAGAAAGAATCTTTGTGAAAGAATTTCAAATGTGCCACTTAAGAAAATTGATACTTGACAGGCTTGGCTAGCTGAAAATAGAATGAAAGAACATTTGCAAATTTGTTGCAACAGTTGCTTGGAACTTTCTTTGTATATACAAATTTTACTATTGAGACTCATTGTAAGTTATAATATGTGTGTAGAACTGATTTTTATCCAAAAGAAAGTAGATCATGGTGGATAGTTTATAATTAATAATCAAGCGTTCTCAATCCTTTTAGAGCTGTAAAAGATTTCGCTTGTAAATATACTGTTTTTTTTCTCGCTTTTTTCCCTTTACAAATCAGGTTTAAGAGAACCACCTCTGTCAAAATAAGCCCCAAAGATAGCTATGTGGGGAAATTATATTATGTCATTTTGCGGATGTCTTCAAATTCTAAATATCGACTTTTCAAATTCAAAAATAAGAAAGTTCTGTTATGAGCATCTTGACCGTCTAAAGCCTCCCCTCCCCATTTGTATTAATCCTCATCTACACACTTTAGTCAACTAACTTTCACATGCTATATAAACTAACAGTTGAATAAAGTATAATTGATTGAATTCTTTTGACATTGAAATATATTTATTTAACAGCAAATTATTTTACATACCACTGAAGAAAAATAATTATGTTTAAAAATGTCTCATTAATTTTGACCACGTTTGGTTTTTTATTTATTAGTTTTTGTCCATTTTGGACATCAAATAACAACTTATGTTAATTATTCTCATTATTTTTCTAAATGAAACGTTAAGTATTAATAAAATAGATTTTGTTAAAAAAAAATCACATCTATTCACATATATAATTAAAACATAATTAAACATTCCAACCTAGCTTAATAAGTTATTATCCATAGGAACTAATCAATAGCTAAAGAAATTGCTCATAAACAATAACAACAATTTTTATTATAAGCAAAAAAATAACAACAACGAAAGTAGTTAATTAAATGAATCATAGTATTCCAAAATGTGGTTGCAATTAGCCATATAACAATAGTTATTGAATCAAAGTTAAATAACGAAATACGATGAGCACGAGAGCTTAAACAAAAAGTGAAGTATGCAGAGGGAACGGAGTTGCTGCTACTAGTGAAACTTAAAATCGCCAATGGTGCCAACACATATAATTTACTGTTGTATAGAGAAAACTACAAAACCTTGTTAAGTATCTATCTAGAAACAATACAAAGCACAAGTTTGATCTTAAAGGGCTTCCTCTGCTATAGTTGCTTTATCACTCTATTTAAGCCCTTTACACAATTACTTAAATAATGCTGTATTTTCTTCATTACAGCTATATTTATCCAACTATGGATCAGTTGTCAGAAACCATTCTCCCAGTGATGAAATTTTATGGGTATGTATAACAATTGACTTTCTTTCCAGTTTGCTGTTTTTATATCCAATAATTATAGAGCATTATTGCTCAGCAAAAATTAGTCTATGGCTACTTTTTCCTTGCAATGTGGTTGAGGGTGCTTCACACCTTTCGATAACTGTGCTAGGCTTGAGATAATTTTTAGCAAATCATAATTAAGAAACATAAAGCCATGAGCAACTACTTTTATGTTTATCTTATCTTTTATACCTACATTATTTACACTGATACATTATTAGTTTTGGCATCACACATAATTCTGATGATCAGCATTTGACTTTTTGATCCATTTTCTTTGACATTTTTCAACCATTTATAAAGATTATTTATCTATAGGCTCTTCTATTTGCGTCTAATCTTTAAGTTAAATAAATTTTTAAATTAAAATTTTGTACTTTAAGTTTTTTAAAAAAGGAATTTTTAAATTTTTTTTTTTTCAAAATTGTTTTTATTATTCTTTATTGAGGATCTGGCACTATTTTCAGAAAACTGCTAAACTGTTAGCATTTTTTGTGCAGATAGGTGATTTATTTTTTATGGTACATAAAAGCCGAGAATCTCCATTAAAAAAACCCCGTTATTTTTCTTAATAAATCAAATCGTTATACTTCTTAGTTACATTTTTTTAATGTATGCAATTTGAATTAAATGTCATTATATAATAAACAATTAAATTTATTTTTCAATAGCATTTTTTTGAAAGAAAATTCCCACTTCAGTGTGATAATTCAGTTACGTATATTTTTGATACAAAGGGCTGTTTAAGGCAAGGGGTGGGATTGTTCTTACTTTCCATTGGCACTATCTATGGCCAAGAATTCGACTTCTGTTACACCCATATGTCACACCTGTTTATCGGGCCAACCCGTTAATTCATCCACAGATACTAATTTCATACTTGGCAAGTCTTCTGTTTTTTGACGAACACTCCTGTATTTTACGAGTATCTCCTGTTTACCTGCATATTGTCAAATTTCTCGGTATTTGTTGGAAAAAAAATGTTGAAAAATTTTGCGATAAAATATCTGCTAACGGCAAAAATATTTCTCTTGTTCCTCAAATGATGGTGTTATTGCTGTTACTGCAGTATGTTCAGTGTTTATAGTTTGAGTAATTTTAAATAATCATTATTATAAACAATCATAGTAATAAAATCTTCTTTAGATTAAGATTTATATTTTTATTTTTTACTTGTGTATTGCTTATAATATTTTCAATTTTGAATTTCTCTTTTTGACTTACATAATTATGCATAATGTGTCAAAACTTTACTTGTAGCCCAAAAATGTCTCTAGTAAGATGCCTGTTATTTTATTTCTCCAATGTTGACTGTTATGTAATTTTGATCTGGACCAGAGATTGATCAGTGTCCTATTCAGTACCCCTAAAGGTATAATTTGTTATGGGAACATGGAGGACTTCGTGTGACTCAACAGATTTAATGTGCACCAGTCACTGTTTAATTCCCAGAAAATCTTCGACCCCCATTCTCATGATTGTGAGTCCAGTGCACAGCCAACTAGGCTATCCCGACCACTCTTTTCCACTGATAAATTGTTATGGACACCAAGAAAGAGAAAAAAAAGCATATCAACGAGGGTCCTAAACACATGAAGAAGAAGCAGACGTAAAACCCTAAAAGCCCAATTTTCTTCAAGTTTTTTAAAATCAATGTTTTTTTTTTTTACCATAACCTAGAAATGTTACACAGAGAAGTAGAACTTAAGTTTATTAGTTATCTTTTAGTTATTTAAGTTTAGTTATCTATTATTTTCACTTATTCTCTCCCTTTCCTAGATTAAAGTGTTAATGCTCTGTTCATTGATAAAAATATTCCCACTTTTGTACCTAACTCCCACAAAGTTTCAGATACGACAAAATAGCTACCTGATTTTGTACTGTGGGAATATGTTTTCAGCTTTTCAAAATTGCCTCTCTGTCACTTCAGACTATACTTCGGAAATATCGACTTTTCACAGAAACCCTTTGTTTATCTGATTTCTGGTCATAAATTTGTTTCAAACAGAGCATTTTTATAGTTGTAAATAGGGGACAGTTTTGTTAGCAATTCATACTTGCCAGGTCTCCTATTTTTCAACGAAGACTCCTGAATTTTACGACTATCTCCTGTTGACCCATATATTCTCATTTTTCTCCATATTTGTTGAAGAAATTTGTAAAAAAATTTGGGATAAAATATCCGCTAATTGCTAAAATACTTCTCTTATTCCTCAACAGATATTGCCAGTGCTGCAGTATGTTGAGTGTCAATAGTTTAAGTAATTACAGTGTAATGTCCCCCCCTTTTCCGGAAGGGTCAATTTCCCGGACACTTTTTAACAATCAAAATAAACAAACATTTCTTCATCTTCCCCTCTCCTTTAAAAAAAAAACCCCGAAGTTTTTTGACAGGGTTTTTCCCTTTTCAGCTTCTAGAGATCTATGCATTAAACCTATAAATCAAAAAATCAACAGAAAAGAGAACAGAAGATCTACTAAGACCATGACGCTCCTCCTCTGGAATGCAGAAAAGGGGGGGGATTTGTTTTCAAAAGACCACAACTGAGTCCTCTCCCTCCCCCTTCTTTCCTATGCAGCTGGCTAGTAAAAGAGGCATTTCCTGGAACCTTTTTATTTGAGTGTCAGGGGAAGAAGAAATACTGTGAAAAAGGGTAAACACAGCAAATGTTAAAGTGGAGGGGGAATCCCCTTTAGTCACACAAGAAAAAATAAAGAGAACCCAATCAGCATGCCACGCCTTTATGCTTGATTGATAGCCAATGATGGGAGAGAAAATAAGAATTTGTCACTACCCCGCCCTCAACTTGAATGACAAGTAAGGAGGAAATGAATTTTTCTTCTCCACCTACCCACCTTATTGAATGACGGGAATTTCCCCTTCTTGCTTGAATCGTTCTAGTTCAAAATGGTGGAGAGAGCAATTAATATTTTCATAACTGGGAATTTTTTTCGTTTTCTATATTTATTTTTAGAATAGCAATAATTATTTTTTTTCTAATATTTTGTTTATGATTGATTAGATATCATTCTAATACTAAAACATTATTGCCCGAAAAATAATGTTTTTTTATTTTCTGCTTCTTAGATTCAGACCATTTTAAGCTTTGTTTACCTTGGAGGTCAATTATACGGAAAAATCAAATATACGGACTTCGGGAAGTCCCGCCGATTCCGGATACGCGACTTTTCACTGTATAAATAATCTACCATAACCATAATATTCGATTATCCGCATCTGTTCTGACAGTCAGGCTGCTCTCCTATCACTGTCAGGGTGTAAATTAACCTCTTTGTTAGTGTGGGAATGCTTATCGGTCCTCTGTGACCTATCCACTCATTACAGGGTATCCCTGCATTGGGTACCTGGACATATGGGTATCGGTGAAAATGAGCTAGCTGATGAAGTGGCACGGGCTGGCTCTAATGCAATTTTCTGGGGCCCTGAACCTGCTCCGGGAATTTCTCCCACCTCATTTAGGGCATCCATATTCAAGCTCTATGGAAAAATTGCCCATGAGCAATGGCGCACTGGCCAGAGACAAGCTAAGGAGCTAAATCGTGACTGTTCTAGTGTACGTCAAAAAGAGCTTTTAAAGCTTAATAGAAAAAGTTTATGGAAGATCATTGGTCTTCTCACTGGACACTGCATCCCTAGGAGACATCTATACATAATGGGAATAGAATCCAATTCTTTTTGTCGGGGTTGTCATCTTGAAGAAGAGACATTACGACACATACTCTGTGATTGTGAGGTCTATTCTTCTCAAGGATTTGAGCATTTGGGGCAGCATTGCGTCAATGCTTGGGAACTGCAAGATGTTCCTGTAAGGTGTCTGCTGAATTTTATTTCAGCTATAGGGCTTTCATGCTAATCATGATTTAGGGTTTGAGTACAATAAACCTCTGGTCAATGTGCCCTGCTCGTTAGAGCTGCCCAACCTCTAAGTCTAAATTATAAATAATGGTTCTTTAGATTAAGATTTATATACATATATTTTACTTCGCTAAGTGTGAGTGCTTATATTATATCCAATTTTGAATTTTTCTTTTTGACTTACGTAATTATGCACGATGTATCAAAACTTTACTCGTAGCCTAAAAAATGTTGCCAGTAAAATCTCCTTTATTTTATTTCACCAATGTTGGCAGGGATAGTAATTTTTTAGGTTACTCTATTTTGAGTAATTTTTTTTTTTGTGAAAGTGATCCTGATTCAAAGAAGACTTTTCTTAGTGACATATCTTTGATATTTTTGAAGAAAAAAAATTAATATCTTAATATTTAAGATCTTTATACAAATTGGTCTTCTTGCACAATGCAACAATAGGTCTATTGAAGTCAAATATGCAGGTGCTGCATATAAAAGTGGCTTATATAGACCTATCGCTAGATCTAATTTTGAAGTTATAGACTTAGATCCAATTGAAAGATAGACCTAAAAGTGCATTTTTAGAATTATTTTTAATAGACCTATCACTTTATTTCTAGAAAGCTATAAATGTTTAACCAGTAGTGTTTAAACCATATCTTTAGTACCAAATCAGTTATACAAATTGCATATTTTTTGTCTCAATTCTAAACCTTATTTGCCCCAGATCACTTATCTTCAAAAATATTCATTGTAATTAATTATTTTTTTTACTTATTTGTTATTTAAAAAAGTTCTATAAACTAATTTTTTTCCAACTTGTTTTACTTCATAACACATATCTTTTTGATGATGTTTTCTACTTTAAAAAAAAGTATAAGAAAAGAGAATTAATCTTTATGTTCTGACTCTTCATTCTTTTTCAGGTTGAAACATTTCATTGGTTTCGGTGTTGGAGCTGGCGCAAATATTCTTGCAAGATTTTCGGTAACTATTAAAAACTAAAATGTTACTTAGCATAGGATACATATTTATTAAATATCTGTCATACTACTATATGAATTGAAATGATTTTTGCCAAAATGTAGTGAAAATGAAGTTCAAAATGTAGTGAAAACATGGAAGAAATTACAAAGCAATGAAAAAAGGGGAAGAAAAAGAAATATAATAAGAAACCGGAGAAAAAATAAAAAAATAAGTAAGAATCCAGAAAATGAAAGATATAATCTTTTCATCAGCTCACACGATTATGTCCGCTACATATATATCCGCTACATATATGTCCGTTTTGCTACATATATATATATATATATATATATGTGTGTGTGTGTAGCACAATAAATAAATACAAAAAGGACAACGACAAAAAAGCGAAGAAAATTAAGAAAAACAATAAGTTTTATTTACTGCACATAAGCTGCAGTAGAACTCATAAAATACGCTCAAAATGTAGAGAAAACTACAGAACAATGAACTCACACTATTGTATTGATACATTTTGCTTTGACTATTTTGATACAATATTAGAAAGCACTCCTTTTTGTGGATATAATCGCGTGAGCTGATGAAAAGACCATATCCTATTTTTCTGGATTCCCCCCCCCTTCAGATTTCATCTTATTTTCTTCCTTCAGATATTTTAATAAAATTTTTTGTATGAATTTTTGTAATAAGTAAAATCTATGACAACTGAGTGCTTTACTTTAGAGACTCATATAGTTTTACATAGAATTTTTAATTTTTTTCTGTCTTTTATTCAAAATATAACTATTATCAATAATTTATATATTTGTGAATTCTAAACTCAATATGTTGAATCAAATACTAAAATTTTGTTGTTTTGTAAAATTTAATATTTGACATAGATTCTATTTCAATGTAAAATGCATTAAAAAAAAAGAGATGCTCCTTAAATGACTCTGACTTTTGATGAGATTTTCATGCACTAATATACAATCCCAATGATTTGAAGATATACTATTAATACATGAACTAATTTGTACATTTGAGATTTCAAGTTATGAAATTAAGACTCAAATATTTCTTTAATCAACATATCCTTTTTTTATGTTGTCCCTCTATTCCAAAAAGAGTGGAAGTTTGTATCTGACTTGTAAATTAAAATATCATCTGTACTAACAGAGTTGCCACTCCAGAGGGAGAACAGGGAAAACCTGGAAAATACAGGGAATTTAAAAATCACTTAAAATAACATAAATGTTAAAATTTCATAATCAAATTTTATCAAAACACTACTAAATCAGCAACTCATATACTAAATATATACACTTTTATTTATATCACATGTGTAATTTACAATTACAAATAGCATGCTAATTAATTTTAAAATTGTTTATTTATTTTTATAATTATAATTAATTTACCACTCAATCCTGTTTCTTCTAATGCCCTGGTTTCTTTTATAAATAGGTTTATAAAAGAAACCTATTTATAGAAGAATAGGGTATGAGATCAATTCCTTGAACCATTAAGATTTGTATGCATTATATGAAAAGTTATTGAGGGTATATTTACAGCTTGAGCATCCAGAATGTATTGATGGTTTGTTTCTTGTGAATCCTACATGCACGGTTTCCAGCTGGACTGAATGGGGCTATCAAAAACTGAATGCAATGCATTTACGTTCGTCTGGAATGACTGCTTCTTGTTTAGATTACTTGATGTGGCACCACTTTGGAAGAGTAACTTTCTTTTTTTTTGATCTTTATATTATTATTCCAGAGGACTCATAGGAATTATTAACTGGCATTGATAATTTTTATTTGAGTGAGAAAAAAAAAATCTAGCCAAATTGACGAATTTTCAGCAAGTCCAAGTAGCATACATTGTAAAAAAGATATCTCTAAAATTTAGCTTTAAACTTAATAAGATATTGTAGAGAATTATTTTATTTGATAGCCTTCGTCCGAGCAGCCGACCCAATTTTTGGATTTACTACTACTAATGTTCAACTCCATAGCCTTGTAATTTTGAAGACAAGGAAACTCCTCGATCAAGTATTGGGAGAAATTTATCTCTGTGGAGGACTTTTTGATGGAACTAACCTACATTTGGGTTACATGGTGAGAGAAACCACGAAAACCTCCCACAGCCTGACACCGTTGAACTGCCCACCCAATTTTTGGGTGTACGACGACTACTGATGTTCAACTCCGTAGCTTTGTAATTTTGAATCCAATCCAGAAGACAGGGGAACTCCTGAATCAAGTATTGAGAGAAATTTGTCTTAGTGGAGAACTTTTTCATGGAATTAACCCGCTTTTGCGTTCTATGGTGAGGGAAACTACGAGAACATTCCACGGTTAGCTTGACGGCAAGGCAACTCTAACCCATGATCTGTCTACCAGTGAGGATACTTTACGTCAGCACTGTGGTCAGTGCAAGCTGAATGCAGAATTTGTATCGACCAGTCATTACTGGGATAAAATGAACGCTCTTTACTCTGAACCATTGTAGCGAAATATTCTACAACATAAAAATGAACACTAATTTCAATATTGATCGACATCCGAACAAAAAGATATTGTTTGATAGTTGTGAAATGCTCCGACAATTACAAACGCTTCAGAATATCATCAACACAATATTCACAAAATGAATGCTATTGAATGCTGGTCTTTATCACCATTGTGTTATTTGTTTTAAAAAAATTAGCTCTTGGAAAATTTTTCAAGCTTGTTTGTAAAAGAGAGAAACTGTTAATAAAACAATTTCTAGCTTATTTGAAAATATAAAAGTTATTTAATGAAAGAAAATCATTTAGCAGATTCTAATTTAAGTATATTAAACTCGAACTATTTTGAATACTTAAAAGTAGGCAGGTTTAGTAGTTAAAAGCATTATTTGACAAACCCAATAGAAATTTATATATAGAGGCTGCCTTAGCCTAGGTTATATTTATGTTTGCTTTGCCATGAGTATACTTCTGAGTACCCTTAAAAAGCAAGTATCCTTAAAAATGTTTAAATTAAAAAACATTATTGGGAGTTTTAATGTTCATTTGTATATTCTAGCTTTTGGAAGAAAGAAGTCATGATTTAATTTCAATATATCGTCAATACTTCAACACTTCAGTGAATGCCTATAATCTTTCACTCTTTATTGATTCTTTTATCAAGTATGTACATTTCCTTTATTCTTTTATAAACAAAAATTAATAGTTTGATTTCATATTTAAACGTACCTGCCAACTGCTATGGAATTTCTGCAGTTTTTGAAAATATTTTTCCTAGTGGTGTTAATGCAAAGTAATGTTTTTAATAAATTAGAATTAAAAGAATTTTTTTTAACTACTATATACAAATAATTGAAACAAAAGTCAAAAAAGAAAAGTTCTGATTAAAGCTTTATAAAAAAATATTTTCATTTTTGAATTTTTTGCTTAAGTTTACTCTAGTAGAAGTCTCAAACTTCAAATGTTAGGGATATGTATTTATATTAAGCTACATTTCAGCAACAAAGTGTTGAGTGTAGATGACTTAGTGGTTCAAAAATTTTTTAGTTTAATAAGAATTGAGTATTTCTCTGGGCTCTGTTTTTTACTGTAAATTATTAGAAGGAATTATGCCTTGCTTATAACATTTCTGCACATGGTCTGAAATTTTTCTGTTTTTAGTAATATCTCTTTATGCAAAATTTTAGTTGTAGGCACAATTTATGGTGACTGACTTAAAAATCACAATCTTGCTATTTTTTATAGTTTTATTTGTTATAATTATAGTTGTCCCACAGTGGACCAATCATAAAGACTTGATTCCCAGTAGAACATCTAAGTCGAGTATCACTGGCTGACAGTCAGTAAGTAGGTGGGTGACCACTTTGATCAGCCTGCGTAGGGGCCCGTGATATCGGTCCTCGTTAGACTGATCTACTGTGAAGGGCTTAGGAATGTTTCCTAGACCAACTCCAAAAAGCCCATTGTGCAGCTCTAGTGTGACGTAAATAAAGTACCTATAATTATAGTTATAAATCCAATATTGTGATATGTATCTTCATGTTTTTAAAATCCAATATCACGATTCTTGTTAGAAGTAAGTTTTTTTCTTGTATTAGTTACTCTAACTGTGTGATATTCTGCATTAGTAGGTAATTTAATTGTAAATGTTAGTTCAAAAAGTTATGTTAAATATGAAACATGTTTGGTATATAAATTGATATTGATTTTTTGCACAGAAAATTTTCAGGGTTTTTTCAATTTGGGACACAATTACCCTTGACCCTGTTATATAGGAAGAGTGAGAGCATTTAAGAAAAATCAGTTTTTAAATGTATTGAAGCATTAGGATTATAAATTAAAGTTAGAAGCAAAATTACCTGCCATTTTTAACAATGGCCTTTTTTTTAAATTTAAAATTCTTAACTATTAAAAAAAAAGGCTATTGATATTACATCGGAACCAATGCAATTAGGTTACAAGAACAAAGAACAATGTTTAGGAAAAATATTGATTATGAATATTTTATGTAGAATACTAAACAGTAAGTTAGATTTTAAGAGATACGACTACCTTCAGTAAATAAGAGCACCTTTTCATTAATAGTCTGAATTGCCTTGTATTTTAAAGTTTGAAAAATTACTTATTAATGTAAAAGTTATTTTGCATAGTTCAATCTTTTTTTTAACTGAAATAAAGTTTTGAAATTTCAGAAGTATGACTAAATTTTAAATATAAAATTATTATTATTTTTGTATAAAACAGAATAAATACAAATAAAAAGCTAAAAAAATATTATATCAAAAAATTTTCACCTACAAAATTACATTTTTGGTTTAAGTAAAATAGTTTTGAAATTTTTTGTTTAAAAAATTTAGAAATTAAATTTATAGTTTTATTAACGTTTATAATAGTAGTTTTTATAGTTTAGTATAGTTTTTTGTCTTTTATATTAAATTTACAAACTCAATGTAAATTAATAAAACCTATTTAAAAACTTTGTTTCAACAAATTTCCAAAATTGTAATAGTTTTAAAAACTGAGTTATTTAACCTTTTCAAAGGTAAATACCCACTAGGTATTTATCCGACCCACATCTGTAACTATATTTAAATAATTTAAACATACTTATATCAGATTATTTTATTGTGTTGTACTTGTTGGCCAAATTTGAATTAAATGTCTGCTTACAGTGTCACATTTCACTACCACTAGGAAAACAATTTATAAAAATGTAAAAGTTGACAGGTGTGATTTTATAAAATTTTGAGTAGAATATTCTCTACAAATCTTCTAATTTCAGATATAAAATTCATTCAGATGTATATAAGCTTCCTGTAAATAATAAATGTTTTTTGTTACTTCTTTTATAGGCGCACAGATCTTGGAATCATTCGTGAAATGGATCCAGTTAAGAAGAAGGCAGCAAAAAATTTTAAGTAATGAATTTTAGTTTACCTACAATTAAGTGTACAGTGTTGTAGTGTGAAGCTGTGGTGTTTAGGGAAAAACTGATAAAAATTCCCTAATTGAAGAAGGCAAATTGGTAGCTCCTTCTAAAAAATAATCAAAATATCGATAGTTTTCTTTAATTCTTTGTTGTCTGTCATAGCTTAAGATCTTTGTTCATTTTTTTTAAAAGTGAAACCTTCGAATCTTATAGAGATACAGACGTGGTTTTAATAATTTCCTCTAAATTTTATTTATTTATTTATTTTTTTAATTTTTAATTTTATCTATGAATGCAGAAAATGTTGGATCCTTTTCTTAAATATGAAACCTTCAAATTTTTTGATTGAGATCGCCATGTTTCGTAATCTTTGTAACTGCTTTTTTTAATTTGTAATTGAGTAAATTGTTAGCCTTTTATTTATTTATTTCTTTTTTTCCAAAGTAAAAAAAAAAAAAAAAAAATTCATTGTGAATTTTTTAAAATTGTGAACGAGTAAAGAGTTAACTAATTTTTAACAGAGTGAAACCTTCTAAACCTTTCATTGATATAGCTGCTATTTTTATAATTTCCTCCAAATCTTTTTTATTTATTTTTTTATCTGTTTTTATCAATGTTTGTTATCTGAATTTTTATCAATGAATTGTATCTCAGACAAATCAGTTATGAAACTGACTTGTCTGAGGAGATATGTGTCTCTAAACATCTTTAAGAATGTTTTCTAGTCAATGAATTTTTAAAAATATATACAGTGAAACCCCGATTTTACGTTTCTCAGGGGACTGGGTAAAAAAAACGTAAAATCCGGGAAAACGTAAAATACGGGANTATAGGAAACACTTTATGGTATTTGGGGAAACAATGCACAATCTAGGGAATATTTGATCAAAATTCCCTAATTACTGCTAAGAAACTGACTTGCCTGTGAAGAAATGTGTCCCTAAACATCATTAAGATTGTTTCCTAGTCAATGGATTTTTTAAAAAAAAAAGTATTTGTAATGTTTTCAGGAGTTTGTCCAGGGCAGATTTACTACCGTTTAGTGGTATGTTCACAAATTCAACTTTAGGAAAAATGGTAGTTTCACAAAATACTTTTTAGAAAGCATGCTCTAAAATTCTCCTCCCTGCCTCTTAAAATTTTGCTCTTGTATTCCCGTAAGAGGCAATAAATCCGAGGTTAATTCCGCTTATACGAATAGGTAGCACATGCTCGGTCAGAGAGTGCGGTGTAGTAGCCTAACCGGCTGCTTATGTAATATTATAGCCAGGATTTTTTCACAGAGATTTTTAAATTAAAAGCAGAGGCGTTCTCTCTGTACATTGTACAGGAAGTTGAAATTCGAACATTAAATATTTAAACATTGTTCTAAAGTTATTTAAACAGATCTTTATTTTTTTAATAAAAATTTTTTTTTTCTGTGAAACTTTTTTCAAATATGACCACTTGAAAAATGTTCTCATAATGAAAATAACTTTTAGCACAAGTACTGTTAAATGCATGTTTTTTTTTAAAAAAAATTCAAATTGAAATTTAACATAGGACAGTGATTTTTATGGATTTTTCAATTTGGATAAAATTTTTAACCCAAACTTTTACAATAGCAAAATTATTTTTGAATATATGGGGAAAAATATATGAAAATTTACCATATTTTTGTATTCTTTTTTTAATATAATTTTGATTTTAACAAATTATGTCTAAAATTTTCACAAAGTAGGTACCTCTCATAAAAACATTGGTACATATCCTTTGGTATTTTAGTTCACCTACAAGGAAACACTTTGGAGAATGCTATTTGGAGAAACAATTCACTATCCAGGGAAAATTTCATAAAACTTCTCCCATTAGTGCCAGAAAACTGATTTGTTTGAAAAGATATTTGTCCTTAAATATCAATTATAATGTTTTACTGTTAATTTATTATTTTTTAAATAATAGTAAGAAAAACAGTTATATTTAACGAAAATATTTTTTTTATAGATGCCACGTCTTACTACTTGCTGGTGATTTATCTCCTCACCTTGAAGACTCTGTAACTATGAACAGCCGACTTGATCCAACTAATTCAACTTGGATGAAGGTTTATTTTAAATGTTCTTTTAATCACAATTTCTTATATTTTATTTATTTTATAACTGTTGTTGAACAGCGCACCCAATCTTTTGGGTTTACGACTACTCATGTTCAACTTTGTAGCCTTGTGATTTTGAACGCAATCCAGAAAACCTCCTGGATTAAGTATTGGGAAAAATTTTGCCTTCGTGGAGGACTTTTGATGGAACTAACCCTCATTTGCGTAACATGGAGAGGAAAACCTCTCTATGTTACCTGATGGCAAGAGGATACTACTGAGGATATTTTACATCAACAATGTTGTCAGTGAGTGTCAGATACGGAATTTGTATTGACCAGCCATTGCTGGGATTCAAAGCTAGTTTACCTCGCTCTATCCCCTGAGCCACATCGGCTCAATTTCTTATATTGTAATAAATTCCTTTTTTTCCTAAGTATAATTTTTTGAAAATCGATACGAATTCCACATCCGGCTTGCACCGACCACACAGCCGACGTTAAATATCCTCAGTGGTTGGCGGATCATGGGTTAGAGATACTTTCTTGTCAGGCTGACCGTGAGAGGTTCTCGGGATCTTCCTCTCCATTTAACGCAAATATGTGTTAGTTCCATCAACACGTTCTCCACAAAGGCAAAATGTCTCCCAATACTAAATCCAAGTGTTCTCTTGTCTTCTGGATAGGATTCAAAATTACAAGGCTATGTGGTTGAACATTAGTAATACTAAACCCAAAATTTGGGTCGGATGTTCAACAACGGTTATAAAATATAAAATAAAAAGTAGTAATATGCACTCTCTCTCTTTCAACTCTTTACAAGGCCCTGTAAAGTGTACTTCCCACCAACTTCTTTAATTTTGTTCAACAGAAAACTATTTTCCCTCCTATGATTTTACTGTTATCAACTGATAACTTAAGAATAAAAGAAAAAGGAAAATTCGATTAAGGGCTCTGTTTGCATAAATCTGGCTAACAGTAAATCTTTTATTGGGTCAGAAAGAGGAGCTATTTTCTCTTGTGTGTTAATATCCTTCAATTGATCATTTTTTGTCAAATTAATTGTAATTATAAACATCACATTTATATATTTAATTACTTAGAAGTGTAGAAATAGTAGTGTTTGGTTGCAGTATGTAAAATTTATAAAATATAACCCACCTACTCACTAAAAAGACGAAGAAAAAAAATAACGGTCTTATGAATCAACTGAATATTAAGTAATTAGTTAATTGAATTGCTTTCATAAATCATTCCATAAATTTTTTACCTGCAATTATTTGAAAAAAGGGACCCTATATTTGCAAGTAAAAAATCATATTTCAACCTCCATGTTTTCTTTCATACCAAGCCAGAAAAGGAGTACTTCATGGCAAGGCAAAGGCTATTGTGAACACTTGATTAAGTATAGAATTTTTTGTTATTTTTCGCTAAGAAAATTATAATTAAAAAATATAGAAGTACATTATACAACTTCACATACACAAAGCCCATTTTCTGACAACTTCAAGAAAGATTTTTAAAAATAATTTCTTCTTAAATAATAGTGATGTTCAACATCTGCAACAAAATTTAGTATAGGTTTTTTGGCATAATATCAACAATTCAAGGAAACTTTTTGATTAAAACTATGACTTACGAAAAATGTGTTTAATTGTGTTTAAGCATCATCTACATTGCTTCCTTTATAAAGGATTCCTTCCTTTATATGCTTTTTATTTTTTTGCCATGATACAGAAAAAAAAATGGAAGAAACTAAAATTGAACAATATATAATATAGAAGTGGCTTAAATTTAAACAAGCTAAATTTAATAGTAACCAGTAAGTTAAAAGTTTTTCACATATACTTTTTTTTTGTTGAAAAAAATACGATTTTGTTTTGTTTGTTTTATGCATTTGTTTTCATATAGTTAATTTAGTTTTATGTGAAATTTTAAGATCTTTATGTCATATGTTATGAATATGTTATAAAACTTAGTATACTATTTATGAGTGTGAATTCAATGTGCAGTTAGTAGTAGTGTATCTGTTAAGTATGTGATTTGTTTTATGAAATAGTATTAATTTTTAAAAATTAATTGTGATATTTGATAATTCTTTTAATAATTATGAAGCACTCATTTACATAAAATATTAAAAAACTACAATTATTTTTATTTCTTAAGAAAATTATTTAATTAATTTTGTTTTCCAATCTTCTCACTTATTTTAATGAACCTATTTTAGGCCCAGCATTGAAATTTTATAAAATGTGGTATTATTTTCATTGAAATATACTTGCAATACATTCATTAAGAATATATTTTATATGAGAAATAAAATGCTGCGTATAGGCACTATTCACCAAATTAATGAGCAAACCATTTAGTTGAACGCTTGTTTTTTTTATGAAATTTGTTTTATTATTTTTTTTATTTACTGACTTGCAACTTTAATCCATCATAAAAACATGTGACAGATCTCAAAAGGAATAATTATACATTTTCAAAAGATTTCATTTGCCAATAACCGTTTTAAGTTAAAAAAACTTTAATAGTTTAAAATTTCTCAACAGAATGTGTTCATTCAAATTCAATTAATAATAATTTATGGATGTCTTCAGAACACTTAAAAACAGCAGAAAAATAAAATTAGTGAGAAATATACGTCACAGTGTTGATAAAAAAATATTTATTGAAATGGTGCAAAATAATATTTATTGAAATGGTGCTTTTACGCACCTTTGGCCGAAAATGGGTTAGAATGCTAATTCGAATGCTAATTAATTAATTAATGCAGACGATATTTTAAGTTACGAAATTAGACCCAAAAACATACTTTATAGTTCCTGTGAAATCGAATTTTAAAAAAGGCAGCTATTTAAAATTCAAATTCTCACTATCAATTTTTCCGAGCATCAGTCGTAGATCTTATTAACCCTCGGCCACGGAGGCGTTGATCACTTAAATCACATTGACAGGCTTGCAAGGATTTGGGCTAATCAGATTCGAAAAATTTTCTGTGTAAGAACTTTGTTTCTTTACGTTAAAAGTAGTTGGCAGGTATCGCTACAAACTACTATTTTTTTGTGTCACACTATTCACTACACTACTTTTTTTTTTAAAAAAAGTAGCGCACTACAATACAAACTACATAAAAAAAGCAACTACAGTAGGTTTGCTACTTGTAGCGCATTACTTCTGATCACTGTGTCCATGGGTGCCGCTCTAAAAAAATTTCAATTTTGAACTTATTTTTTGACCAATTAATATGATCTAGCTTTGTTTACCGGAATTGTTAGAAATTTACAGTTCACTGACTCCAAAATGTATTAAAAATGTATATATATATCTTTCCATAATAATGGCACATATATTATATGAGTGATTTGATTATTCTTTTTTTATTTTATTAATTTATTTTTTCACAGCAAACAAAGTAAAAATAATAGTTAACCTTTTTGTACTAATCACTGGATAATAAACCATTAATTTTTTTCATGAAGCTATTCATGTATCTACTTTTTTTTGCTGCATTCTTTATTTCTTGTCCTATCTCTATAATTTTTTTTTTTAAATCTTAAATTTATTCAGCATTTCAAAATGTTAGGGGAAAATGAAAACTCATACAAATTTAGATACAACAATAGAGCGAATTTTGCTTAAGCAAGCATGCACTGGAGTTCAATCAATCAAATTCTTTCATTTGCAGTGCGACATCATTACTAGATCACTTAGCAAAAATTATGAAAAATGACAATGTTTTCATTAAAATGTTATATTTGTACAAAATTAAATAGAAAATGTTTGTATAAAAGTAACATTTTAAAGGAAAAAGGACATTTTAATTTAAAGAACAAATGAAAAAGAGATTAATTGATGAAATTTAGTCTCATGATTTTTTCTCAAGACTGATTTCAGTCCCCAGGACTGAAGATTGGCACCCATTCTTGTGTGTAACTCTTCTCTATCTTAATAAGGAGAAATAAAGCAATTTTTTTTTTTAGCTTTCAGGGTGTGGAATGGTGCTTGAGGAGGAACCAGCTAAGGTTAGCGAAGTTTTTAGATATTTCCTACAAGGACTTGGTTATGGTAAGATTTACCATTCTTTATTATTCAGTAGTTGGATAAACTACATTTTTTTGTTGTTAGCTGCCAGTTTGTCACAGGGTTGTTAGGTTTTTGACATGGTACAGTTTTACCTAGTTTTAACTATGGTTTTAACTGTCATGTCAAAAACTTGTTAAGGTATCCAAGCACCTTTGCCAACTTTAAAAAAAAAAAGAACGCAATAATTGAATTGTAGAACTGTATTGGTGACTGTACTGTTCTTTTTATTTTTTGATAGTAAAACATAGTAAATAATGCCATTATTTTAAACCTATCATTTTTTTAAAATTAAGTTATGAAACAAAATTCTGCCATTATGCTTATAATTACTGTGTCTTAAATAAGACGTGTAGCATTTTTGAAAAGTGCTTATTTTTGATTTATGTTTTACAAAAACCCTTAAAGGTGCTTTTTTTTTATTCGGGGTTAGTAAAAAGTGCTTAATTTTCTATCTTTTAAAAAGAGATTTTTTCTTTGCCGTGTTGACTGTTCTAAATTACAAAAAATGTATGATTTTCGTAATTTCCTCTGAATTATTTATCAGAAACTAGTTATTTTATTATAATAATGTAAAGTTTCTGAAAATGTTTCTAAATTTGATTGATTTTATGTTTATAAATTGAGAACTTTTTACGATAGAATGAAAGAATTTTTATTACTGCACAGATCCTAAGTCTGATTTTTTGGAAAGTGATTAAAATATTTTTTGAGTGCTTAAAAAGTATTTAAAAGGTACTTATTTTTTGTTGAAAATCTGGCTACGCAACCTGTTAAAAATAGACAAAAAATAAAGCTTTAAATTAGAGAAACTATTAGTTATCGCATTCTTATTGGCATAATATTAGAATTTTAAAAAAAGTACAGTTCTTATTACTCAAAAACTGTTCAAACTAACAAAACAAACAAATTACTCACTTAGGAAAATGATTTTAGTCTATCTTTGAAAGAATGTTATAAGAAAGGCACACGAAAAATTTCGAGACTTGAGGAGAAAAACTTTTTTATGAAAATCACAACCCAAAATTTGCAAAAATTCAAATCGTCAAAATATGTAAAGTAAAAACTTGTATTGAAAAACAACTTTAATGCAATAAATATGCATGTAAACCCAATCATTGATATTTCATTTATGCTATCCATGTTATAAAATTACGCTATCCAAATATGTTATCTATGTTATAAAAACATTATTTTCTTCTTTCTTACTTTATATTAACTCAAATAAAAATACATTTTTCAAATAAAAAAAAGGTGTTTTTATGAAAGAGATAATTATGTGAAATAAAAAATTAAAATATTTTTGTATCTCCAAATTTCGCTAATGCTCTTAAGTTTTTGCAATCAATGCACATCTTCTCTGTTATGCTAGATTTGTATGAAACACATTTCTTGTGTTTCATGCCTTGCTGTCCTATCACATAATCCAATCTAATGATCAGATTTTCAAGTGCTAACTGTTAGCATGTAATTTCAATTACTTCAGGAATTGACCTTAAATATTTTTTTTATTAATTTGTGCAGATGATTCTTAATCATAAATCATGTAAAAAAGCTTTTTTTTTTAACACTGAACATACCAACACTTAATATGTACCTATTTCTACCATAGCAGGTCAAATAACCGGACTTTATGTTTCTTGATTGAATGTTTGAAATATAGATGTTAAGAAGGAAATAAACTAAAAAAAAAAACGTATTGTAATTAAACAAAATTGCATATTGTCAATTTTTATGTATTACAAACACAAAGAGTAAGAAACTGATCCGATAACTTTATAAAGCAATAAATTGTTCTACTGGACATTCTCTACCAGATTGTGGTAGAAATAGGTATACGACAAGTATTATTCGAAATAAACAAAATATAAAAAAACATATATATATGTATTAATAATAGAATATTTACTGTATATAATTGTTCGAAAAAGTCATGAAGTCAAATGTGCAAAAAGGATAAGATTATAAGCTCATTTTCGATGCAAAAGTTCTTAAATGGTCATTTGACCAGTTATGGTATGTTTAGTGTTAAAGGAACATGTTTTCTTTATGATTTGTATTCTTGACTTTCAAAATATTTAGAGTGGATGCAATATTGAAAATATGATCCCTATAGTTCAGTCAAGAGACCAGACAAAACTGTATCCCTTATTGTTAATTTCAAGTTTTGTGTATTTCCTTATATTTACAAACTAATTTAGGAAAATAATTTATTAGTTTTTTTTGCATTTATTTGTAATACTCAAAACACCGAAGATAATTTCACAGAAAAAATAATTTTAATCATTTGCTTATTTAATAAGGATAATTTTTTTATTTATTACTATTATTATTATTTTATTTTATTAGATTTTAACTTTACACTGCTTTATACTTTGTAGCTTTAAATTACACTGAACTAAACTCAATGGCGCGACAGCCCATAGTGGGCCAAGGCCTTCTGTGCCCATCTTAGTTTTCTTGACCTTTTGCTCTGGGGTGCAAGAAAAGATGTTCCGGTCAGGTGGTCAACTGACCGGAGAAAATCATAAACTCATGAGAAATGATTGAATAGTTCTTTAGTTTTTGAGAATTAAAATTTTAAAATATTACTTTTTGAACTTGAATTGTTCAGAAATGTTTTGTATTATTTCAAACAAAGTTTGAGTTTTGTCACTTAGAATGAAATTGTTTAAAGTAGTATAAAAAATTTGTATAACACACTATGCAACAGCATATAAAATTAATATTAATGATTAAAAACTACTTTTCTTTTGTATTTTTTTTCTTTAAAAAAATTAGAGGTTTATAATATTGTACTAAATAATTTTGATTTGTGCTTAAACAGTTCCTGATATTTTGAAAAGTTAACACTAAGGGGTTCAAACTTTACACCTTTATCCTGATATATATCCTATTTTTCTCAGGTCTTTATTATTCAAAAATTTACAAGAATTACCCCATATTTTGAAGATAGAAAATCTGTCATAAAAAAAGATATATATATATATTAAAAATTATTCTTGAAAATTTTCCCCCTTCATATAAATTCACTTTAAATTTGCACCTCGCTTTATAGATTTTGTTTCATGTTTTGTTCTGTTTTTTCTTTACATTTTATTTTCTGTTTTTACATGATATATACTACTTAATGTATTCTATTCTATTTTATTTCAAAAATTTTTTTTTTTTTTTTAGTTCACCTCACACTATTGTATTGATATATTTTGCTTTGGCTATATTGATACAATACTAAAAATCACTCCTTCTTGCGGATGTAATCGCAGGGGTCTGTCTAGGTTTTTATGAGAGGTAACAATTTTGTGAAAATTTAGACATAATTTGTGATAATTAAAAATTATTTCATTAAATCAACTCGAAAATGTGGATTTATAGTTTCTTACGGGATACAAAAATAAAATTTTAAGAGAAAGTTTTTTGTGAAACTACCCTTTTTCCTAAAGTTAAATTTGTGAAGGTACCTCTAAACGATAGTAAATTTGGCCTGTACAGACCCCTGAATCTTATGAGCTGATGAAAAGATTATATATTTTTTTTCCGGATTTTTATTAATATATTTTTTTGGTGGATTTTTATTAATTTTTTTATTTTTAATTATTCTTTTTTCTTCTCTTTTTTCATTATTCTGTAATTTTATTTTGAACTTATTTTATGAGTTTTATATACTTGCAACTTAAGCCCAGTAAATAAAACTTATTGTTCTTAATTTTCTTTGTTTTTTTCTTCTTGTCCTTTCTGTATTTATTATTGTGCTCTCTCTCTCTATCTCTGTTTTTATATATATATATATATATATATATNAGGACTCAAGCACTTAAAAAGAGATTATATATATATACAGAGCATTATATTTCTGTTGCCTATGCATTCTGATATTTGCATATATATATTATTAAATTCCTTAAACTGGGTAAGTTTAACAAAACAGTAAGTAAGTTAACAAATAAGTAACAGTAAGTTAACAAAATCCCTATTGAAATGGAATATTTGCACAGTTGCGTGCTTGAATAGTTAAATAAGTATTACAAATACACAATGAAGCAAGCATCATTTATAAAAATCAGTTTAAAACTTTTTTGTTGTTGTTTTTCTTAAATGTTGAGTTTAGTTTTATTCAGAACTACTTTTTTAAATTAATTAAAAAAATCTTTTAATTATCTTTGATGAATTATATGCCTATTAATATTCAAAATTATGACTGAGCATAATAAATAACATTTCAAATTCATTTAATGTCAATTATAACTCTAAAATATTCCAGACCTTTTAAAGATATAAGTTTAATTAAGTTTTTGTATTTTGATGTCCAACATGTCCTTAAAATTCCCTGTATGTCAAATATTTAATGTATGCAAGAATTATTATGAAATTGATATTATTTCATTAACTCCTTCATATTGGCAGCTATGTATTTACACATACAGTCGAACCACGTTAGCGTGAAATCAAAGGGACTAACATAATTATTTCATGTTTACCGAATTTTGTTTCATTCGATACATCATGAAAACAATTTTTGCTTATTATTCGTACATGTTATGTACTACATTAATGTATGCAAACAATATTATTATGAACCGAACAAATTAAAATAAGCTTATAAGTTTTAACTACTTTGTTAAACTACTTTATTTATTTGTCCATGTGCTACTTCTAACTAAGGAAGAGAATAGAATGAATGATTGGGATTTTATTTACACGCTTATTATCTGTGCCTCTCATGTTAACCAATAATCCAACATGTGTTTCGTGTAAAGCAATATTTCACGTTAAGCTGTTTCGGGTTAATGATATTCGACTGTATATATATATTATATCAGTGTAATTCAATGAAAATTTATATTCGGTATATTTTTGCCAAAAATTTGAAATCTGTTTCTTAATTTCAGCACTGAATCAGTATCGGCGCAAATCTTCAGCTGCTTCATCTCTCAGTTGCGAAGGTAATATTACGAACGCCTGTTGAAAAATTTCCTTCATTTGTAAGTCTTCAGCTATTTTAATAGTCAAAAATAGTTAAGTAGTAGCTTAGTGTAGAATTTATGTAAATGACCTCAATTTTAAATGCATTTTTATCACTTAAGAAATCTACAAAATAATAATATGTGGACAAGTGTCAAGTTATGTAACATATTTAGAAATTGTTTTTGTAATGATGAGGAAAGTCAAAGAGAGTTTTAGCATAGATGATAAAGAAAGTATCTTGTCATATGACTAGCTCAAAGTAAATATTATTTTTGTCTTAAATTAGTATTATGTTTAACTTCTTAAATCCAGGTAGCTCGTACCTAAAACCTAAAAAAAAACCTTAAAAAGAAAAGAAAAAACACATTTTAACTCCTAAAAAAGAAAAAGATGTATCTAAATTAAATCTAAACTTGTAGAAGTTTAAACTTGTCTAGTCTAAACTTGTTGTGTGTCTTCTGAGCCGGGCTCGGTGAGATTATTGCACTCACATGTGCAACTCTACTGCTTTTTGCAAGATATTCTCAATTTCAGGCTTCATTTTCCACCCTCTCATATCGAACCGACAAATCTCTCCATCATTTTATAATGGCTAATATAATCGAGAAAAGAGTTCTTTGTCAGAAATTTAAAAATATTTTTTGAGAGCGTAAAAAGTTCTTAAAAGGTTCTTAATTTTTGTTGAAAGATTTATCTACGTACTCTGCTCTAAAAACCTTAAAAAAAAAAACAAGAAACGTTCCAACTCCTAAAGATTTAGCTACGTACTCTGCTCTAAAAACCTAAAAAAAAAAAATCAAAAAACAAGAAGCATTCCAACTCCTGAAGAGAAAAAATTGATATTTAAAATGTAAACTTGTTGAAATTTTCACGCCACATTACTATCATATCAAACCATACGATTTAAAACTATAAGGAGATCCTTAGCAATAACTGAAAAAAATAATGAATTCAAGTTTTTAGTGAAATTGTTTCAAATTCAATGTGCATTAGAGTAACTTCTGAAATGGGCAGTGGTATTAAAAGTCCAGAGTTTAAAAGTTGGTAAAAATTACTACCAAATCCGCTCATCTGCGTGATTAGGTAATCGAATCTGCAACACAAAATTCGTGTATTGTAATAATTTTTTTCCCACTGCCCACCCATGTATTAACATTTCATTTATCAGGTATCAAAAGTGCAGATGTGTTAATCACTCTTTCAGGAGGCACTATGTTAAATGGGCCAATGTTACCCTCATAATTAAAAGGGCAGATAACAGGGCCTCCGGGCACAAAAATGTTTTGGGCCCTTATAACATGTTATACTATTTAAAATGAAAAAAATTTTTCTCTCGCATAAAGTATAGCATTTTTAAGATATGATATAATTTTAGCAAATTTGAACACATTTTTATTGCCCCAAAAGCTCCATGAACATAAAATAACAGGGATCTGTCCAGGCCGAATTTACTACCGTTTAGCGGTACCTTCACGAATTCAACTTTAGGAAAAACGGTAGTTTCACAAATTCAATTTTAGAAAAACGGTAGTTTCACAAATCATTTTTTCTTAAAATTTCATTTTTGTACCCCTTAAGAAGCGATAAATACATATTTTTGTGTTGATTTTTAAATATAATTTTTAATTTTTCACAAATTATGTCTAAATTTTCACGAAATAGGTACCTCTCAGAAAAACCTAGACAGACCCCTGAATAAGGCATTTTTAAACTGCATAATTTTAAAAAAAATTAGAGATGCTAGCCAGTTGAAATCCTCAAGTAATAAAAAAATTTTCAAATCCTAGAAGCTAATTAAAATAAATAAAATAAAATACACACTTTTTACACTAGAATATATTTATTTTAAAATATATATAACACAATGTTGTTTATTCTTAGTTTTTTAAATACAATTTATAAAAAGTAAGATTCTCAAGTGTCCCCTGAGGGCTTGGGGCCACTGCCCTGGTGTGCCCATGCGGAAGAACAAGCCATGCCTTCTGACATGAGGTCAGTTCACTGACCACCATTAGAATGTTAAGTGATGATATTATACCCGTTAAAAGTATCAAGTTTTTAAGACATGCAAGAATTAGTTGTTATAATTGACAATAAAGGAATCAAGAAGACTATATGGATTGAATAAACAGGACTCAAGCACTTAAAAAGAGATTACTGAATGGGCTGATTAAATGAATAGAAATTATTTGTAATAAAATATTGTAAACCACATAGGAATTCATAAAATAACTAGACCAATAAATGATGGAAAAGCCACCCAGTTTTTTGAAGTTATGACTTCAGCTCTATTTCTTTATGTGAGATATCTAATAACTCCTCTTGTAAAGACATGGTTTCCAGTAGAACACCAAAGTCAAGCATCACTGGCTGCGATCAGTAAGCGGATAGGTGACCTCTTTGATCAGCCTGCGTAAGAACCGGGGGTGCACAGTATCAGTCCTCCCTAAACTGTTTTACCGTAAAGTGTTCGACTTTGCATGCAGGTGGTCGGGCTACCAAAGCAGGGAAGCCACCTCTTCTGCAGAGAATCAAAATTGTGATGGCATGTTTTCGGATCATCCTCAAAGATGTTTCCCAGACCGTCGCCAATGGCCCATTGTGCAGCTCTAGTGCGACGTACATAAAATACCTACCTAAGAACCCCTCCATAAATGATGTCCCACTTGAAAGAAAGGGAAGGGGATAGTGACAAAGGAAAGGGAGCACTGATAAGTGTGACATCATATATTTTGATTAAAATTAACTCATTTAAAATCCTACGATTATGTATATTTATGCCAATAGTTTATAAGGTAGAGAACCATTTATCCGATATCCAGAAGAATTTTGCTTGATTTTCCGGCTATTTTGAAGTATAACGATTATTAAAAAACTCGGAAATTTGACTCATCCTTGAAGTTGAGTAGAGGGAAAAGGGGAAATTTCAATTTTTCCCTTGACCTTGAAGATTATTAGACCCAGAGAGGGCAGGGAAGAAACAAATGTTTTATTTTCTCCTGTTTGTTGGTTGTTTTTCTGACAAGCTGCCATCAATCAAACTTAAAAGAAGTGGCATGCTGATTTCGTTTTCTCTTTGATTTACGAGGGGGTGAGGAAAATACATTGCACACGCAATGTATTTTTTTTTTAATGAGGAAAATACATTGCACACGCATGTCAATGAATGTCCCAGTTAAGGAAATAAGTTTTAAATCCAATTCAATTACTCAGTTTTTGTTATCCTTGATTTATTATGATGAATTGTTTTATTATTTCAGATAATGCATTATTTATTTGAACAAAGCGTTTTTTAATCACAAGTTATATTCATTTATTTGACATCGATTAACAAAACAATATATATTTTTTGAATAAATTCTGATTTTTTGAAATGAGGTATCATTAGCAAGTTTTTCTTGATGTGGAATCGCATCTGCTTTCGTTAAAAATAGTCTTTTTGTGAAAAATAAAATAAAAGGAGAAGATTGTTTATTAATTTAACCATATAATTATTTGTTAATAAAAGCAGACGATTATTTTATGAAGCAGATTGCAGTTTTCTTTTTCTAATTTTGATTCTGTTTTTCTGATTCCACTGTGTTTGACTTTTCTTTTTAAGATAAATTTTGTACTCAATAAATTAATTCTTTTTATTCATAAGTTTTATCAAAATTTTTTTTTTTTTAAAATTCCATTGATCTCATAATATCCTGCCTTGTTCCTGGTTTTAATATTTATGTTAGTGCCTTTATAAAATATTGTTTCCGTTTGATAATTTTCAAGTGTTGTTTTTATTTAGATTAATAAGTTTTCCTTTTATTGCCCCCCCATATAATTAGGTATAATATATTGCATTTTTAAATTATTGGTTTTGTTTTATATTAGTTAATTTGGGGATTTTAATTATTATCAAAAAATAAATATGCAAATTTTGTATTTTTTAAACTTGTTTTTCTTGTCTAAACTTGCAAATGATTTTATCCTTTTAAATGTTATTATTCTACCATTTTTTTTTGTTCAAAGTTCAGGAGATCTTATCATTTTTTTTCTTATTTTAAAAATTGTTTAACTTTTACCTTGTAATTTGGGTTTGATAAAACATCGATTAACGGCACTTTTGGCCAATCCAGAAAACCAGGAAATTCAGACATCCGGGATAGCGATGGTCCTGAGTATCCCATTTAATTGGTTCTCTACTGTATATTTTTCTTTAAATTAAGTACACATTTAATCTTTATGGTTGTTATGTTCACAAATGCCATCAAAACACATAGTTAAAAGTTTAAAAATAAAACATAAAATATGATCTATAACGTTTCTTTTATTTATAAACTGCTAGCATATGTTTACGTAATGTATCATGGCAGGTGAGATGAAGTTCTTTCCAAAGAAGAGGAACTGTGTCAAAAATATTGTGTCGTCATTTAATTACAGCTCCAAAAAGTTAGAATTTAAATCCCTGAGCAATCATGATTTTTGAGGTTAAATATAAAACAAAAGTGAGGTTTGTGATATAAAACAAAATTTTCTTCAAAAAGTTTAGTTTAAAAACTTAAAGTTTAAAAAAAATTTAAGTTTCAATGAAATAAATCAGTTAATAAATGTAATACTAAATCAGTATTTTTGTATTACTGTTAATTATTTCTAGGAGATGAACCTATGTCATTTTTGTTGTTGTGGCTCTTACACCTATTACTGCATTCACCCATTTAGAAAATCAAATATAGTTTTTGAAGGAAAAGGAATGATCACCCTTAAAATTAAATTTCCTCTTAAAAAATGATCATTCTGCAGTGTTGAGGGAAAATTTCTTTTGAGGTAATGCTTACCTTTGTTTTAAAACCTAGTATCAACAACGGAGAACCAAATTTTATGAAAATTGTTCTTAGTTGCCTAACAACAGAAAATAACTATTCGGACAAATGTGCATGTATTTAGATATTTTTGATTATGCATCTCAATAAAAATTTTCAATTGTGCATGTTGATAAAGATGAAAATTTTGTTATTTATTTGTTTTGGTGTATTTCTTAACTGTGCAATGCTAAAATGTTTAAGAGGCAAACTATTTTTTTTGTCATGTCATTTTATTATGCAACTTTTGATTCAATTCAAATCATGCATTTCTCTAAGTTCTACTTTTATTTGAAATGCTGTTTATCATGAATGCTTAAGATTAAAGATATCTTTATTATCTGTTATCAATATTCTTGGTTAGTTTCTTTTATAAAAAATTGCTTCTTATATTTCTGCCTGCTCCACTCTGCAGCACCCATGATTGCTTTTCATTCATAGTTCTTTTTTCCTTAAAAGCCAATATTCTTTTTATAAAAAAAAATTATAAAGCTTCTCGGTATCCAACTGGAACATTGGCCATTCAGGACATTATGAATCAAGAATTTTAAAACGTGAAAATTCTGAAACATTTGCGTATGTAAACCATAAAGCAAATTTTCAAACAATAGCAAGTATTAAGAGGGATATTTTTATTATTGTATCTAAAAACAAACAAAAAATATTTTAAAGATTACACATTTTTCTATTAGTTCAGTCCTTAAATATTTGAAAAAGATACTTAGAGTGCATAGCGTTTTTGAAAAGTGCTTAAAGGCACTAATTTTTGATTTAAATTTTCTAAAAGCCCTTAAAGGTGCTTTTTTTATTCAGTGTTTGTAAAAAGAGCTCAATTTTCTATGTGTTTAAAAAGAGATTTTTTTTTGCCTTGTCGATTGTCATTCAAAATTACAAAAAATGCATGATTTTCACAATTTTGTCTGCAATATTTATCAGAAACTAGTTATTTTATCATGATTATGTAAAGTTTTTGAAAATGTTTTTGAATTTTATTCATTTTATGTTTATATATTAAGAATTTTAAACCATAGAAAGAAAAAAAAAATTACTGCACAGATCCTAATTCTGATTTTTTGGGAAGTGATTAAAAATATTTTTTGAGTGCTTAAAAAGTATTTAAAAGGTGCTTATTTTTTGTTGAAAAAGCTAGCTACGCACCCTGTTAAATTTTCTTATATCCCAATTATAAGTTATCTCGCTTTATGCATTTTTTAATGAGATGAAGAGCGTAAAATTGAGGCATTGCAGGGTTGCCACAGGTGACTAAAATGCAATTATTTGCAACTATTTTTGGCATGATGCGACTATGGCAACTTTTTTTGCCTGAAAAGGCAACCCTTTTCAGGAAAAGGAGACTATTGGGAGACTTTTCTGTACTCCTAGCGATTTTTTTTTAAAGAAAAAGCTGCATAAATTGGGTGGAAAATCTGCACCCCACAAGATAGTTTCTGAACACACTGAACTTTTTTTTTCTTAAAAAATTAAGTTTTTGGAAAATTTTGAATTGCAAATTTGAGTCTTCACTTTTTAATTTGATCAATCTGCAGATTCCATTGTTAGTCTTTTTCATTTATCGACCACCTTTTTAATGATTATTGCTGCGAAATTCTGCATGATTTGAAAAAAAAACATTTAATATGATATTACTATGCATAAATTTCGAATTTGATTAATCACTTTTCATATATATATATACATACATGAATGAACATTAACGTTTATATAAAAATTATCATAAAATTGTCACCAACTTGACTGAATGGTTCATGGTATATGACAATTAAGTCATTAACAAAATTTTAGTCAAATTTTTGTTCTTATTTTGGCAACTATTTTCTTAGTTTTTGGCTACTATTTTCATGCTTTAGGCTACTAAAAGCAACTATTTTGTTCATTTTTTTCCGTGGCAATCCTGCATTTGTATTTGACAATTATCGGAATTTTTACGTAACTAAGTCTTTCTTTTATTTTACAGCTATATCACCTGTAAAAGCTAAGCCAACACATTCCGAAGACAGCTCAGCAATGAAATTAGAAGTGCACATTGTCGAAAATCCCATCAGCAAAATGGACGTACAGTGCTGAGTGTTGTAGCATTTAAATCTATTTACAAGAACATTTATTATATTGAGCATTTATAATTTAAACGAAACTATTGCATTGCTCTTGTTTTATTAAATCAGATTAATACATATTTATATATATACGTATGTACAGTATACTCTCAATATCTTAAAGTTGTAGAAACGATACGAAAATTTCGAGATAACAAGTTCAGAACTAAATATGTTCTAAAACATGGTGCGTAGCATTTTTAAAAAGTGCTTCAAGATGTTTATGTTCCATTTTTGTTATTTAAAAGCCCTTAAAGGTGCTTTTTTTATTGAGTGTTTTTAAAAAGTGTTTAATTTTCCATTTCCGAAAATGAGATTTTTTTCTTTATCATTTCGGTTTTCGGCACGTATTATGCAAAAGCGTGCTTTTTACATTGTTCTATTCAACGTTTTTGGAATTCATTCGAAAACGATGTCTTTTGGCATACTGTCGATCTGTAGCGTATGAAAGCGCCAATCATTTTACATGTTTGATTAAAAACTTACGGGTCCGCATGTGCATATATTGAACTGGGTTCGGTGAGATTCTTGTATTCTCATGTGCAACTCTGCTACATTTGCGCAGATATTCTCTATTTCAGGCTTCATTTTCCACACTCTGAAATGTAACCGAAAACTCTCTCTATCTTTTTATGGTGGCTAATGTAATCAAGAAAAAGAGTTCTTAGTCAGAAACTAGTTATTTTATCATGTAAAGTCTGAAAATTATTTTGCATTTTGTTAATGTATATAGTGCTTAATATTTTTTGAGTACTTAAAAAGAACTTAAAATATGCTTATTTTTTGTTGAAAGATTTGGCTACACACTCTGTAAAAAGTAGAAAGAAATATTCTAAAATATGACTCTTAAAACATAAGAAGTCATAAAACATAAGAATAACTTGTAATAAATATGCATATAATGATAGCTGATTATAAGTCTAAATACAACAACGATAATTTTAATTTTTAATAGTAAGACAAAAATAATTATGCATTAAATAGAAAAGAATTAGAGCACAATAAACTTATATTGTGGTATTTCCACAAAAGTTCTTTTTCTATTTTGAAAAAAATTTGGACAAAATAAGGTATTGTGAAAAAACTCTTTGACATAGGCATTTAAATTTATATTAGGTGGATATGTAATTCCTAGGAGTAAAATATTTTTTCGACGTAACAAGGTTTTCGAGATATCAAAGTTTGAGATATTGAGAGTTTACTGTGTATATATATGCATGTTGGTTTTTTGCTTTTTGAAATTATGTTTTTATATATTTTGTTTAATGCCTTATTGATAAAGAAAATGAAAATTTCTGTGCAATTTAAATGTTTTTATTTAAATACTTAAAGGTGAAGGTATATTACGTTTGTAAAATATCTCAGTTGTAACTAAGTTGTTTTTAGACAATTTATTCAGGAAACCTTGACTGGACCAATTAAATTTTTTTTTTTTTTTATTGAAAATAGATTCTGTTTTTCCTTCTTCCAGTGAGAAACACAGATCATAAGTTATTGTTTGTCTGTAACAGAATTTTTTTTCATAATTTACAGATATTTTTCAATCTTTGAAAGTAACTCATTTTTGTAAACAAATATTAACAATAACTCCAGTCTTTTATTTCAGTACTACGTCCCTTATCCGGATATCTGTTTGCTGGAAGTTTTTTTTTTTTTTTTTTTTTTTTTTTTTTTTTTTTTTTTTTTTTTTTTTTTTTTTACACTTTTTAATAAATAAAACTCTTTTTCCTTTTAAAAATATTATTATTATTATTTTTTAAATTTGTGACTTGTTTATAAGAATTCCTTGCTTTTCAGCTGATTTACGCTTCTTTATGATTTTTACCAGACTTAAGATTTTTGTTCGATTTTAATCAGATTTCCGACTCAATGTTTAAAAAAAATTGGATATTGTGTAAGCTAAATTCAACATTTCAGTAGAACGCGAAGAAAAATCGCCTAATTTTTTTTCTCGTGTCGAAGCATTAAAGGATATTTTTGAAAATGTTTTGTATTTGAGATGAAAAAAGCAGACTATAGCATGTCATTAAGTGATTCTTCAATAGTGCATTTCGTAATCCGTGGATTGTAATATAATATTAAAAATGAAATCTAAATTTTAAAAACTATGTGGAAATCCTAAACTGTTAAAAATGCTTTCATTGATGATGCTTTCAATCACATAATAAAAGCATGCATAACTGCCAACTCTTCTGGATTTTGCCAGTTTCTACTGGTCTACTGGTTTAGTTAAAAATTCTCCTAAATTTTGTACATTTTAGAAAATTCCCAAAAATTGAGTAAAATTTCTAAAAGAAATCTGTATTGAAATATAATTTTTGTACCGATTATTGCTTGCTTTCTAGAATATTTAAATAAGTATTACTAATACCTAATGAAGAGAACCTTATTTATAAAAATTGGTTTGAAATTTTTTCTTTCTTCTACAATGTTCAGTTTATTTTTATTCAGAACTCACTTTTTAAATGAATTAAAAAAAAATCTTTTAACTATCTTTGATGAATTAAATGCCTATTAATATTCGAAATTGTGAGTAAATATAATAAATAACATTTGAAGTATGTTTAAAGTCATTCATAACTGGAAAATATTGCAGTTCTTCTATTTTGATGACTTTAAAAATCCCTAAAATTCTCTATGTGTAAAATATTTAGTACATTATGCAATAATTATCATGAAAATTATCTTATTTCGTAAAATCTACTGGATTTTTTCCTATCCATGTTGGCAGCTATGCACCAGTATAGAGTGTTAAAAAAAAAAGTAATTCTACTAGTGCTCGATTCAAATTTCCCCATGTATGATAAAGTAGCATGACACAGCTATGAAAAATGGGAACAATAACTGAGAAAAAAGGAATCAGAAATCCATGTGGGGTTGCGAGTGAATCGTCAATAATTTAGTGTGAAATGTGCAATTTAAAGTTTGACGAATGAAAAAATATCTTATTTAAACATTGAGATTTTAAAAATCAAGTGAAAATCCATTTTAATAACTACCGAAAAAAGGTCGGCAAAACCGCGTAAATTCACTGTGGATTTGTCTCTTACCAACTCGATTGAGAAAGGATCACTAACTAAAATACGCGATTAGGAATTTGACGTTTGTCTTAATGGCATATTAAAATATTGAGATTTTGAAAACCAAACCTGTAACAAAAGTTGCGAAAATAGTGCAACTACACAAACCACGTGAATTTATTCGTTGTTGATTGAAATTGACGTTAATTATTGTTTATTTGTTATTTTTTTATTGAAGAAGGATATACTGATTTTTTGTTACCTTAAAGACCTATTTTCCGGAAAAATCTATTTTTTGGACTTGCCCCGGCGATTCCGGATGGGGGACTTCCGACTGTATCTAAATTTTAAATATGCTTTGTTAGAATTTTTTTCCAAAAAGCATTTTATTAAGAATCTCAATCTTTTTGGTGCTTTCTCATTTTTATTTTATTTCTTCTGTTTTGTTTTATATTAGATTTATTATAGCAGCTATATCACAAAGCTGATACCTATTCTTAAAAATATAAGTCACTCATAATTGAAGCTTAGGATTATGCTATAGCGATACTAGATAATATTGTCTCTTTATTTCAGGCTACTAGCCCAAACACTACATTCAAAGTATATGTCATGTTTTTAAAAAAATTTTTCTTTACTCTTTAAATACTTATTTTATGAAAAATAAACACTTGTGTTGCTTAAAGTTATGAAGAATCTTTTGTTACTTTTCCATTGTAGTTTTTGTATCACATTCTATTTTCATTCTAATTATTATTTTCTTTAAATTTGTAATAATTGTAGGGATTATTGTAAAATAGATGTTGGCAACAATATGATAGGCCATACTTATAAGTAAAAAACTTTTGTTTCTAAGTTGCAAAAAATTTATGCTTTATGTATTTTTTTTCTAACTAATGAATGGTATTGAACATAAATATATGCATAGAAAATAGACTTAAAAGAAACTTTAAATATTCATATGCGTGTACTCTCTTAGACAAAAGAAACACTGAAAAAACTGAGATAACGAGTTTTCGATTACAGCATCAAGCATAACATTTTTGTAACTGTTCCAATGATTTTCACTAAATATACATTTCATTTGTGTCTATAAACTTTCAGAAAAGTGCATTTAAAAATATATTTTCCGGGAATTGATAGGTTACTTTAAAAAATAATAAATAAAAAAATAAACTTTTTTTCTAATTTTAAAATTTTTATTGCTCTTATTAATTCTAATAATTGTTCTTAATAATAATAATCAACCATGTTGAAAAAGTAAAATGTATTTGGGTAACGAAAAATTTCTGCAACAATGCATAAAATTTATTACATAATCTGAAAAACTTCTGCTCTATTTTTAAAAAAAAAATAAAATTTTTGTTTTTATGACATGTCACAATTTTATATGTTCTAAATAGACTTAATTAATTAATAGACTTAATTAATTAAATGTTTTAATTAATTAATGTTTTTTTGTAATACGTTGAAAAGCATGAGGTGCTATTTTAAAATATGGGACATTTAAATATATTGCAGAATTGTTTTTAAAGAATAACATTTCATACAATTAAATGTTACACTATGGCTGCCATCATTTCAAAATAAAAAATGTCTGTTTTGTAGCAAAAAATAAGCAGACTTATTCCCCCTTAAACAAAATTAGGTAATTTTTTAAAAATTTTAATATTAAATAGCCTATAAACTGTTTTTATGTTTAATTACCTTATTTATTTTAATATTCTATATGTATGATAAAATACTTTTGTTGAAATAAAAATTTATCTAAGAAGCATATGTTTAGATTTTTTCTTATCGTATCTAAATGTAAAGCTGAGTCTACATCGTCTCTCAAAAGTGTATTGCCACAGTATAATGATTTTGTAATAAAAGTATTTGATATCTGATTTATTTTATTTTATAACCGTCGTTGAACAGCCGACCCAATTTTCCGGTTTATGACTACTAATGTTCAACTCCCTAACCTTGTAATTTTAAGCTCAATCCAGAAGACAGAGCAGCTCCTGGATCTTATATTGGGGGGAAATTTGCCTTCGTGGAGGTTTTTGTTGAAGGAATTAACACGCATTTGCGTTACTTAAAGAGGAAAACCTTTCATGGTTAGCCTGACAGCAAGGGGACTCTAGCTTATGATAAGTCTACTTCTGAGGATATTTTATTTCAGCAACTGTGGTCGGCTCAAGGCGGAATTCGTATTGACGAGCCAAAGATGAAATTCGAACACTCTATCATATATGAGCCATCACGGCTCGATATATTGTGATTTTATTTTATAACCGTCGTCAAAGAGCCGACCCAATTTTCGGGTTTATGACTACTAGTGTTCAACTCTGTAATTTTGAACACAATCCAGAAGGCAAGGGGAGTCCAGGATCAAGAGCCTTTGTGGAAGACTTAGGACTAACTTGCATTTGCTTTACATTGAGAGGAAAACCTCCCTTAGTTAGCCTGATGGCGAAGGGACTCTAACCCATCTACCATTGAGCATATATTACGTCAGCACTATAGTCTGTGTGAGCCATCGCTGGGATATAAATTGACCCCCTATTTTTCGTTGTGAGAAAACGAATTTCTGGTGTGCTGGTTGTATAAGCTGGCAAAACCAAATGTAAAAATCTCTGAAATTTAAAAGCATAAATAAAAATATTAAGTCTATTTTTCCAAGTTAAAAATATTTCACATTATTCTCTCTAGATATGATGCCTTAAAAAAAAGATGATGGTCTAGAATCGGGAAATTTGTAACTTTATTTTAAAAGTGTATATTTTTTGAAAAATATTGTCTTTTTCTTATTCTTAATTTTTTTCGTCCTGTAAAGACACGGTTTCCAGTAGAACACCAAAGTCAAGCATCCTTGGCTGCGTTCAGTAAGTTGGTGGGTGACTACTTAGATTAGCCTGCGCGGGGTCGACGACGTTAAACTGTTCTACCGTAAAGTGCTCAACTTCACTCGCAGGTGGTCGGGATGCCAAAGTAGGGGAGACTTCCCCTCTGTAGTGGACCAAAATTGTGATGGCGTGTTTTCAGATCATCCTCGGGTGTGTTTCCCAGACCGACGCCCATAGCAGACTGTGCAGCTAGTTCGATGTAAATAAAGTACCTACCTACCTTTTTTTTTTCCTAATGTAAAATATTTATTTAGAAAAATTACATGTAAAGAAAATATAATGCGAGAAAATGTGTTCTCAGCAGATCACCGAAGTCAAGCATCACTGGCTGCGATCAGTAAGCGAATAGGTGACCACTTGGATCAGCCTGCGTAGGGACCGGGGGTGTGCGGTATGGGTCCTCGTTAAACTGTTCTACCGTAAAGTGCTCGACTTCGCGTGCAGGTCGTCGAACTATCGAAGCGGGGGTGCCATCCCCTCCGCAGAGGATCAAAATTGTGATGGCATGCCTGCGGATCATCCTCAAGGATGTTTCCCAGACCGTCGCCAATAGCCCATTGTGCAGCTCTAGTGCGACGTAAATGAACAACAACAACAGCGAGAAAATGTAAAATTAACTGCATTTAACAAATTTAACCTATTTTTTGAAGGAGTTAGATTGACGCAGAGTTATCCATATTTATCTTGTTTGTAATTACTTCGATATTTTACGATCATTAATGTCTGACTCCCGGGATAGCCTGGTTGGCAAGGCAGTGCACTCACGAACGTGAGTTCGAATCCAGCCGGATGAAGACTTCCCATGTGGTAAATGGTGACTGGTGCACGCTAAATCTATTGGGTCACAAAGTGCTCCTTATCCCCATAATAAATTACAAATGTGAGGGTACTGAAATGGAGATGGATCGTTCTCTGGTTCAGGTCAAAATTACTATCTGTGGATGTATGAATGGGTCCACCCAATAAACGGGTGTTTCAGAAGTCAAATTCTTGGACATAGATGGCGCCATTGGAAATCACGAACAATAGCAACCCTTTGCCTTCGGCAACAACAACGAATATCCCACTGTATAACTCGTGTTTAATGTCAAACCACCTGATTTTCGTAAAATTTTGGGAGTTTGATACCAGAATGTGTGCTTCATGGGAGCAGTATTGGTCCATGCCAAAGCAGAAATATTTGTAAAAAGAATCGTCGATCTTTTCTATAAGATTGTTCAAAATTTCGATGTAGTATAACTACTTAAGTGAAGAGAGAATTATGCTCTGCGTAAGAATCGTTGGGAATTTTCTATTATATACCGCACATAATATGCACACCACCCTTTTCTTGGATTTTATCATATTTTGATTGTTTCAAAGGGGGTTATTTATTCAATACGTTCGTTAAAAAATAGATGTTGAGTGAAAAAGTCTACGTTTTTTTAGAGCAATAAAGTCAAGCATCACTGACTGAGGTCAGTAAGCGGGTAGATGACTACTTTGATCAGCCTGAGTAGGGACTGAGTGTGTGCGGCATCGGTCCACGTTAAACTGTTCGACCGTAAAGTGCCTAACTTCACTCGCAGGCGTAAGACTGCCACAGTAGAGGTGACTTCCCCTCCTCAAAGGATCAAAATTTCGATGGCATGTCTTCGGATAATCCTCGGACATGTTTCCCAAACCGTCGCCAATAGCCCATATTGCAGCTCCAGTCTGACGTAAATAAAGTATCTACCTTTATACCATGATACATACTGATGCATGAAGTAATCATTCGAAGAATAAATATGGGCATGAAGATCTGATTCTTTGTAATCAATCAGTAATTATAATTTTATTTAAATCATCTATTACTTTGGATGAAGCACAGTGTATATTAGACAATTGACTTGGTGTCCCATCAATCATTCCAGTACATTAAGTATGATTTGGAATGATCACATAATTATTTACGTTGCTTTAATTTTTTCAAGTATTTTTTACATTTTTAAGTCTTAATTTCCTATATTTATTATTAAGTCTTTCATTCATAAACTTAAATATTAATGACCTGATTTGTCTAATAGAAAATGGTCTTCCAAAATTTGATTATTTTTTTTTTATATCCGTCGTTGTACAGCCAACCGAAATTTTCAGTTTACGACTACCAATGTTCAACTCCATATTCTTGTAATTTTGAACCCAGTCCAGAAGACAAGTGAACTTCTGGATCAAATATTGGGAGAAATTCGACTTCGTGGAGGACTTTTTGATGGAACTAACCCGCATTTGCGTGAGAAAGGAAAACCATGAAAACCTCTCACGGTTAGCCGGATGGCAAGGAGACTCTAACCCAGTGTTTCCCAACGTGGGGCCCACGCCCCACCGGGGGGCAATTCAAAAATGGACTCGACATGAGTTTAAACCTTTTGCTCTGGGCCATTTAAATGCAATGCGAGATTTCGGTGACAAAATCGAAAGAAAAAAGCAAAATCTTAAATAATTGCGATCAATAAATATTATGTGACTGAGAGATTTTTTAAGTGACAAACCTGGAATGAAGTATCTGTTTACAGTCGATGGTAAAGCATTTGTGAGTTATTTAGTCAATATCTTTGGAAAACTGAATATATTAANTCTTAAATAATTGCGATCAATAAGTATTATGTGACTGAGGGATTTTTTAAGTGACAAACCTGGAATGAAGTATCTGTTTACAGTCGATGGTAAAGCATTTGTGAGTTATTTAGTCAATATCTTTGGAAAACTGAATGTATTAAATAAGAAATAACTCAAGGAACAAATAAAACCTTGTTGATGCAAAAGCGAAGATATATGGCTTTATTACCTTTATTGAGTTATGTCAGAAATATATTAACAATAAAAACTTTGAACAGTTTCATTGGCTCTAAAAATGTGAAGTAAATGATACCCCTTTACTTGATATTGTCTATCATCTGAAAATTCTATCGGCTGATTTAAAAGAAAGATATTCTGATTTAAAACAAATTTATTTTCCAACATGTATGTTGCAGTCCATGTTAGTGGATTTGTCTGATAAATCAAATATATCAAGAAGAAGTTTCAGAAATGCAAAATGATGAGCCAGTTAAAACCTTATTTAATATGAAAGGAGTGATGGTATGGATCCGTGAGGAAACAGAAAACAAATACCCAAATTCAATCAAATGTGCAAGAAAACTATTGTTACCGATTCCATCTTCATATTTAGCTGAATGTGGATTTAGTGCTGTAAATGATTTTATTGGTAAAAAAAAAAAATCGTCTGGATATAACACAACGGGGAGACTTGAGACTGAAGCTAACCAAATTGGAACCTAAGATAAAATCTACGTGCAGCAAGCATCAAGGGCAAGAATCTCACTAAATTAAAATATTAAATTATTATAGAAAAATCTTTATTAAAATTATTTCGAATTTGAATTTTAGTTTTTCATTATATGTTCTGAAAATTTACTTACTTTGTTTCGCTAACAATTTCCTAAGTTTCTTAAGTGAACAATTCGATTTTTTAATATTAAAAATTATGTATATGTTACATAGGGGGGCATAAGAATTTTAGAAAGGCTTAGGTGGGGCATGGTACAAAAAAGGTTGGGAAACACTGCTCTAACCCATGTTCTGCCTATCACTGAGGATATTTTTTCATCAGCGCTGTGGTCTGTGCAAGACGGGTGTGGAATTCGAACCTGATTCACCTCATTGGGAGTCGAGCACTTTATCCCCTGATTCACCATAGCTCGCCAAAATATGTCCAGGTTACCAGGGCCGGGCCGTACCGATTTTTAAGTGTAAGCAAAAATATTTTTAACTCCTCCGTATATTAATAATAATAATAAATATGTACAAGGTGAAATTAATTTTATTCATAATTTGAAAAATAAGTCAAAGCCTGCGAATTTTATTTATATTTTTTTTATATAAAAATTGTTACTCAAAATAAACTATGTCTTCTTTTTGTCGCATAAAAAATGTAAAATTGCGTATTATGACAATTCTATTGCGAAATGTCTTTACTGCATTTAGTTTTTAGAGTAGTAAGGAATTTTATTATGAGCCATATTATTGAAAAGAGAGGAGAATATTGTAAGAATTAATTATACATTTGAAGAAAAATAACTTTTCTGAAAAAGCATCTTTTGTAAATGGGTCACCTAACTTGCATGACAAATAGTAGTAATTTACTTATTGTGAGTGACGGTTTGATATCACCCATTATATTGAACAACTTGGGTGGTAGACTGTTATTTACTTCCATAAGATTAGAGAGAGCTGTTTTAGAAGTCAAAGTCGTATGTCCAACATCAAGAAGCGCGAAAGGGGAACGCCGTTTTATAGTAATTTTCTTGTAATGTTATGTTTAAATATTTTTGGGATTTTATTTCATAATTTATAAACGTTATTGAACTGGAGACCCAATTTAGGGTTTACGGCTACTAATGTTATTAAGGTGATCCTTTTTTTCTTTCTAGCTTACTGTATACCTTCACTATTTACACTATTATAAGTAAAATATCAAAAAATGTTCATAATTGTTCATTTACTACCATTTTTTTAAGTCTCGCAGTGGACTGGTTTTATAAATTTATTTTATAACCGTCGTTGAACCAATTTCGGATTTACGACTACGTACAAATGTTCAACTCCGTAGCCTTGTCATTTTGAACCCAATCCAGAAGACAAGGGAACGCCTGGATCAAGTATTGGGAGAAATTTTGACTTCATGGAGGACTTATTGATGACACTAACCAGCTTTTACTTTACATGGAGAGGAAAACCACGAAAACCTTCCAAGGTTAGCCTGACGGCAAGGAGATTTAAACCATGATCCGTCTACAATTGAGAATAATTTACGCTAGTAATGTGGTCGGTGCAAGCCGGATGAGGAATTCATATCGACCAGCCGTCGCTGGGATTCGAATCCGGTTCACCTTATTGGAAGGCGAACGCTCGATAGCCTGAGCCATCACGACTATGCAGTGGACTGATTGTAAAGACACGATTTCCTGTAGAATACTGAAGTAAAGCATCACTGGCTGCAAGCTTTGATCAGCCTGCCTAGGGACCGAGAGTGCACGGTATCGGTCCTCGTTCAACTATTCTATGGTATAAAGTGTCCGACTTCGCACGCAAGTCAACGGGCTACCAAAGCAGGGGAGCCACACCCTCTGCTGAGGATCAAAATTGCGATGGCATGTCTTCGGATCATCCTCAGGGATGATGTTTCCCAGGCCAACATCCCATTGTGAAGCTCTAGTGCGACATAAATAAAGTACCTACCATTTTTTTAAACGGAGGAAAAATGTCACAAAATTGACAAAAATCTTAAAAAAGTAATTAAAAAAAGATATTAGAAATATTTGTTTATATTCTTTATAATTTTTTTCTTATAAAATTTTTCAACAAAATTAGCAATATCGTTAAAAAATAGTTCGATAAAAAAAATTTTTCTTACCATAAGATCTCCGAAAAAATAGCCTTAAAAATAGAGAGAGTCCCAATGTCACATGATTTTACTCCGTTCTACTATTGGTTGAGTCTTAGGAATGCAAATGCTCTCTCTGAACCTATTCCAACTCTAACGTTATTTAGTATCTGCAATTGTTTCTAATAATTGAGTATCTGTAAAAAAAAGAGTGTCCATATCATATAATATTAATCTCTTTCTCATTTTCAAACTGTCATTCACACCCAGAAATTGATAATTTTTTTATTGCCCTGTTTTGTTTCAGTAGGGTTTATTAGTGAAATCTAGCATTCTGTTTCTAAGGTGTTTTACTGTTAGGTTTGCATGTTCAAAGAAATATTTTTATTTATTCGAAAGGGAATCATTAATCTAAGTTGGGAATATTTCCTGAACTCTACTACAACAGTTTGTGATAATTATTGCCAGTAACGTGACAATTATCTCTCGAAATTTCATAACAATTCGTAATTTTGTATTTAAATGATAGTGAGTGAATTGTATTTCAACAGTGATAATTATTCTCTGTGGAAGATTTTGCATTTATCATATTTTTGAAGCGAACTATTTTATAAATTTTATATCAATGCAAAAACTAAATGAATTTCTGAAAAAAAAAACGATTGTTTTTGAAAATCACCATTCTCTGAAAACTAATCAGACTAAATACTTATAACAGCTTATAAATAAGTGTCTATTTTTGAACTGTACATTTCTGCAAAATAATTGTTCTAGAAAATGATTTCTCATTGAAAACTCATGAAACTCTTCTCGTATCAACTTATAAATAAGTGGCTATTTTTGAACTGTTCATTTCTGCAAGAAGTATTGTTTTAGAAAATGGTTTTTCTCTCAAAACTCATCAAACTCTGATTACTTGTATCAACTTATAAATAACTGACTACTTTTGAGCTGTACATTTCTGAAAAAATTACTGTTTTAGAAAATGATTTCTTTCTGAAAACTCATCAAACTCTGATTACTTTTATCAGCTTACATATAAGTGACTATTTTTGAACTATACGTTTATGCAAAAATTATAGTTTTAGAAAATGATTTTTCTCTGAAAACTCATCAAACTCGGATTATTTATATCAGCTTATAAATAAGTAACTTATGATATAATTGTTCTTAGATCAGCTTACAATTTAACTGTGCGATTTTTTTTTATAACTTTGTGCAGTGCAGAGGCACTAGCGGAAAAATAAGCGGTATGTTAGAGATTGTTTCTTTTCTTTACAAAATTTTGTTTTAAATTGATTTTGAAAAACACTTCCGATGCGAGAAGTAAGAAGGGTTTATTAGAAATTTCTTAAAATTCATACGCAGGAATTTATTGAAAAAATGCTGTTGCTGAACAATGGAAAATATATTTGATTGGTGAAATCTATTATTTAGAAGCAATGAAAAGCTAGAGAACATACCAGTAAATTTTAGGATAAAATTATTTTTTTGGATTATTGATTAGAAAGCTCGATTTACTGCTACGTTTTGTGCATTATGTTTTTTCTATTTTGTTAAGTAAAAAAGTTGATCTCACTATTAATATTTTTGTCGACTTTTTAATGATATTAGAAAGGAAGCTCATTAAGCCACCAACGATTTTTGCTGACATTTTAATGATATTAGTTAAAAAACTATTTAATGGTTAACATTTTATGTTAACTTTTTTAATGATAATAGACAGAAAGCTTATCTGATTGTTAAAATTTTTTGCTAACCTTTAAATATATTAGAAAGAAAGCTTAGTTAATTAACAAAATTTTTCTATCTTTTTAGATAGAAAATTCACCTAACTTTAGATACATGAAAACTAAGAAGATCTGCAATGCGATTCGGGCGATCCGTAGCAAGAAGATACAAATAGAAAGAAAAGGTTCGACATCCAACAGACTAGAACCTACACATTTAGTTTTTGATATCCTGTGGCACATGGGTATTAACTTCAAGGTTAAAACTAAGAAATCAACATGTGAGGAGGTTTTAAGAGCTTTCACATCAGTTTTGTGTGTCGGTGGAATGATATACTCTCTAGCCATAAGAATTGTCGAATTTGTATTCAAAGAGAAAGGACCCATGGGCGTTACGGAAATTTTAAGTATCTTTAGTGGCAATCTCCTGTGGTTATCTGTCAGCAAGAGAAAGCACAAAATAATGAGCGTAAATGACGACATTATGCTCTACAAAAACAACAACAGGTTTAAAAAAAGACTGATCGATGTTATATGTTTGCTGACTTTAGCTCTGCCAACGTTTGCCAGCGCGGCAGTGATGCTCATTGCCAAAGTGACGCAAGACGACGTCAACAAGCACCTCACATTCCTGACATTCGGGATATCGGTCGAACTCGGACTCTACTACAAGTACATTCTGTTGTTCGTGCTGAGATCCTATGACATCATCAATTTTTTCGTGTACCCGCAGATCACGTGTCTTCTGTTTTCGGTGATTTCCCACAACATCAGCTGCTGCATCGCCGAAGTTTGCCAGCAGATGCCCGCCCACGACGTCAACGCAGCTGGCAAAGCTTTTCGAAGTTACAAGAAAATACAGAACATGGTGAACAATCTAGAGAACGCCATTTCCTTGCCCTTATTTTATGCCATGGTGTTTGTTCTGAGCGATCTTTTCGCGCTTATGACGAATATAGTTCCTATGGTCCGACTTCACACGTCGTTGCGGTCACTCATCATTGTGCTGTGGGCACTCTCTACAACTAGTTTTCACGCCATTCTACTCATTTTTCGGATTTCGAAAATTGAGGAGACGTACAGAGAAATGACCAGGGCTTTCGTACAGTTTCCGGATACCGCGGATTCCTCGAAAGAATTTTTGCAACTGCTGAAGATATCTGCATTTCGCGATGAAGTGCAGCTCACGGCTTGGGGGATGTTTCCGATTAGAAGAGGATTTATATTAACAGTTGCCGGAACTCTTGCAACGTATGGGGTTTTGCTTATTCAGTTCACTTGAAAGAAAATTATAGTTTGTCTAAAGTAAGAACTCCCCTAGCCATTCGTCTGGACTCGTGGCGGTGACTATGGTAACGAGGTATAACTATTTCAACTAGGGGTGTGGGGCTGCTGTTTAGGACAGGTTTTTGGCTCCGGTCGGCGAGAGAAAGGGAATCTTTTTCTCCTGACTGTCGTGTTAGCCCTAGGGTGAAGAGAAGCTACCCTTCCTGAAATGCGATATATTCTTGTTTCCGTAGCAGCAGACAGCCTCAGACTTTGTGGTGGGGGGAGTTCTTACCGCAGACAAACTGAATATAAACAATTAAACTTTAAGAAATTTGGAAAACTTCCAGTGTATCTCTCCGCTTATGTTATTCTTTCGAGGCGAGATGTGTGAACAGGCTTAATATTCTAAGAAATGTTATTATTGTGATATGCGTTTGAATTAATCTATCTTATCTTACATTATCCACCACAATCGGTCATTTGACCGGAAGAGCAATGTATTACTTTATAATGTTATAGGATTAGAAATTATGATGTATTCAATGTATTGTGTACAGTTTGTTACATGTTTTTGCAAAGACTGTTGCGTAGGTAGTTCAATCAGAATAACTGACTACACAATTTAAGTCTTGCAGATGCAAGTATTTTTCAATATCCTAGATTTAGCTGTCATAAATGGGCCCCGATAGCCTGGCTGGCAGGGCGCTGGACTCGCGTTCGTGAGGATGGGAGCTCAAATGACTCCCATTCTCACGAACTGGTGACTGGAGCACGTTAAATCTGTCGGGTCTCAAAGTCCTCCACGTTCCCTCAACAAATTATACCTCCGGGGGTACTGAATTGGAGATTGATCGTTCTCTGGTTCAGTTCAAAATTGCGATCGGCGGATGAATGAATGGATGTATGAATGGTTTCGCCCTATAAACGGGCGTGACGTATGGATGTGGTAAAAGACGAATTCTTGACCGTAGATGGCGCCACTGGAAAACAAGAACAATCGCACCTTTACTTTAATGGCCTGCGACAATAATAGCTGGCATAAATGCCTGGATTTTGTTCAGGCAAAAGAGAGGAAAAAAGATCTCGAGAAAAGATTTTTTATTCTAGTTAGCAGTAGAACTTGCTGCTGATTTTTGAAAAGTCCGTGAACAACCAAAAGAAAGTACAAATACAAAGCGAGTATTACCCTAAATCTAGTACAGATTTTTATCAAGACTAGATCTGTACTAGATCAAATATAGTACAGATTACTCTAAATCTAGTACAGATTTCTATGCGAAAGATTCGAGTCAAATACGATATTGTAACAAAAATAAGAACATCAAAATTTGTTGTAAAGTGAAAAATGTGTTTGTGGAAAATGTACAATGGAATCACCCTGTGTATGTAGAAAATGTGGTAAGCATTAAATTAAAAATTCCTATTCTTTGTAACAGAAATTGAAAATATTTTTTTTTTTTTAAACTAAAATAAAGTTAATTTGTTTCTTTCCTTCCTGACATCCATATTTCAGAATCGGGAAGTCCTGTCATTTGACTGGCTATGGTAGAAATAGTTAAGTATTGAGTTGTTGAGTATTAAGAAAGACTGACTCACCGGCTACTTATGAAATAAAATAAAAAATACTGTTCTTATTACTGTATACTCTCTATATCTCGAACATCGATGACTCGAATCCTCGATCGACTCCTTGTTATATCAAAAAATATTTCCCCCCTCGGCATTTACACATCCATCTAATGTTTGAATTCCAATGATGGGTTTCTTCTCAAAATCTTTCTATGTCGAATTTTTTTCGAAATAGAAAATGCATTTTTTCGGAAAGATCATGATGTGAATTCATTGTAAGTCAATTATTTTCTATTCAATGCATAAATACTCTAGTCTTACTTTTAAGAATCATTGTTGTATTTAGACTTATAATCGACTATCATTACATATATATTTATTAGTAGTTATTCTTATGTTTTCTACTTTCTAGTGTATTATTTCATAATTAATTTGTTTTTTACTTATTAGAACAGATTTAGTTCCGAACTTGTTATTTCGAAAACTCGCTATCTCGCTTTTTTTGGCGACCCTTTAACTTTGAGATATCAAGAGTATACTGTATATATTTTTTCTTTCTAAAAGTTGGCCGCAAACAATATTAGTTGGGTAAAAAAAATAATTCATCGCCATCCTAAGTTCATTGTTGTGATAAATGGATGGTTAAAATCATTAATTTTAAGTTTTCTTTCATCGCTGATGAAATGTCGCTATTATTAATGCGATATTAACACATCATTACTTAATAAGTTGATCAATCTACTGAGACTTTTTCTGTTTTTTTAAGAAAGGGCCTGACTTCTAGCTCTTGCATTTGATGGTTCGTCTGTCGTAAATTATTCGGTAATTAATGAATGTCCTGATTAAGAATGCATTGGAGAACATTTTTAATTATTTCTCTCCATTAAATAAACACGATTAGCTTGCAAGGCTTTTGAATTTTTTTTTTTTTTTTATGATTGTGGCCTTACAAATTGCTTGTTTTTTAGCGAAAAATTCCTCTTTACGTTCAGTTAAACTTGTTGAGAATTATCGCCTGCTTAATTTTTAACTTTGATCTAGTTCATGAAACTAAGTTGTTTACACAACATTTTGTAAGTAACAGTTCCTTTTTGCTTTTTTGAGCTTGTTCGTTCCTTTTTTGCGGAGAAGAAAAAAATGGCTTTGAGTTTACATTTATTTATTTTTGATATCTTTAAGTGTTTCGATGAAACCAGTATTTCGTTGATGAAACTATAGTTTTTATTTTTGCAAATAAAACTGCGAAATAAATCATTTTGTGTGTTGTAAGTTGTTTATGGAATTATCAAGAACACGTTGATTCATAATTACTTAATTCTGATTCGAAGTGCAAAGCGGAATCTTAAAGGGTGTTTTTCGAAGCAGTTTTGTCGAGGAAAATAAAAAGGCCTCAATTTGGTGTTATAACTCGTATCGATTTTTAAGTTTTAAACCATATTAATTACCTTGGCTAAAGAAATTGCTTAGGCAGACGGATAGTTTTTATTTTAAAAAATTATATGTATTTTTGAGCAATTCAGCAAATTTTTTTTCAATTCAGATGAAAATCATCATTAGCATTGAATATTAAATGACTTTTGCGTATTTTCATGCATTCATAACTAAATATTTTTTTTATTTTATAAGAAAGATATTTATTTGAAATATCATGAAAACTTTCAGCATTGCCTCAAAACATCGATTCTTATTCATTCGATATGAAGTATTCCGTAAAATGACATCAGGAAAAATTCTGAAAATTCTTAGTCGATGATATTATTCGAAAATTCTCAACTTTCTTTTACCATTATAGGAAATTCAATTTTCTCAAGAACTATGTTTCATAATTTTCCGTTACGGGTTATTACAATTCTTCGAACCGAAAACTGAGACTGGAAGAAATTTCAACTCAAAGATGTTACAGATTTATCTGCTTTTTTTGTTCACCTTGTTGCGTTTTTTTTATTTTTTTAATTGCTAATGTTAACCTGATTTTAGATAACCTGAGAGGATTCAACTATCGACTATGTCAACCTTCATCTATCAAAACGTACCTCAAGATAGAATCAAGTGAACATGTCTGATATACTATAGTGAATTGGTATTTAATATTTATAGTGGTAGTTACGCCACAGACCTTCAAATAATGAAGTGTTTCAGTAACTTTTCACATTAAACGCACTTTTTTCTTTATATTGATATTTTTCATTATTTACAGATTAAATCATTATTACTATTTTCATTATTATTATACAGATTTTTATTATTACTATTTAAAAACTTAAAAGTCATAAATACAAATAACGTTTTTTTTTTTTGTTGTTGTTGCTGAAATGCGTTATTTTACATAAAAAACGAGAACATTTGTTTCCAAGGCATTTTCAATTATGATAAAATCGTAATTTTTAACTGCGACATTTTCATAATTTATTTCAACTTTTAAACGAGGTTCATGCCGCAATTTTTGCTAACAACTGGTTTGGAAACATTGCTCAAAATATGTTTCTAAATACCTTAAGACTTAAACGTAAAAAAATATGAAATATTATAACGAGAAAACGCATCAAAAAGCTTAATTTTAAAAATCCGTGCAAAATATTGTTTCAGCTGTTTCTTTTTATTACAGCTATATTTATTACCCATTGGCAAAATGGGTGTTGTTTTGGGTTTGATGGCGCACCTTATTTGGACGTCATCACACTTTTCAACGGCATTCAAGAGTAATAGTATGCGTCGTCATTGCATGCGTTGCTATGGCAACCTCTGCTGTTTGATGATTCATTAGAATTCATTTTTTCACTTTTAATTTTGTTATGCATTAAGCTGGTGAGTTTATTTTTGGGCTATGGGACCAGAGAGAACCCACAAATGCTTCTTGAGTTGGGAATAAAAGAGAATTTCATCTTTTTTTCTTTTTCTTATTTATGATTAACCTTTTTCATAATTACTGTCTTGGTAACAATTTTAATATAAATATGAATACTGAAGACGGAAAGGAATTTTGTGATATCTTAAGAAACGTATATTTGGCTGAAAATCAATCCAGATATTTAGACTGAAAGAGGATAGAAATCAGTTGAAGCAGTTTTTACAACCCATGACATGGAATGCCGTGACGTATATGACAGTCTGTCCAGGGAGAAAATATGACCAATGGGCAACCAGTGATTGCAATAATGCGATCACATTTTTGTAGCTATTGTTCTTAAAACAGGTCTTACATTACCTTTAAAATATGCTAAGTCTTTCTTTCATATTTCTTAAAAACATTTTTTATTCTCACTTTTTTTAATAAAGCTCCGTCCCTTTAAGATTCTATTTTTCTTCTTCTTCAAATTAAAAAAAAATTGTCTAATTTAAATTTCAATAAAAAAAAAAAAAGATTTCTTAAAGGATTTTTTCCTTAAATTTCTACAGAATTTGAAAAAGTTCTATTTTCCCTGCCTTTGTACTCATCATCTTCCTTTTCGATGTAAATTTTTAACATCGTCTGTTTTCGAGTGTTAAAATTCTTTACTGGCTAGCAATAATTTTAAATGTTACGAAATAATCTTACTACTGTTTCAAGACACGAAGCGCTGGCAGAACAACATCACTGTTACCTTGACGACAACAGGAGATGGAATTTTCCACTGGGAGGGACTATGATTAACAGCTCTCTGGTGTTGTTGCTGAAGTACATCAATAATTCAAGCACGAATACTTCCCCCCTACCAAAGCTTTCTTTTCGGGAGAAAGAAGACTACCTGGATTGATTAGGTTCAAATTCAATCCAGGTAACATAGTTTAGAAAGCGATGACAATTTTCGAGGCATTTGATGAATTGCAATATTTTTCAGTGTCATTTAAAATGATTTCTGATGTCCCTCAGAAAAAATCCAAAGATGCATGCATTATTATTATTAAAAAATCCCTCCTGCCCCTTCAAAACTTTCTTTCACGCTTCAACCTATGCTTCAACTGAACACAATTTTCTTTCCTTGCACAATCAACGCATCATAAACGTACTACACTTATACTTATAATTTTTGAAATAAATAATTTTTAAAACAAATAATTAAATTATACTTATAATTTTTAAAAATAACTGATAACGATTATTGTTTGAGCTCAACACAATATTTTTGAAGAAGAAAATCGTAGTAGTAATACTTTATTTACCTCGCACTAAAGCTGCACAATGTTCTATTTGATGACCATTTGGAAAACATACCTAAAGATGATCTGAAGACATCACAATTTTGATCCCCTCTTGCTTTGGTTGCCCAAATACCGATACCGCACATCCTTTGTGCCTTTGCAAGCTCATCAAAACGTCTACTTGGAAAGTTGTCTTACGATCAGCGGGATCTTTATGATGTTCTTTCTACTCTAATTAGAGACATGTGGAATATAACCAAATTAATTATGTTGCCAGGTACACAAAACAAAAATATATCCCCGTTACAATAAAGTGCATAAACAAATACAATACAATAATGCATAAACATAAACAAATTCGTTACAATAAAATGCATAAATAGGTGTATAAACAAATATATCTAAGTTAAGTTAAGGAAGTAGACGAGAAAAACTTAATAATTCAACAAATTCGATGCCTCAATACGACTCTGTATTTAAATAACTTTTCGTTAATTAACTTAAACAGAGAAACTTAGCTCAACTTTAATACGCCATTTTGCTGATAACGATCGGCTGGCTTTGACATCATAGGCCACATATGTGGGTATGGGAAGTCTTCTTCTTGAAGTACATACCCAATTGATCTCGTTGCTTTGGTTTTTTTATTGCTTATGTTAACCTGATTTTTTAAGGATCTTTTGGTTCAAATAATGAAGTGGCTACTCTGATGTGTGCTCTGAATGTTCTTAAACTTGAAATGGAATAAACTGTACTTTGTAAATGAGCACACAAGCTTGAATATGCATGTGAAACAATAAATAATTAAATAAATAAAAATAATATAAAAAGACAAGAGTGTCTAGGAGTCCTATGTATTTCTGGGCCAGAAAAAGATCGTAAGTTTGTGATCCAAAGTCACTGAAAATTCTCAGCACTGTAAATTAAATATGATACAAAAAAATTCTTTTATAGTACGTTCAATTTCAAATTGCTACAATATTGCGTTGATCTAGTATAGTTTGTCTGAATTAAGAACTCCCCTAACCATTCGTCGGGACCCGTGGCCGCGACTATAGTAAGGAGGCATAACTATTTCAAGTAGGGGTGTGGGATCAATGTTTAAGACAGGTTTTGGCCCGGGTCGGCGAGAGAAAGGGAATCTTTTTATTCAGTCTATCGTGTTAGCCCTAGAGTGAAGAGAATCTACCCACCCTTAAATGCGCTATTCTTGTTTCCATAGCAGCTTCAGATTTTGTGGAGAGGGGAGTTCTTACCGAAGACAAACTATAAGCAAGAGACAAAATCCTATGGTTAGAGTTAGGACAAAAGAGTATAAGTGCTGTGACTGTGATGCCACAATAGGCATTACATATTTCCTAGCCTCTAAAATTTCTTAAGCTTATTTTTTTTTATTCGATTCTTAACCGAATTTTAATTAAACTAAATCAAATATTTAATTTTCTATTACAATTTATAAAAAGCGACTATAAAATATTCTACTCTTTCCTTAACAATCGAAAACAAAAATCTATTTATAAATCTTTATTTCTTACCATAAAAATGTTTCAGTTACAATTGTTTCATTAATTTATATTGGCTTTATTTTTGGCTATGTTATTTTTCGATAAATCCCAATTCTTGGATCTCTTCCCATTCTCCTAACTCTCTGTTGGGAACAATTCAGTCACTTTTCAAATTGGCTTTTCCTTATTAATATTACTATGCAAAATTTATTCAACTTAGAAAGTCTTTTATGGATAAAATATAATTTTGTATTTCGAACTCTACAAATACTAAATAAAAGTTTTATTGTAATTATGATCCAGTTTTCATCTTCAACTGTCAATTTTTATTATCCTGTTTTCATCACAATCTTCAATTAGTCAATTGTACCGATCAACTCCAACGCACTTAATTTTCGTCATTATAGTGTCCAAAGCTAACTAATGACCTTTAGGATTTAGGAGGAAATTTTTTCATCACGATCATTTAGGAGAAAATTGGAAAATTTGAAAATGCTCTTTAGAAGAGATGAGGGATGACCGAAATGTTTCTTCCTTGTGTTTATATGTACAGAATACTGTTTCAATTTTAATTGGAAGAATATCATAATTTAAAAAAAAAAATCTATGATTAACTCAATTTTATTAAGGTAGGACATTTTTCATGTATAAATGTCAAAAATGTCATAACAATCCTTTAATGATAGTTATAAAAGTTATGTTATAATTATGATTTTTTTTTTCGTAAATTATCTTACATATCTGCAGTTCGAAAGTTTCTACTCAAATTAAATGATATATGTAGAAAAACTATGAGAATTCCAAATGTAATATTAATATTTTAGTTTGACGGGAAAAAATAATTTTTTTGTTGTTAATTAAAATTAATTTTGAGTTCTATTAGAAGCTACAGTTATGTAGAACCAAATGTAGAAAAATATAAAAAAAGAATATTTAAAGGATAATTGTAAATTACTAACGATATACGTGTTTTGTTAATAGATGTCGCCACCATAGAAATATTTTGAACTGTCGCTTACTGGGTTTTTCGTTTCTAAAGTATAATATTAGATGAAATTTTATCAAAAAAAAAAAAAAAAAAAAAGGAAGAGGCAAACAGATTNAAAAAAAAAAAAAGAGAAAGAAACAATAATCAGGAGTATTTTTCATTTTTTGTCTTTAAAAAAAATAAATGGTTTTTGACCAGAATATTCCTAGGCTTTTTTATAACACAGTTTCTTGGCCTCACTTTTATTTCCTCGTAATGTAATATTTTTTAACATAAAAAAATATGCTTTTTACTTTTGGTCAATTAAAAAGTAATTGTGGATTTCAGCCAAAATAATTAAAATAATTACCAAAATAAATTGCCAAAATAATTACCTCTTTGTTTCTGGTGGGGGGAAACCCCACCCACCAGAAACAAAGTTTCAAGGACTCAATTTTTACTTCTTATAGTTTGAAATGTTATATTTTACAATAAAAAAATCAAAGGTCTTTTTTTTTCGTTTTAGTTTTGTTAAAAAATAGTTTTTAACCGAAATGATTCAGAATTTTTTTATTGTCCAAAAACAAAATTTATTGACTTTAATTTTCTTTTCAAATATTGTTATTTTCCAATCTAGAAAAACGTAAGAGTTTTTTTTTCGTTTTTTTTTTAAAATAAAAGTAAAAAGTGATATTCTGTCAAAATATTTAAAGTTTTTCTCAAGGCAAATAAGTAAAATTTAGAGACTTTTTCTCATGGGGCTCTTTCTTCATAAAGTTAAACATCATATTTTTTTTCATGTAAAGCACTCAAGGTGTATTTTATTCTCTGGCCATGAAAAAAAGTGGTCTAAGGCACGAAATCAATAATATTTTCCAGCAATTGTATTGCAAACTTTTATACGAGGATAGGGTGATGCGAAATTATAGAAATGGGTGGCTGCAGACTTCCACTGGTGAATGTTGACAATCATATATACGCTTTGGTAAATGTCCGAAATATATATACGTACCAGGTCCAGATGAGTGCCACTGCCTGGTACACATTTGCCCGGTATGTCCTACATCAATGTTTTTGTTAAGGTTCACTGTCATTGCCCGGTATACCCTACATCAATGATTTTTTTAAGGTTCAGTGTAACTGCCAGATATACATTTGCCCGGTATGTCCTACATCATCAATGCTTTTTTAACGTTCAATCACTGTGCGGTATGCATTTTCCCGGTATGCACTATATCAATGTTTCTTTAAGGTTCAGTTTAAATGTCTGATATACATTTGCCCGGTATGCCTTATATCAATGTTTCTTAAAGTTCAATGTCCCTGTCCGGTAAACATTTGACCGGTATACCCTACACCAATGTTTTTTTAAAATTTCAATGTCACTATCTGGTATACACTTGTCCAGCATGCCATTACATCAATGTTTTTTTTATGGTTACTGCCCGATATACATCTGCCCGGTATGTCCTATATCAATGTTTTTTTAAGGTTCAATGTCATTGTCCGGTATACATTTGTCCGGTCTGCCCTACATCAATATTTTTTTAAGGTTCAGTGACACTGTCCGGTATACATTTGCCCGGTACACCCTACTTAAATGTTTTTTACGGTCCACTGTCACTGTCTGGTATACATTTGACTGGTATAACCTACATCAATGTTTTTTTAAGGTCACTGCCCGATATACATTTGTCCGGTATGTTCTGCATCAATGTTTTTTTAAAGTCACTGCCCGGTAAACATTTACCCGGATATAACAAGGACATTCACCAAAGCAACTCTTTGATTGTTGACATTCTCTAGATTTTGGTCATTCATATACATAAAGAAAGACATTGTTTCTTAGGCTGCGTAAGAACTAAACTATTGCAGTTTTTTTTTGTTCTTCACCATAATTTAATAGACTGAATTGAAATTACAGGAGAAAGCGTTACATATAATCCCACAACACCGTTTTCTGCAAGGATTCGCATTCTAATTGCCTCCGCCGCATAATAATTGTTGCGGAATTCTGAGGGGAATATTTTTCTCCTAAGAAATCATTCTCGCCTCCATTCCATTTTCCGAAGGACACGCGTTTTCGAGCTCTATTATGCCGCATTCCTTGCATTCTTCCCCCTTTTCTCCCGGATTCAAGTCACGCGACTTGCGTCGTTCATGACGTCATATACATTTTCTGAAATCCCCCCCTTTCTTTCAACAATATTTGCTGAAATTACTTTTTTGAGCAGTTCTTCTCTTTTTAAATCTGCACACTTTTAAGAATCATTTATCCGAATTCTTAAATGTTGAGATTTGAAACTCAGATGAGGTTTTTTCCTTCGCGATTGAACCAACTTCATAACCAGAATTTTGATTTCTGGTAAAGGATGAACCTAATTCACCCCAACCAATTATGGGGGACAACACATTTGATAACTTTAAGTACATATGTGTTTTTGTTTATTTGATTTAAATTCAGATGAGGTTTTTTTCTTTCGTGTTATTTAACCAGCTTCATAACCAAATTTTTTTGTTTCAGGGAAAGGAAAACTATCGATGCTCAAAAACCCGCTATCAGTACTCTAACTATTTTTATCGGTACTTGAACCCAATATCATTTGATCAGTTTTAGAAATCCTTTTCATAAATACCTACGATGATTTTATGGGTACACTCGTACCAACTATCATTTGGTCAAATTTCGAATCTTTTTATCGGTACTCGAACCCACTTACCTTTATTCAAACCTTCAATCATTTGATCAGTACTAACAATATTTTGAAAGATACTTGAACGAACTATCCTTTATATAGTTCTCAAACCCACTCTCATTTAATCGGTGCATGAACCCACTACATTTGACCAATTACCTTCCTTTTGTTTCAAACTTAAACCCATTCTCTTATTATCGGTTCTCAAACCAGTTATTTTATCAGTACTTAAACCGACTTTTTATTTTTTTTAATCTAAACTCGAACTCACTATCATCTGATCATCTTTAGAAGCCATGTATTTGTTGATCAGTACTTGATTTTTTTGTTGTTGTTGTTAATTTACGTCGCACTAGAGCTGTACAATGAGCTATTGGCGACGGTCTGAGAAACATCCCGGTGGATGATCCGAAGACATACCATCACAATTTTGATCCTCTGCGGAGGGGATGGCACCCCCGCTTCGGTAGCCCGACGACCTGCGCGCGAAGTCGAGCACTTTACGGTAGCACAGTTTAACGAGGACCAATACCGCACACCCTCGGTCCCTACGCAGACTGATCCAAGTGGTCACCCACCCGCACACTGACCGCAGCCAGTGGTGCTTGACTTCTGTGATCTGCTGGGTCTTAACGATCAGTCCACTGCGGGACGATCAGTACTTGAACCACCAATGTTTTTAAAGGTATATTCGATCCAACTATCATTTGGTCAGTATTAGAACCCAGTATTTTTTAACGGTACTCAAACCGGCTACATTTTGATCAGTATAAGTATAATTTAAATTTATCTAAATTATGATTGTTAAAAATTTTGAAAAAATTTAAGTATAATTTGCATTTAATTTTATAAGCTGACAATTTAAAAGTATATTTAAAAATGTTCTTGGTAAAAAAAAAAGTATATTCACATATAAAATCTGCGTTATCGTTATAAATTTATAAACAGAAAAAAGAAATGTTTTATTGAAATGATAAAATCAATAATTTATATCAGTATGAAAAGCTGATTCATTTGAGAACTGAAAACTTCAGGATTGTTGGTTCTTTTTAACTTTAAATGTAAATTTTGAAACTTTTAAAATATATTTTTGAAAATTTTAAATTTTTAAATATCGGAGAAAATATTACTATACTCTGATAAGTTCAGGTCGTATTAGGGGTCTGTACAGACATTATGTGAAAGGTCCTTTTTTTTTCAAAATTGTGAAAAAATTACTCGTAATTTGAGAATATAAAATAAACGTTAAATCACATTATTTTAACCAGGATCCTGCTTTTATGAATTTGTGCAAATAGGGTCCGGTTATTGCAAAAAACTTTTCAAAGAGTTTTTAAATTGTAAATTTAAATTGTAAATAGTACAGGATTATGCTGTTTCTGTTTAGTCAATTGCTTTTTATTTTCAAAAATAAACGGCAATTCCTGCTTCTAAATTAGAGATGTAACATACAAATATTTGATATTTAGTCTATACTGCTGAACGCAGAATATTCATTTCGGACGAATAATGGAAGAATCGCTTGCCCGAAGACAAAACTTAATTAATTTACATCAATCTTTCTTGCTTTCCCCACTGGGAAGGGTTTATTTGATTAACAAAATAATAATGAAGATAAACAAATTTGTGAAGGGTCCGATTAAAAGAAAAATCATTTTGTGAAGGGTTCGTTTTTAAGTTAAAATATTTTGTGAAGGGTCCTTTTTTATGAAGATATTTTGTGAAGGGTCCGTTAACGGACTCATATTTCTTCTAAACAGACCCCCGTATATGCACATAATTTTGAAATACTTATCAAAAACAACCATTTACATAAAAGGAGGGATATTATTAATANTTTGCTTTATGGATTACGGCTAATATGGAGGGAGATTTCATGGACTGACGAGTTTTATAATAATACCCTATCATATTTTCGGTGTGCATTGCATCCCAGATTTATTTAGGATGGCGTCTGCTGAACTTGAGCACTTCAGACTCTTTCATAATAAAATATTTTATTTATTAGCTAAATTCGAAATGAACGACTGTAATATATTCCGATGCGCATCTTAAATATATATTTAGGATTGCTGATCTTGAAATACATACACTTTTAAAATATTTTTTGTAAGTTAAATTTGTAAGGAATAAATATTAATTCTGAAATTTATAGAGTTATATTTTAAAGATTGTATTCTAAAGTTATACCAGTGCTTAAATTTCCAAAAAAGTTTAGCAAAGTTTTTTATTTAGCAGAAAATTTAACATGAAGCCAATATTTTAAGTCTACTATTGTAGCGAGTGATATTTTGGTAGAGGAAGAAATCTTAAATCCTTACGTCAAATTTCAATAATTTATTTTTATACGAATTACAAATTTCAACTATTCTATTTTGTTAAGGTTTGTAAAAAATTTTATTATACAAGGCACGGTTTAAAGAAATATTGTACTTAATTTAATAGATATTGGTTGAATAGGGTGATTTTCCTTTCTCTAACATAACCTTTAATACCTCAATACTTTTGTAATAAGATGATTTCTCTGATATTTTTTTTAAAAAAAAGCATACTTTGTAAATCGCGGAAAAGGAAAAAAGAGCACCTCCTTACCATTTGCATAAACATAATATTCGACTTGATTCATGCCATTGTACCTCAATTCGAAAAGAATCTATAATTACTCAATCATAGTTATCTCTAAAAAAATGAGTCCTTGTACAATGTTTACTTTGAAGTTTTAAAGGAATTTTTAATGCTTTATATATATTTAATTTGAAATACAATTACATGATATACTAGTATTGTTATACAAAAGGAATTTATTAACTATCGTCTGTCAGGGTCTTGATTGTTTTGATAAGTATAAAATATTAAAACAATTCAATCAATTGGATATCAATTGAATTTTCTCTAAAATAGAATTTAGTTATAAAGAGTATACTTTGTATTTTATTGAAATCACAGTGCAATAAATATAATTATTGAAGCTTTAAACAATTTTAGAATTTCTCTTAATATAAAGTTGGGAAAACTTAATTATTTTATCTGAATCTTGAAAAATCTTGCAAAAATATGTTTTACTTTTTAGAAGAGTTTTAGAAAAAAAATGTGCTCAATTATAAAAAATTTTGTTTCAAAAACTAATAAAAGAATGCGAGTTAAAGATAAAAGATTGCAATGATTTTAACGTAAAAAAGGTATTTCTCACTTCCTTTGTTCAACAAATAACTTAGACAATTTTTTTTTTAGTAAGTGACAATTGGATATCAAAACGTGCCGAAAAGAAACGAATCTTTTAGAACAAAGTGAAAAAAAGAAGAAAAAAAAAGAAAAAGTGGGGTCTAGTCAACATTTCAGAACTTAAATGGTTATGTAATTGTTAGAGAAAAAATAATTTGTTTGGAAAAGTTGCAGAACAAATATGACTTTAAGGAGGAAAGATTACCCATACTCCTAACATTGAGCATGAAAACTACTAAATCAGATGCAATTCCTAGATTAGCAAGCGAGCTTTACTAATTTATTTTCTTCACAGCTATTTATGGGTTTTCAACTGATCCCGTTCCCTCACTGATTTGTCCAAGAAGCGGTAGTGGGTATAAATTCTAAAGAAACGCAAGTCCAATTTTATTTCCATCATAATCATAGGGAGCTTTAATTAATACTACTTTATATGAAGTTCTAATTGCTGCCTGAAACTCTCGATACTTTTATATTCGAAATATTTTCGATAGCGCTGCTTAACTATTTCATTTAATTGAAAACAAAAGTTCTCTTGAAAAACTTCATTATCAAATTTCAATCTCTTAAGAATATTAATTACATCAAGTCAAATAAAATCATTAGCAAACGATATTTAAATTTGGTTCAAACGTGTATAGATATAGTATTAATGTCTTATTTTTTAAAAAGCAGTATTATTAAATAAATTTCTTAAATTAAACTAACCAATTTCAAAACCTATCGATTTTGTATTTATTAGACTTTTGAAAGTAATAAGGTACCTTAGTAACTAGAAGTAAATGTTAAACTAATAAAAAGAAATGCGGCATGTAAAAAATTCCTTATTGAACTTTTCGAAGGACATTACATATTTAAATTCACAATTAACATCAGTATTTAAAACCTACTGAAATTTTAAAAAATTCTTACTATTTTATGTATTGAATTTACTGCGATTTTAACTAAAGATAATTCTCATATTAAATAATTAAGCAAATTTGCAGATTTTCAAATCACTTTCAATTTTTTAATTTTATTATTTTTCTTCGAGATTAAGCGTATTTCAGCAGGTTAAACAACTGTTCTTAAAACACTAAGATTAATAGAATATGTTATGAAGCAAATGATATTTCCTTAACTATTTAATATTATGTATTCAACACAACAATTCAAAAACAAAAACAATTTGCATTTTTTTCTAAAAAATTAACATACGAGAACTGGGGACACACTTCTTTGTATTATAATTAAGAAATGAGTATTACATATAATATTCAAATTAAAATAGTAAAATCTGTCGAAAAATTTAAAATTCAATGTTTTTATAAGTTAAAAGAAATCGGATATTATAAAGCGAAATCGCAAGAAATAATTTCCATTTAATATTTTTAGTACTATTTTCATATTCTTTAAAAATTTAAAACATTGTCGATAAATTTAATAAGATTTAACGTTCAAACAATACTATAAGTCTAAAAGGTAGAAATCATTAAAGTTATATTTTAAAACTCTACCGCTAAGGCTGCTTGATTTAATTTAGCATAAATTTAACTATTCCTTAATTCCGAAAATTATGCTTAATTTGAAGTTGAATTNTTCATTATCAAATTTCAATCTCTTAAGAATATTAATTATATCAAGTCAAATAAAATCATTAGCAAACGATATTTAAATTTGGTTCAAACGTGCATAGGTATAGTATTAATGTCTTATTTTTTAAAAAGCAGTTTTATTAAATAAATTTCCTAAATCAAACTAACCAATTTCAAAACCTATCGATTTTGTATTTATTAGACTTTCGAAAGTAATAAGTTACTTTAGTAACTAGAAGTAAATGTCAAACTAATAAAAAGAAATGCGGCATTCCTTATCGAACTTTTGAAGGACATTACATATTTAAATTCACAATTAACATCAGTATTTAAAACCTAGTGAAATTTGAAAAAATTCTTACTTTTTTATGTATTAAATTTACTGCGATTTTAACCAAAGATAATTCTCATATTAACTAATTAAGCAAATTTACAGATTTTCAAATCACTTTCAATTTTTTTAATTTTATTATTTTTCTTCGAGATTAAGCATATTTCAGCAGGTTAAACAACTGTTCTTAAAACACTAAGATTAATAGAATATGTCAAATGATATTTTATTAAATAACTATTTAATATTCAACACAACAATTCAAAAACAATTATTTGCATTTTTTCTAAAAATTAACATAAGAGAACTGGACACACACACATACACACTTCTTTGTATTATAATTAAGAAATAAGTATTACATACGTATAATATTCAAATTAAAATATCTGTCGAAATATTCAATGTTTTTATAAGTTAAAAGAAATCGGATATTATTTAATATTTTTAGTACTATTTTCATATTCTTTAAAATATTGTCGATAAATTTAAAGATTTACCGTTCAAACAATACTATAAGTCTAAAAGGTAGAAATCATTAAAGTTATATTTTAAAACTCTACCGCTAAGGCTGCTTGATTTAATTTAGCATAAATTTAACTATTCCTTAATTCCGAAAATTATGCTTAATTTGAAGTTGAATTACAAAAAAAGCATGTTGCATTTTAAGAAAATGGCCTTTGGAAGTATGACCCAGAATTCTAAATTTAGTTTTGTAAAATTTCAAAACTGAAATTTTAGTCTTAACGCGTCAAATTTTCAAAAACGAGAATAGTTAAATCCAAAGCATATTTATTACAAAAAGGAAATTTCCAACATCTGTTGCTTGCATTTATAAACGTTTAAAATTAATATTTATCAAAAAATAGATTTTGCTGTCAAAAAACAAATTATTAAATCATCACATTTGAACTAACTAATAACGCAACGTAAAAAACACATCACATTTAAAGCGAGTAGTTTTTCTACAATATAATAATGGACGGAAACTGAACAATCAAAAGAACGTTTTGTACTCCGCTGTATTACCAAATCATTTAAACTTGTGTTTTTCTCTACCATGCAGAGTAAAACTATTTCTGATTAAGTAAAGTTCTGCAATTTCATTTAGGTACATTTTATAGGTTCCTTACGGAAATAAGATTTCGTTCTATAAGAGTAGGTATACAAGTTCATCGCATTTCTTACAACCCAAAAGAAATTTATTCTTATACAATAAAATACCAAAAATAAACTAAGCACAAGTTTTATTTCTGCTCAAGACAAACTTTTACAAATTTAGCATTTTTTGAGACAAACAACAGCTCATTTAATACAAAATCATTCAATGCAAAATACTGAAAACATTCACCACTAAATTTGCTCAATAAAAAATTTAAACCAATATAATACCTTTACTATTTTGTTTCCACTCAGCTGAAGATCAACGTTTGTTTACATAATTATCTATTAATCAGTGCTAATTTAGCGATTATATCAAAAATTATTGTAATAAAAATTTGTAAATTTTTTTAAATATGAACATGTGAATGTAATATATTTAAGTAATGCAACTTAATATTTTATGAAAGTGTTATTTTTTTGTTATTTGAAATTTTGCTAAGTTTTTAGCTTAAGTTTAAAATTCTATTTCACAGTTCTGAATTTTTAACTACATATCATTTTATGAAAACCAGAATAGAAGGAATCATTTTGAAAAAGGGGTTTCTTCAATTGATCCAAATTGAAGATTCAATTTTAGGCTTAAGCTGCACTAAAATTTAGAAATTTCGAATAATTTTAAACTGAAATAAATCATTTATGAAAGTTACAAAATTAACTTAGTGACTATTTTGATAGTAAAATCTTAGGAGTGTTTTCCTATTACTATTAAAAAGGTGTAGTTTAATATTGAAAATTATTGCAGAACAAATAAAACTGCAGTGCCGAACACAATTTCAACTTTATAATTAATATATCGGTAAATTGAGAAATGCAGGGAACAAAAATATTTAAGAGCCGATTATTAAAATTTAGAAAATTTTAAATTCTTTTATTTCGACAACTCGTTTAAATTTACTTTGTTCGACAATTTTAAAAATATTTAAACTTGTTCGTCGATCTTTAATTTACTACTAAATAAACTAGGATAATCCAGTATTTATATAAGAAAAGAATTTATACTTAGAGAACGTTAACTGGCGAATTGTGTACACAATAGAGTTTTAAACTATAATATTCAAGGCTCGTTACAATCCACATACATCAATATAGCAACGTTGACACAAACATTCAAAATTAAATTTCATACTCTATTGTAATATAAAGAAATAAGATACATTGTTATTAAATACATACTGTTTCAGTAATCTTTTAACATATTGAAATTTCAAAACAGTTTGATTCATGTTAATCTATCTGATACAAGATATTTAAGAAAACATTTTAGATTTAGGAAAACGAAATTTCGTTACTTTTAACACTAAATTTCAGTTTAAAAAGCAAATAAAATGTTGTAGCGTACAATTGACCAGCAATTTTAAAATCTCTTTTTCACTTTAGTTTGACTTCAAATTTTCCATGCATTAAAAACATTTCAATTAAATTTAGGCGTATAAAGATTTGTATAAAATTTGTTTATTAAATTAAAAAATTTCCCTCTGTTTACTTAAAAGACTTTACCTCTTAGAATTGAAACTTTAGAAAACTATTCAATGCAAATACTGTCAAATTACTCGAACTTCGGATAAATTTTAAATTAAGGCAAGCTGGAAGTTTGTTTTTATTATTAACTTTTTTAGCACGTAACAATTACAGTCTCAGTCTAATCTTATCTGCACCGTTATAATTGTTTAAAAATGACAATTATAAAAGTTCGATTTAGTAGTTTATGTATTTTAATGTTTAGCAAATTAGACCTTCGTTTTAAGATTTCGTATAAAACTTTCTTCTTTAAATTTAGCGTTGAAACGTAGTATCGTTCCAAGTTTGAAACTTATAATTGTAAAAACTTAGGTTAGCGATAATTTTTAAATCGTTCATCTAATGCAACCTTCATCCACATAAGGCCTTAATCACTTTTTGTTGAGATCTTTAAGCGATTGCATACTTTCGTAATCTAAAATTCTATGAGTGGTATAGTTCTACTTTTAAAGTGATGGAGATTTTCAGGGCACGAGCTTGCAATGTAAAATTGCAGTCCAGGATCTTACTACCAAGCCCTTTAAAATTTGACGAACGCACTAGTCCAAAAGTTACTTTTAACAGCTTCTAGGCTATTCGGCTGTAAATGGCTAGAGTTCCTCGGAGACTTCAGGTCACGAACATGCAATCTACCATCGCAGTCCAGGATCCCCAGAACTCCAAAAGGCACCCCCCCTTTCTGCAGGGACACTGTTTTACTGCAGCAGCGTACACAAGGGAATCGAATAGTTTCGAAACTGCTGAACGAGTGTAGGGTTCGAAGAGGGAACAGAACTGCCGTCTACCGCTTCGACCTCTACACTTGTCGAGTGGTCTTGGAATTTTTAGTTTCACGCAAGTTTACTAGTGTTGCAAAGCTATATCCCCATATATAGATTTTCCAATAGATCGCAGATTTATAGGGCGTAAATACTTAAATTACTCACACAGAGCTTAATTTTTGAAAGTAGAACTNTGCTTCTTCCTTCCGAGCATTGAAATTCTGCGTTCATCAATACCCAGGCTGCTAGTTTCTTCCAAACCGGGAAATTCTCCGTTCATCAATACCCAGGATGCAAGTTTCTTCCATACCGCTAAATTCACAGTTCATCAATACCCAGGCTGCAAGTTTCCTCCATACCTTGAAATTCTCCGTTCGTCAATACCCAGGCTGCAATATTCCTCCATTCTGTTAAATTCACCGTTCATCAATTACCAGGTGGCTAGTTTCTTCCGTAACGTGAAATACTCCGTTCTTCAAAACCCAGGATCTAGTTTCTTCAATACCGGGATATTCTCCGTTCTTCAATACCCAGGCAGCTAGATTCTTTTGTACAGCGAAACTCTCTGTTCGTGATTAGTCAATCTGCAATTAAATATAAAACAAGTTATTTAGCCGTAAAAAATTTACCTTAGTGAATGAATGCTGTCTTACTGCGATCAACAATACCCAGGCTGCTTGTTCCTTCCGTACATTGAAATTATCCGTTCATCAATACTCAGGCTGCTTGTTCATTCCATTCTGTGAAATTCTCCGTTCATGTATAGTCAGGCTTATAATTCTTTCCATACTGAGAGATTCTCCGCTCAGCTATAATCTGGTTTCGAAGGAAAGGTGAAAAAGCTGTTCTGCAAAAAATTACAAAGGACTCAATAGCTTACGATTAAAATTTTAAAATGTCTCTGCCGAAATTAGTGCTTAAAAGTAATGTTGAAGCAAAAGATTAAATCCTTATTTTTCCTTTAAAACTTGAACTCTTATTTTTCTAATTCAAATTATGAATTAATACATTATATGTAGTTTAGAGTCGTATCTTTCACAAAACAGCAACTGTCGACCTATTATAACTATAAAACACTTCAGATTCACAGGTTTCCTCTAGATTAATTTTAATATGTTTAAGAATTTAATTCCTTGAACTAATAATTTCTAAAAATTTAAATGCTCACGATATTTTACTTTAAGACTTGAATTATAAGAAATTTCGCCTACTCTAGTTAAGATTTCTTAAACTGGAAGTTTTATGAACTTTTAATGTTCCTACTCGAATTCTATTTAATTTCTTGAATTAAAAATATTTCGCAAATCCGCTGGGTCTTTCCTTTTATTACAAATAGTTTTGTATGACACGAAAGCTCGTATTATGAGATGTGCGGGACAACAAACGCAAGGCGATACGTTAATTGAGCAATTTTTGAATTACTTGAGTTTTTTAATTTTTCAGTCAAATACAAGACACTGAAACATCTTTTTTTATTTACTTTATTTATAGTAATTTTTCAAATGTAAAAAAAAATAATTCTTTTACATATAAAATTTCACGAAACTTAAAAACAAAACTAGTAGAAATTTAACATTAAATAAGGCTAGAAATAAATGCCAATCTGATTTTCTAGGTAAAATGGACTTTAGACTTACGGTATGAATGAAAATTGTTATATATACTCTCATATGTAATAAGCGCAATATAAGTTATTTTAAGTTTATGCGAATTGCCCGGCTAAAAGATACTTTTTACAGTCGTTCGAAAATTCGTTTTTACTTTGAAGTGACCTTTGAAACAAAATTTATAAAAATTTAGTAATTTAAAAAGATGATTGTTATTAAACATAAAGTTTCCAGTTATTTACCAATTTTTAAGGCACTTACTATTCAATCCAATACAAATTATAATTTCACTTTTATTCAAAAGAAGTTTACTCTTATACTCTTTTCTTATTCCACTACTGAAGCAGCAAATTAGTGTTATGGTTAATGTTAAGATATGTTACGTGATTATTCAATAGTTAGTCATTATTTTGCTACTTCAGCAGCAAATAAGCATAATTAAAACTCATAGATTTGTCATAGACAAAATGTAATTTATCTTCGATTTACCTTTAGTAGTTTGACTAGACTGAATAGCGTATTACCTTTACAAAATTAGCTACTTACTAAAATAAAATTTTTATTTTAGTTTAAAATTACGTTGAAAATTACAGAGACAAGAACGCGTTTTGTTGGAAATTGGTCTTGTTAAATTTCACTTTCAACTGCAATTACACCGCAATACTATAAACTCATTGGATTTAAGCTAAATCAAAGACTAATTGCTCAGAAGTACTTATTTTAGAATTTGTTTTATTAACTCATCTTAATGTAAGTATATAGACTATTAAAAATGCTTAATTATATAACGAAATTTAAAAGTAAAAATTGTATATTGGTTTTTACATTCATGTAGCCTAACTCAGTTCTGCACTAGGTGGGTCTTCGGAATTTACTATAAGTTTTTTTTCCACATAAGTTAAGTCCATATCTTTTTCATGACAAGAAATAAAGTAATTTGAAAGTTAACAAATTTTATTTTTATCAATGCCCTAACAATTTTGTTCTATAAATTTCGTATCTACCGATGTGGTTTTATGTTCAGTTTCTGATAAACACAAAATAGAGTAGAACTTTAAAGGTATTCTTAGTCTGTTTTGTGCATCTAGAAAAATACCAAAAATTCACAACCAAAAATGCTTAGAAAATTCCTCTAAACTTTAAACTCAATTGAATTGTTTTTCAGAATCGCACCTCTTTCATCTTAAATTTGAATCTCTTTTTAAAACGAGCTAATACAGAGTTGCATTCAAGGCATTAAGTTTGAAAGCACTGAATTAAAAAAAAACACTTTTTCACTACAAGAATGTTAATTGCATCTAATTATTGGATCAATTTAAATTTGGAAATGTTTGGCAAAATTAACGCTTAGATAAGAATATCTGAAGACTGAGTGATCACCCTATTTTTCAACTCTGAATGATAACTTTAAGATATTTTACTGTCTATTTAGAGGTAAAATCTTATATTACAATTTTCTCGATGACTACATAAAGGGTCCCACAGCATCTTACTTAGAATTAAAATTTCGGGAAAGGAAAGACTTTCTTCACTACTTTCGATATGCGGTGGGGAAACCTGTGCTCCTGCAACACAGGAAATCAGCGTACCTGGAGATGCTACTTATATGCCTGAAATTTTAATTATAAAATTATATTTTTGCATCGAACAGTATTTGCTTTAACCAATATTTATTTTAATTTTGACACATTAAAGGGTTGGCGGTAAAGGCTTGAAGTGTCAATAGAAAGTTAAAATTCATAAAAATCCGCTCTTTTGCATTCATAGTTTAGGAATATTACAACCAAAATTTAAATGAAATGCTTTTAATTATGTGCTAATGTTTAAAAATTCTCCAAACTATTTATTAAAAAAAAGGAAAGTAACATCAAAGATATTAAATATCTGAATCAGACTAGATCATTCACAATGTGTTGGAAAATAATGTGAAGTGTACAAACAAAAACAATTCCGCAGAATATAAAGAGTTCTTGACCTGTATAGAGTCGTAAAGATTTATGTCTTTGCATCGGAGGCTAATTTTCATGCAGTAGACCATAGGAGAAGATTCCAATAGAAGTGAAAAATAATTCTAAAAAAGAAGCAAATTGTCAATTTCAAGATTTGAGTTGAAACAAAAAGAAATTTAGTTAAAAAATTACTTAAATTTTATCTGAATAACGGTCATAAGCACTTTAGCCTCATTTTTAAGATTCATTTCGTAATGGTTTTTTAAACAAACTTTCACTAAAATTGGTGGGAATTTCTGTCTTCGTAAGGAAAAAAAATTTAAACTCGCACGAAATTAAAGTTCAATAATTAATATTTACTCAGAACTCTCCAAGGTACTACTTAGATAAACTTTTATTAAATGTAAATATTGGTTTAACAGTTTAATTTAAGACGCAACTAGATTGATATATACTACAACAACACTTTGGGACTCCACAATTAGTACCAGAAACTCCAAATTCAAAAGAATTATAAAAAATAAAAATATTTTATTAAAGTTTTTTCAAATATAAAATTAGATAAAAGCTTGCCTGAAATTGTAAGAAAAATAAAAGCAAAACTTTGAATATTTACACTAGGTTTTTTTCTTATACAATAAATCATTGAACGAAGGAATTTCAATTTGCTTAGAAATTCACAGACATAAATAAAATTTGCGCGTAAAGAACTTTACTCAACAAACATTTCAGAGTATATAATACAGCTACCATACACACCTTGATGCGAAGTCTTTGACGACGGATTTCATTGCTACTTGAGTCTGTTAATCAAGAAAATGGTGATTCATGCTGCGAAATTCTCCGTTCAGCTATAGTCTGGTAGCTAATTGGATCCATTCTGTTAAATTCTCCGTTCAACAATACCCAGGCTGCCAGATTCTTCGATACCGTGAAGTTCTCCGTTCATCAATTCCCAGGTGGCTAGTTTCTTCCATACCGTGAAATTCTCAGTTCGATACCCAGGCAGCTAGATTCTTCCATACAGCGAAACTCTCCGTTGTGGATTAGTCAAGCTGCAATTAAATATAAAACTAGTTACTTGGCCGTAAACAATTTACCTTAGTGAATGAATGCAGTCTTATTGAGTTCAACCCAGGCTGCTTGTTCTTTCCGTGCATTGAAATTCTGCGTTCATCAATACCCAGGCTACTAGTTTTTTCCAAACCGGGAAATTTTCCGTTCATCAATACCCAGGATGCAAGTACGTACCGTGAAATTCTCCGTTCATCAATAATCAGGCTGCAAGTTTCTTCCATTCCGTGAAATTCACCGTTCATCAATACCCAGGCTGCAAGTTTCTTCCATTCCGTGAAATTCTCCGTTCATCAATACCCAGGATGCAAGTTTCTTCCATTCCGTGAAATTCTCCGTTCATCAATACCCAGGATGCAAGTTTCTTCCATTCCGTGAAATTCTCCGTTCATCAATACCCAGGATGCAAGTTTCTTCCATTCCGTGAAATTCTCTGTTCATCAATAACCAGGATGCAAGTTTCTTCCATTCCGTGAAATTCTCTGTTCATCAATACCCAGGATGCAAGTTTCTTCCATTCTGTGAAATTCTCTGTTCATCAATACCCAGGATGCAAGTTTCTTCCATTCCGTGAAATTCTCCGTTGATCAATACCCAGGCTGCAAGTTTCCTCCAATCCGTGAAATTCTCCGATCATCAATACCCAGGCTGCAAGTTTCCTCCAATCCGTGAAATTCACCGTTCATCAATACCTAGACGGCTAGATTCTTCCATACAGCGAAACTCTCCGTTCGGGATTAGTCAAGCTGCAATTAAATATAAAACAAGTTATTTAGATGTAAAAAATTTACCTTAGTGAATGAATTCTGTCTTACTGCGATCAACAATACCCAGGCTGCGTGTACCTTCTGCACATTGAAATTCTGCGTTCATCAATACCCAGGATGCTAGTTTCTTCTATACCGGGAAATTCTCCGTTCATCAATACACAGGCTGCAAGTTTCCTCCATACCGTTAAATTCTCTGTTCATCAATACCCAGGCTGCAAGTTTCTTTCATACCGTGAAATTCTCCATTCATCAATACCCAGGCGGCTGGATTCTTCCATACAGCGAAACTCTCCGTTCGGTATTAGTCAAGCTGCAATTAAATATAAAACTAGTTACTTGGCCGTAAACAATTTAACTTAGTGATTCTCTGTTCATTAATTCCCAGGATGCAAGTTTCTTCCATTCCGTGAAATTCTCCGTTCATCAATACCCGGGATGCAAGTTTCTTCCATTCCGTGAAATTCACCGTTCATCAATACAAAGGCTGCAAGTTTCTTCCATTCCGTGAAATTCTACGTTCATCAATACCCAGGATGCAAGTTTCTTCCATTCCGTGAAATTCTCCGTTCATCAATACCCAGGCTGCAAGTGTCCTCCATACCGGGAAATTCTCTGTTCATCAATACCCAGGCTGCAAGTTTCTTTCGTACCGTGAAATTCTCCGTTCATCAATACCCAGGCTGCAAGTTTCTTTCGTACCGTGAAATTCTCCGTTCATCAATACCCAGGCTGCAAGTTTCATCCATTCCGTGAAATTTTCCGTTTATCAATACCCAGGATGCAAGTTTCATCCATTCCGTGAAATTCTCCGTTCATCAATACCCAGGATGCAAGTTTCCTCCATACCGTGAAATTCTCCGCTCATCAATAACCAGGATGCAAGTTTCTTCCATTCCGTGAAATTCTCTGTTCATCAATAACCAGGATGCAAGTTTCTTCAATTCCGTGAAATTCTCTGTTCATCAATAACCAGGATGCAAGTTTCTTCCATTCCGTGAAATTCTCTGTTCATCAATAACCAGGATGCAAGTTTCTTCCATTCCGTGAAATTCTCTATTCATCAATAACCAGGATGCAAGTTCCTTCCATTCCGTGAAATTCTCTGTTCATCAATACCCAGGATGCAAGTTTCTTCCATTCCGTGAAATTCACCGTTCATCAATACCCAGGCAGCAAGTTTCTTCCATTCCTTGAAATTCACCGTTCATCAATACCCAAGCAGCAAGTTTCTTCCATTCCTTGAAATTCACCGTTCATCAATACCCAGAATGCAAGTTTCCTCCATTCCGTGAAATTCACCGTTCATCAATACCCAGGCTGCAAGTTTCCTCCAATCCGTGAAATTCACCGTTCATCAATACCTAGGCGGCTAGATTCTTCCATACAGCGAAACTCTCCGTTCGGGATTAGTCAAGCTGCAATTAAATATAAAACAAGTTATTTAGATGTAAAAAATTTACCTTAGTGAATGAATGCTGTCTTACTGCGATCAACAATACCCAGGCTGCTTGTACCTTCCGTACATTGAAATTCTGCGTTCATCAATACCCAGGATGCAAGTTTCTTCTATACCGTGAAATTCTCCGTACGTCAATACCCAGGCTGCAATATTCCTCCATTCTGGAATATTCTCCGTTCATCAATTACCAGGTGGCTAGTTGCTTCCATACCGTGATATCTCCGTTCTTCAATACCCAGGCAGCTAGATTCTTCCATACAGTGAAACTCTCCGTTCGGGATTGGTCAAGCTGCAATTAAATATAAAACTAGTTACTTGGCCGTAAACCATTTACCTTAATGAATGAATGCAGTCCTACTGCGTTCAACAATACTCAGGCTACTTCTTCCTTCCGAGCATTTAAATTCTGCGTTCATCAATACCCAGGATGCAAGTTTCTTCCTTACCGTGAAATTCACCATTCATCAATACCCAGGCTGCGAGTTTCCTCCATACCGTGAAATTCTCCGTTCAATCTTCCATTCCGCGAAATTCTCCCTTCATTAATACCCAGGCTGCAAGTTTCCTCCATTCCGTGAAATTCACCGTTCATCAATACCCAGGCGGCTAGATTCTTCCATACAGCGAAACTCTCCGTTCGGGATTAGTCAAGCTGCAATTAAATATAAAACAAGATATTTAGCCGTAAAATATTTACCTTAGTGAATGAATGCTGTCTTACTGCGATCAACAATACATAGGCTGCTTGTACCTTCCGTACAGTGAAATTCTGCGTTCATCAATACCCAGGATGCTAGTTTCTTCTATACCGTGAAATTCACAGTTCATCAATACCCAGGCTGCAAGTTTCTTCCATTCCGTGAAATTCACCGTTCATCAATACCTAGGCGGCTAGATTCTTCCATACAGCGAAACTCTCCGTTCGGGATTAGTCAAGCTGCAATTAAATATAAAACTAGTTACTTGGCCGTAAACAATTTAACTTGGTGAATGAATGCAGTCTTACTGTGTTTATCAATGCCCAGGATGCAAGTTTCTTCCATACCGTGAAATTAGCCATCCATCAAGACACAGGATGCTAGTTTCTTCTATACCGTGAAATTCTCCGTTCTTCAATACCCAGGCAGCTAGATTCTTCCATACAGTGAAACTCTCCGTTCGGGATTGGTCAAGCTGCAATTAAATATAAAACTAGTTACTTGGCCGTTAACAATTTACCTTAATGAATGAATGCAGTCCTACTGCGCTCAACAATACTCAGGCTACTTCTTCCTTCCGAGCATTGAAATTCTGCGTTTATCAATACCCAGGATGCAAGTTTCTTCCTTACCGTGAAATTCTCCATTCATCAATACCCAGGCTGCAAGTTTCCTCCATACCGTGAAATTCTCCGTTCATCAATACCCAGGCTGCAAGTTTCCTCCATACCTAGAAATTCTCCGTTCGTCAATACCCAGGCTGCAATATTCCTCCATTCTGTTAAATTCACCGTTCATCAATTACCAGGTGGCTAGTTTCTTCCATACAGTGATATTCTCCGTTCTTCAATACCCAGGAAGCTAGATTCTTTTGTACAGCGAAACTCTCCGTTCGTGATTAGTCAATCTGCAATTAAATATAAAACAAGTTATTTAGCCCTAAAATATTTACCTTAGTGAATGAATGCTGTCTTACTGCGTTCAACTATACTCAGGCTGCTTCTTCCTTCCGAGCATTGAAATTCTGCGTTCATCAATACCCAGGCTGCTAGTTTCTTCNTTCCATTCCGTGAAATTCACTGTTCATCAACACCCAGGCAGCAAGTTTCCACCATACCGTGAAATTCTCCGTTCATCAATACCCAGGATGCAAGTTTCCTCCATACCGTGAAATTCTCCGTTCATCAATACCCAGGCTGCAAGCTTCCTCCATACCTTTAAATTCTCTGTTCATCAATACCCAGGCTGCAAGTTTTTTCGTACCGTGAAATTCTCCGTTCATCAATACCCAGGCGGCTAGATTCTTCCATACAGCGAAACTCTCCGTTCGGGATTAGTCAAGCATCAATTAAATATAAAACTAGTTACTTGGCCGTAAACCATTTACATTAGTGAATGAATGTAGTCAAAGTGATTTTCTTTTTAAGAATAAAACTTTGTTTGAAATTTAATAATTAATAATATTTTGTAAAAATTTTCTGCAGGATGCGCACTAAACTATTTTGATTGGAGGACAAGAAAACTAATCTGTTAATGGAATATTTTATCAAGCAGATTGTTTTTAAATTTAAGATACTCGAAAAAAAAAGTACCAAGTTGAAGGAAATTTTAATTTGAAGATTCAGTCTAGCAACCAAGTGGGTGATCAAATTCATACATTACCTAGTATTGGAGAATAATTTTATAAATTTTTCCATTGAACAAAATTTTATAAATTTTACCATTAAACAAAATTTTATAAAGTTTTCCTTAAACACCTCAGAAAATCTTTTAAAAATTTCCAAAGAAGCTTTTCAAATTATGTATCTCAAACGAAACATTAAACATATGATAAAACCATAGAAATCAACCGACTTTTGATCCGGGTAAGTTGCTTTTATAACATAGTGTTCTAAATTCGTTTTATCTTATATGGCTTGAAAATAACTATTTTTTCTTAAGATTCAAATTTTTTTTTTAGCTGTCAAGAGCATAAGTAAAAAAATAGTATATTATCTGCAAATTAACAGTTCATTCTGTATCAATGTATGCATAATCCTTTGTTAGAAATGTTTTGAAATGCTATGAGGTTAAACTCTTTGCAAAAGTTAAGTTTCTTAACTATAAAGTACTTTTATCTTTTCTTACTAAGAAGCATTTTATAAACTTCTAGAATTAGACTTAAATTAGTTTTAGAATTAGTAAGCTGATAATTACGACATTTACATTAGCTACATGTTTAAAATTTCAAAACATGTTGTTAAATAATGACAAAAGTGAGACATTTGGGACCAGCATTACGGCTTAATACTAAATAATCTAACCAAACATTTAATAGAATAAGATCAAAATGGCAAGTTTGGGACATTTATAAATTAATTTACCAAAATCCTACTTCTCGAGACTTAAAAAATTGAGTGAAACTTGTTTCATTTGAAATTAAATAATTTATTTAGAGTTACGAAGCTGAGGAGAATCGTATATGAACTTTTTTTTTAAATGTAAAAATCAATTCACGCAAAAAATGCTGAAACATAAAAATGAAAGTAAACTTACCTGTAAACATTAAACAAACAATAGAAGATGTGTCCCACAAATTTGAGTCCATGGCGTATTTAATGCGTGGGTGAAGAACGAATGAATGCTGCTCTATTTATATGAGAGGGCGGGTTTTTGGAATCGCATCCGTCTGTTTGTTTTTGTCACAAAAACAATTTTTTCTTCTTTTGCAGCCTCCATGACCGCAAAGGATTTTTCTTATCTGATGGGTTCCGCAGTGGATTGATCGTTAAGACCCGGTTCCCAGCTGATCACCGAAGTCACCAGCTAAGCTACGGTCAGTGCGCAGGTGGGTGACCACTTGGCGTAGTCTGTGCAAGGTCCGAGGGTTCGTTCGTTGTAAAGGAACTGGGCGTCTGAGACCTTACGGCCCTTTTCCCATTCATCCTGAAATAAGACTAAGAGATATACATGACAAAAATATAGTTAGGGGAGCAAAATGGAGTTAGTGAGATAAGAAAAGGCACTTTTCCATTATTAGGTAATAACAAAATTCCAAGTAATAAAAAAGCGCATGAAAATAAGTCAAATTAAAGTACAATGGGAAATAAACACTAATGAATATTTACAGTTCGGGAATACATACAAAATGGAGGCGACTTAAAGGAAGCATGGTCCGAGGGTGTGCGAAGGATTCTCATTAAACTGTTTTATAGTAAAATGCTAGAGTTTGCACGTAGGCCGTACCAAAGCAGGGGAGCGATCCGCTCTGCAGAGGATCAAAATTGTGATGGCATGTCTTCGGATCATCTTCTGGGACGCTTCCCAGACTGTCGCCAAAAACCCATTGTGCAGCTCTAGTGCAACGTAAATAAATTACCTATCTCTGATGGTAGAGTACCTAAAAACATTTGATGCTCTTCGAAGGTGTTGGTACTGGCACACTGTATTTGTTACCTGCGGCATTGCCCATTGAAAACCAGGCAATAAATCACTTTTTTAAATCCTTAATTGCTGAATTTTTGGTTGCTCCGCCATTTTTACGACAATTCTATAATTTCAGCTCATCTTTCTCAAGATGCAGAGGATAAAAGTAAGAAGTATATATATTCTCCTCATCAACTGAACTCTGTGATCGAGCGGGCTTTGTTGCGTAGAGATAGCGAGTCCCATCGTTCACCCTGGTGTCTTTGTGATGTCCTGATGTTTGTAAATCTGACAAATGACTTCTGTTATGAGCAATATAGTAGTAATAGTTTATTTGTCATTCCTGATCATATCAAATACCCAAAATGCTTACCAAACAAATGCAGTCGAACTTAAAAAAACGCCACGTACTCATCATAGAGAATAGTGATACGCTCAAAATTGATTCAACATACACTCATTTATGAGCAAAAATGTCTCACTCTTTTTTAGTCATTTGTCGTTTAAACGAGAGTTAGCGCAGTCATAAAATCAGAAGTTATGCTTATTTTTTAGAATTTTCTGTTAATAAATTTAAATGAGAATAATTATAAAAATAAATAATGTTTCTAATGAGGGCAGATAGTTGTTGTAGTTCATTTAAATCGCACTAGAGCCTGCACGATGGACTATTGGCGACGGTCTGGGAAACATCCCTGAGGGGGATCCGAAGACATGCCATCACAATTTTTTTTTCTCTGCAGAGGGGATGGCATCCTCTCTTCGGTTGCCCGACGATCTGCTAGCGAAGTCGAGCACCAACGGTAGAACAATTTAACAAGGACCCATACCGCACGCGAATTGCCATACCATACCATAGATTATAAAAGGGTTGGCGAAAATTTCTACTGGCGTTAAAGGAGCGTTCTCGCAAATCGCCAAACAGCCGTGTGCTTATGTTTTTGTTTTCGGTATCACGTATCTATCATTCACCAAGTTATATATGGGTGCGACATTTCAGAGTTTCAAATAAGCTGATCTTCATTAGATTCTTCTGCATTAAATGAAATATAAAGCGTATTTCTTTATTATAGCGCCGACATAATCGTTTGTATCTGTTAACATAATTGTGTTTATTAGCGTTTTTTAGAATGTCGTAATAAAAATAAGATAAAAAAAATTATATACTATAACCTCCATAGCCCCTTCTATATTTTCATAACTTTCATTAAATGTATTTAGAGTAGTGAACTTCTTTACCTACTCATCCACTTATTAAAATTAATAATTTCACAATAACCTTTATTCCTTATTAACGAAATGATTATTGCAATGAAGTTTGCTTACTTAAGGGGACACGGGACCTTTCAAATGAAAATTTATGAAAACTTGTTTTTAAATTTAATTTTACTATTATGAACATAATTTATTTATTTTTTAGCATATTTTAGGAAATAGGCCAAGTAAAAACAATTTTGGTCAAAATTTTTTTAAAAATTTAATAAAATACGAAAATTTTAATACAAAAATTGTCCCTTGTGTCTGAAATTTCATCCAAATAATTTAAAATTTTTTCTATAGATAGATAATGATGATATAAAGACTCTAGCATCAGTTATTGTTTCACTTCAACAGGTTTTGAGAAGAAAAAGTTTTTTTAGTTCCGACGCTTTTTTTTCGAAAATTTTCATTTCCTCCTACAGTTAAAGTTGAATAAAAAACTTTATAATTAATATTTCGTGAAAACAATGCTACATTGTCTTTATAACAGTCATATGAAGCATATGAAAAATTTTCAGGCAAAATTTTCAATTATTCAGACACAAGGGACAAATTATAGATGTAAATTATGCAAAAAATTTAACGGAGAAAAACTACTTTTTTTTGTGTAAATTAACTAAAACTCACTGTAATAGCTATAATATCATGCTTAAAATATAAAAAGAACTTCCGATGTATTCTTAATATAATAAATGCTAAATTTTTACCAATACAAACGATTTTTACATAAAAATATTTTTCGTTTTGCATCATATCAATATGTCATATGTAACCTTGAAACAAAGAAAAAAGATTATTTTTGTGTGCATAAAAATTACATTAAAAACATTATTCTCTATAATTTTAATAAAACAAATAATATATTTGATACCAAATAAATAAAAAAATTATTGACATTGACATAGGAAAAGCATATTGCAGAATTTCGATAACATGCTAGAAAATTTATATACTAATGCTATATTAATTAATTAATTAATTAATGCTATATTAATTAATTAATTTATATGCTGTACTAATTAAAAAATATTTTATAGAAGTATTGATTTTTGAACATAAAAAAAATCAAAATAAGCTTGATAACTACAATGTAAATAAACAGACAGCTTATGGAACGTCAAAAGTGCCACGCCCACTTTTCAGAAAAATAGCTATAAAATCATAAAAAATCATCGTATCGAAAAAATTTGAACAACACGTGATTCAGGCTAACTATCTTTATATTTTTAACACAAAAAATTTTTTTTGAAAATTTTATGATTTCAAGGTCCCGTGTAGTTATCAAAATTTAAAAGATTAAAAAAAAATTTTTTTATTGTTTAGCAGAGACTTTGTTTCCAATTCTATATTCATTAATTAAACTTAATGGTTCTGATCGATAACCATTTACAGTTTTTTAAAATTTCATTTAATTTTCAGTTATTATGGAATTTTTTTAAATATTTTTCGACGTAGAGATTATTTAGCAATAATGCGAAAAGCTGAAATGTAATATTTATAAATGTTTACGAGAATTTTTAGCAGCTATTTTGTACTAATTATTTTAGTTGAAATGTTCATTATACACAGTTTTATAATAATCGTAAAATGTATTGAACAATTGAGTATTACATTTTAAAAAGTACAATTCAATAATTATTTCATTATATAATTGTAAAACGGTAGATAAGTAACTTAGTCATAAAATTTTACATGATACGAGAATATTATACGATTGCTTTATAATGAAAGAACAACAAGTTAAGTTTTAAACTTTTTGTGCTAAAGAAAAAAGAACGAAATATTTTCCTGTCATCGGTGTTAGCGATTAGAGAGTCTTTTATCATAAATATTAAGTCAGTACTGTTCCATTTTAAATAAAAATGCATTTTGCTCCGGAAAAAAAATTACTTGAATTTGTCAATAGAAATTCCCTAATGATTGCAGCAAAAACTTTTCAAACTAATCAAAATTTCCTTTATTATAATTGTGCAAATAATTATTATTAAGAATATAAATGACTATTAAAAGGAATTGAGAATGTCCAATTTTAATGAATTAACTGTTTAAGCAATCCGATTAATAACTTTTTTCATAATTTACAAATGGAGAAAAAGTTTTTTACAGCTTAAAAGGTAAGAAAAATAAAGTTGAGATTAAATTTATAAAGTAAGCATAACTCGGAGGTTGAAGTAAGGCCATTAAAATCAAAATTTCAAAAGAAAAAAAATCATGTTTCAGTGTACAGTGAGCAGTAAACAAAAAATCTAAAACTAACTTTTGATCTAATGATCAGATGTTTACGTTCTAGGACTCAAACTTTGGATTTAGAATTACCTTAATTCCCTATCATATTGTAAGAAAAAGCTTAGAATTCTTTACAAAATCACTCAGGCGAAGTGATTGTGTTTTACTTAAATATTATTTAGAAAGAATTTTTCTAAAAGTATTTCATTTAAAGTTTTTATCAAACTTTTGTTTTTTATTTATCTATAGTTATTGAAAGTTAAGTTGATGATTTTTCAGTTGAAATGAATGCCACCCTGCTTTTCATATTTCAAAAATTATTTCAAACGAGATGTATAACTTAACATTAAACACCCCGGACTTGCAATTATAAATCAATCACTACATTTATTTATTAAAAAAGTCTTATGACCTGATAAATTGATCTAAGTCTTAAATGTAAGTTTTATAACATATAATTTAAACTCAGCACATACATCTAACCTCTGTTGTCGCCAATGTCTCAATTTTAAAATATAGTTTTTATAAATTTTGTGATATTCATATGAAGGATATTATTAAGTTCGAGAGTTAAAAATTTGTGCTTAAAAAAGTTGTTAAAAATTATAATTATTAATATTTAACAGGAAGTTTTTTATTGAAGGTTGACAATTTTTTTAATTATGTTATTATTTTAATTATATTTTTAATTACCAAACTCATATAACAGTATTTACGAATCTATAAATTTATGTTACGTATGATAGTTACGGAATAACCTGTACGCAATATATGTTAATAAAATACATTTTTGAAATTGTGCATTTTCTATTAATTGCATTTATTATTCTTATATTGAAAGAGTACCAAGGTATCTATAACCTTTATAATAAATGAAGTATTTACGGACTTATGTACATTAAGGAATTTAATCAATTTTTCACGATGTTTAAGATCTCATTGCAAAAAAAGTAATTTAAAAAAATTATGCAAAAATAACTTATTTTTTTTACAATGAATGCTTGTAGTAATGAAACAAACGCTTTCAAACTTTATTTTAAAAATATAGATTATTTCGTTTGCAAGAAACTATTACTTTAAAGCGTGATAACATTGAATATTCTAATTTTTTTTCTCCAGTAAATAGTATGTCTTTGTTAATTTCTGAAAAAAATAATCTTTATAAAAAGCTTACATTATTCTTTTATAGAGAATATTGATTTAATAGAGAATATCACTAAAATAAAACAGGTTATGTTTTCTTACAATAAAAGTTAAATAGAATTAATTCTTCAAAATAGCGTTTCAATAAAACATAGTATTAAAATGTTACGTTATTTTTTGTGATTGGTTCATTAATAAATTATTTTTATTTCTTCGCAAACACAATTCTTGTAAAAAAAATTAAAAAATTGAATCTGTTTTATCAAAAAACTAGATCGTTTTATAAAATATAAATTATAGCGCTTAATAAAATATGAATACAGTGTATTTGTAAAGTGATCCTGACAATAAAAAGGTGTTATTTTCTTTTTTATTTTCTCTGCTAAAAGGAATTAATGAGTTATTTTTATTCATAATGGCTAGTCGAGGAGAAGAAGAAAATATCGAATTACACTGCTTAGGTTAATGTAATTTCGTTCTCCCACCACATTTACGCGTAATCCATCGCCAACTCCACCTGCAATCGCCACGTTTACAATCTACGGTATGTTTTGTCAATACGCAAGCGGAAGAAGATTTGTTGTTCAGAGTAGTTGGTTCGATAGCTGAATTAGTCACAGGAGCGATTACGACTGTGAAGTTAATACACCTCTCACATTCAGCACT
>NC_092210.1:90699193-90709234 GCF_043381705.1 Parasteatoda tepidariorum | reverse complement strand
GTATCACGTATCTATCATTCACCAAGTTATATATGGGTGTCACATTTCAGAGTTTCAAATAAGCTGATCTTCATTAGATTCTTCTGCATTAAATGAAATATAAAGCGTATTTTTTTGTTATAGCGCCGACATAATCGTTTGTATCTGTTAACATAATTGTTTATTAGCTTTTTTTAGAAGGTCGTAATAAAACTAAGATAAAAAAATTATATATTATTACCTCCATAGCCCCTTCTATATTTTCATAACTTTCATTAAATGTATTTCGAGTAGTGAACTTCTTTACCTACTCATCCACTAATTAAAATTAATAATTTCACAATAAACTTTATTCCATATTAACGAAATGATTATTGCAATGAAGTTAGTTTACTTAAAAGATTTAAAAAAAATTTATTGTTTAGCAGAGACTTTGTTTCCAATTCTATATTCATTAATTAAACTTAATGGTTCTGATCGATAACCATTTACAATTTTTTAAAATGTCATTTAATTTTCAGTTATTATGGAATTTTTTAAAATATTTTTCGACGTAGAGATTATTTAGCAATAATGCGAAAAGCTGAAATGTAATATTTATAAATGTTTACGAGAATTTTTAGCAGCTGTTTTGTACTAATTATTTTAGTTGAAATGTTCATTATACACAGTTTTATAATAATCGTAAAATGTATTGAACAATTGAGTATTACATTTTAAAAAGAATTCAATAATTATTTCATTTTATAATTGTAAAACGGTAGATAAGTAACTTCGTCATAAAATTTTACATGATACGAGAATATTACATGATTGCTTTATAATGAAAGAACAACAAGTTAAATTTTTAACTTTTTGTGCAAAAGAAAAAAGAACGAAATTTTTTCCTGTCATCGGTGTTAGCGATTAGAGAGTCTTTTATCATAAATATTAAGTCAGTACTGTTCCATTTTAAATAAAAATGCATTTTGTTCCAGAAAAAAAAATTACTTGAATTTGTCAATAGAAATCCCCTAATGATTGCAGCAAAAACTTTTCAAACAAATCAAACTTTACTTTATTATAATTTTGTGCACATAATTATTATTAATAATATAAATGACTATTAAAAGGAATTGAGAATGTCCAATTTTAATGAATTAACTGTTTAAGCAATCCGATTAATAGCTTTTCATAATTTACAAATGGAGAAAAAGTTTTTTACAGCTTAAAAGTGAAGAAAAATAAAGTTGAGATTAAATTTATGAAGTAAGCATAACTCGAAGGAGGTTGAAGTAAGGCCATTAAAATCAAAATTTCAAAAGAAAAAAAAATTCATGTTTTAGTGTACAGTGAGCAGTAAACAAAAAATATAAAACTAACTTTTGATCTAATGATCAGATGTTTACGTTCTAGGACTCAAACTTTGGATTCAGAATTTCCTTAATTCCCTACCATATTGTAAGAAAAAGCTTAGAATTCCTTACAAAATCACTCAGGCGAAGTGATTGTGTTTTATTTAAATATTATTTAGAAAGAATTTTTCTGAAAGTATTTCATTTAAAGTTTTTATCAAACTTTTGTTTTTTATTTATCTATAGTTATTGAAAGTTAAGTTGATGATTTTTCAGTTGAAATGAATGCCGCCCTGCTTTGCATATTTCAAAAATTATTTCGAACGAAATGTATAACTTAACATTAAACACCCCGGACTTGCAATTATAAATCAATCACTACATTTATTTATTAAAAATGTCTTATGACCTGATAAATTGATCTAAGTCTTAAATGTAAGTCTTATAAGATATAATTTAAACTCAGCACATACAACTAACCTCTGTTGTCGCCAATGTCTCAATTTTAAAATATAGTTTTTTATAAATTTTCTGATATTCATATGAAGGATAGTATTAAGTTCGAGAGTTAAAAATTTGTGCTTAAAAAAGTTGTTAAAAATTATAATTATTATTAATATTTGACAACAGAAAGTTTTTAATTGAAGGCTGACAATTTTTTTAATTATGTTATTATTTTTATTATATTTTTAATTACCAAACTCATATAACAGTATTTACGAATCTATAAATTTATGTTACGTATGATCGTTGCGGAATAACCTGTACGCAATATATGTAAATAAAATATATTTTTGAAATTGTGCATTTTCTATTAATTGCATTTATTATTCTTATATTGAAAGAGTACCAAGGTATCTATAACCTCCAGAATAAATGAAGTATTTACGGACTTTAGTACATTAAGGAATTGAATCAATTTTTCACGATGTTTAAGATCTCATTGCAAAAAAAGTAATTTAAAAAAATATGCAAAAAATAATTGATATATTTTTTTTACAATGAATGCTTGTAGTAATGAAACAAACGCTTTCATACTTTATTTTAAAAATATAGATTATTTCGTTTGCTAGAAACTATTACTTTAAAGCGTGATAACATTTTTGAATACTCAAATTTTTTTTTCAGTAAATAATATGTCTTTGTTAATTTCTGAAAAAAAAAATCTTTATAAAAAGCTTACATTATATATTAATAGAGAATATTGATTTAATAGAGAATATCACTAAAATAAAACAGGTTATGTTTTCTTACAATTAAAGTTAAATAGAATTAATTCTTCAGAATAGCGTTCCAACAAAACATAGTATTAAAATGTTACGTTATTTTTTGTGATAGGTTCATTAATAAATTATTTTTATTTCTTCTCAAACGCAATTCTTGTAAAAAAAATTTAAAAATTTAATCTGTTACATCAAAAAACTAGATAGTTTTATAAAATATAAATTATTGAGTTTAATATATAAATACAGTGTATTTGTAAAGTGATCCTAGCAATAAAAAGGTTATTTTCTTTTTTAATTCTCTACTAAAAAGAATTAATGAGTTATTTTTATTCGTCATGGCTAGTCGAGGAGGAGAAAAAGAATATCGAATTACACTGTTTAGGTTAATGTAATTTCGTTCTCCCACCACATTCACGCGTAATCCATCGCCAATACCACCTGCAATCTCCACGTTTATAATCTATGGTATGGTTTGGCAATTCGCATACCACACACCCTTTGTCCCTACGCAGACTGATCCAAGTGGTTACTCACCCGCACACTGATCGCAGCCAGTGATGCTTGACTTAAGAGTTTTCCAACTAAAAAGGTGCAGTTTACTATTTAAAGTTATTACAGAACAAAAAAACTGCATTCCCATACACAATTTCAACTTTACAATTGTTTTTTAGATCTCCCGAAATATTTCAAAGAACAAAACTTTTGTTCCGATTTAAGACAAAGTGCCGATTAAGAAATTTTGAAAACTTTACTTTCTCATGTTTCAACATTTAAATTTAGTATTTTAGAAAATTAAGGATATTCAAAATGTTGGGTAATCTTTGATTTGCAACTAAACTAGAAGGATAAGCTAGTATTTATTAAAAAAAAATAAATTTACACCAAGAGCATTTTTAGTGGCAAATTATGTAGACAAGAGGATTTTACACTAATAAATATTCAAGGTTCGTTACAATCCACTTACATCAATATAACAACGTTGAGAAACATTTAAAATTAAATTTCTTACTCTATTGTAATATAAAGAAATAAGATACATTGTTATTAAATACATACTGAAACAGTAATCTCTTAAAATAATGAAGTTTCAAAATAGTTTCCTTCTAGTTAATCTAGCTGATACAAGATATTTAAGAAAAAAATTTTAGCTTTAGGAAAACGCAATTTCGTTATTTTTAACACTGAATTTCAGTGAATTAGAAATTTCAAAATTATGGTCAATTGTAGTTTATAAAACTACATTTGTCTTTTTGTTCAAAGGTAAAATTTCCATGCATCAAAAACATTTCAATTAAATTTAGGCATATAAAGATTCGTATAAATTTTGGTTATTATATTTAAAAGAACTTCTTGCTTATTTGAAAGATTATACCTCGCAGAATTGAAACTTTAGAAAACTATTAATTTCAAACACTGTTAAATTAGTCGAATATTGAATAAGTTTTACCTTAAAGCACGCTAAAAGTTTGTTTTTATCATTAAATTTTTTAGCGCGTAACATTAAAAATCTCAGTCAAACCTTATCTACATTGTCATAATTGCTTAAAAGGCAATTATAAAAGTTCAATTAAGTAGTTCATTTATTTTAAGGTTTAGCAATTTAGAGCTTCATTTTAAAATTTGGCATAAGACTTTCATCTTTAAACTTATCGCAAACCTAAGTCTTTACAATTCTAAGATTTAAGTTTAGAACGATTCTTCGTTTTCAACGCTAATTTTAAGGTACTTCATCAAATGCAATCCACATAACGCTTAGATCACTTTTGTTGGGATCTTTTAACGATTGCATACTGCGATTGCATAACGATTGCATAATCTAAAGTTCTACGAGTGGTATAGTTATACTAAGCAATTTTAAAGTGCTGGGGATTTTCAGGGCACGAGCTTGCAATGTAAAATTGCAGTCCAGGACCTTACTACTCAACCCTTTAAAATTTGATGAATGCGCTAGTTCAAAAGTAACTTATAACACTTTCTATGCTATTCGGCTGTAAATGCTGGAGTTCTTCAGAGACTTCAGGTCACGAACATGCGATCTAGCATCGCAGTCCAGGACCCCCAGAACTCCAAAATTCACCCCAGCCCTTACTGCAGGGACACTGTTTTACTGCAGCAGCGTACACAAGGAAATCAAAAAGTTCCGAAACTGCTGAACGAGTGTAGAGCTCGAAGAGAGCAGAACGGCCGTCTACCGCTACCAATTCGAACTCCACGCTTGTCGAGTGGTCTTGGAATTTTTAGTTTCACACAAGTTTACTAGTGTTGCAAAGCTATGTCCCCATATAGATTTTCCAATAGATCGCAGATTTATAGGGCGTAAATACTTAAATAACTCACACAGAGCTTAATTTTTGAAAGAAAGTATAACAAATAAACAAGGCCAGAGTCCCTTATCAAATCAAGTACATCGGGCTGATATTTTTCCTGCATCGAAGGATAGGTTAAAAGCTCTTCGATATAAAAGACTAAATAGCTCAAAGATTAAAATTTAAAAATCTTTAAACTGTCTGTCAAAGTAATATTAAAGTAAACCGTTTTTTTTCCTTTAACGCCACTTGAAACTTTAATTCTCAATTTTCTAAATTAAACTATCAATTATTGTATTCTGTATTTGGAAGTCTTACCTCTTAAAAAAATAACAACTGCTGGCTTATTATAGCTATAAAACACTTCAGGCTTACAGATTTCCACAACAGTGGTTTTAATATGTTTACGAACAAATATCTTGAACTAATAATTTCTGGAAATTTATATGTTCACAATATTTTATTTTAAGCCTTTTGATTTTGTAATAAGGTACACCTATTGTACTTAAAATTTATTATACTGGAAAATTTAAATACTTTAAAGTTAGATGATCGAATTCTATTAAATGTTTTGAATTGAAATCTTCCTTATACACTGGGTTTTTGCTTTGGTTACAAACAGTTTTACATTTCACGAAAGCTCGTATTATGAGATGTATGGTGCTGCAGAGGCTAGGAGATTAATTGACTAACTTTTGCATCACTTTAGTTTTAAAATATAATTTCGGGCAAATATGAGACAAAACAAGACATTAAAATATCTCTTTATATTTATTTTTATTTAAATAAATTTTTCAAACATAAGTTTCTTTCACACATAAAATTTGATAAAACTTTAATGTCAAAAGGAAAACTAGAAGAAAATTTAGTACTAGAATCATATGCCAAATTTATTTTCACTGTGAAATGGACTCAAGACTTACGGTATGAATGAAGTTTGTTAAATATACTCTCAAACGTAATAAGCGCAGTTTAAGTTATTTCAAGTTTATGCGAAATGCGGCTAAAAGATCCTTTTTACAGTCGCTCGAAAATTCGTTTTTACTTTGAAGTGACCTTTGGAACAAAATTTATAAAAATTTAGAAATTTAAAAAGTTGGTTTTTATTAAACATAAAATTTCATTCAGTTGAATTACTAATTTTTAAGGCAGTTACTATTCAGTTCAATCCCTATTATAATTTTACTTTTATTCAGAAGAAGTTTACTATTATACTCTATTCTTATTCTACTACTGAAACAGCGAATTAGTGTTATGGTTAATGTTGATTTATGTTACGTGAATTATTTAACAGTTAGTAATTATTTTACAACTCCAATATCAAATAAGTATCCTTAAAACTCATGAAAACGTGTGATTGACTTTAAAAAATTTAATGTATCTTAAATTTACCATAAGTAATCTGACTGGACTAAATAGCTAATTACCTTTACAAAATTAGCTACATGCTAAAATAAAAGTTTGATATTTGTTTTAAATTAGGTTGAAAATTCTTGAGACAACTACGAATTTTGATGGCAATTTGTTTTATTAAATTTTGCCTCCAACTGCAATTACAATACAATACTATAAAATCTGTATTTAAGCTAAATCACACACGAAGAATAGTTTAGAAGTACTTATTTTAGAATCTGTTTTATCTGCGCATTTTAATGCAAGTATTTAGACTAGTAAAACTGTTTAATTATATAATTAAGTTTGAAAGTAAAAATCGTATTCAGGTTTTTACATTCAGTTCTGCGCTGTTGATTTGAGAATTCAGTAAAAAGATTTACAGCTAAGTAAATTTATTTTTCATGACTAAAAATCGGGTTCAACTAAAAAGTAAATAAATTTTAAGTTTCATCAATGCCCTACAACTTTGTTAGAAACTCGTTCTATAAATTGAATAACGAACGATGTGGCTTTAAGTTCAGTTTCTGCTATACTCCAAATAAGATACTTACGAATTATTAAGTATAACTTTAAAGATATTTATTTTTAATCTGTTTTATTCCTCTATAGAAATACCAAAATTTGCCTAGAAAATCTAGAAAATTGTTTGAAACGAAAAGTCAGAATTTAATTTTAAATTTAATTTCTTATTTTATAACATTCACTACAATATTAAGAACGTCTGTTTTTCCAAGCAATTTTGTTTATCAGTATAGAACTATTTCAAATGTTTATATCTTACACAATTTTATAAATTGATCCAAAAATTATTTAACTATATTGAATATTTTAAAAGTTTGGCAAAAACGTAAGACGAAAAGTTTATAAAAATGGAACCAGACAAAAATTTAGAAATTAGTTTTCAGAATTTCTCCCCTTTATCTCAAAAAGTTGAATCTCTTTAAAAACACGCTAATATAGAATTACAATGAATATGTTTAATTTGAAAGCTTCAAGATACATCCAGTTTTTCACAATAAGAATGCTAGTTTCTTCTAATTGCTGTGCCACTAATCTGAATCAGGATAAGTTTGGCAACATTAACACTTACATAAGCAATTTAAAAGACAGAGCGATCTTCCGATGTTTTAAATTATGCTAGCCTAAAGGATAACTTGAGCAGAGTTAAAATCTTACATTCTTCTAGATGACTTCATAAAACGTCTCACAATATCTTAATTAGAATTCATATTTCGCGAAAAGAAATATTTGCTTTAAGATTTTTGATATACAGTGAGAAAATCTGTGTGCCTGGTGTATAGGAAATCAGCGTACCAGGAGATGCTCTCTGAACACCCGATATTTTTATTATAAAATTATAGTTTTGAATCTAACAGTATTTGATTTAACCTATATTTATTGGAATTTTGACACATTAAAGAGTTGGCGGGAGAAGGTTTAAAAAATAAATAGAAAGTTAAAATTTATGAAAATCTGCTCCTTGACATTCTTAATTTAGGAATATTACAGTCAAAATTTAAAATGTTTTTAATTATATTTTCTTGTATTTAAATTCGTAAGACACTTCATTTAAAAGCAAACAAACTAAAAACTTATAGCAAGGATCTAAAATATCAGTATCAGTCTAGATCATTTACATTGTGTAGTCAATTAATGTGAAAAGGCATTAAATAAACATTCCACAAAATATGAAGAAAAAAAAAAAAAGAGTTCTTGACCTGTTAGAGAGTAGTCGTAATTCAACTCGTGGCGACATCTGAGGCTCATTTTCATACAGTAAACCATTAAGTGTAGATTCCAGTAGAAGTGACATATAATTCTGAAAGAAAACAAACTGTCAATTTCACGATTTGAGATTGTACAAATAGAAATTTAATTTAAAAATCGCTTAAATGTTATCTGAATAACAGTTCAAACCTGACGTAAACTGTTTAAAGTTTCATTTTTAAGAATTGTTTCATAATGTCTTCTCAACTTAATGGCACTTATCACTGAAATTGATGGGACTTAAATTTAGGTCATTGTAAGAAAATTTTTTTAACCGCAATGAAATGCAATAAAAGTTTAAATAATTAATAGTTACTTAGAACTTTCCAAGGTACTACTTAGAAAAAAACTAGTATTTACAATTAATAAAAAAATCTTAATTTTGAAACGCAACTAGATTTAAAATATTGCATACATTATTATACTTTAAGGCTTGAAGCTTCTTTGGAACCTTTACAGCCAGATCTACCCTCCACTTTCAACAAGGTCTTTGCAGAGTGCAAAAAAAAAAAAAATTATGAACCTCTGGAGGGTTCCTCCTCCGCATAGTTGGTATTTCAGAAAACGACCTGGAAGTGCCTTGCTTTTTGAGGGACCTAGAAGCCAGCAGACTTGTTTATCTCGCTTTGCAAGTGGTCACTTTGTGTTTCTCGTATGTTCAGGGGCAAAAGACTTTTGGACTTTGCACTAAATGTAGGACCGCTCAGGCTTCGCCCGAGCATATTCTAAACAGCACCGATTTTAAGATCGACGAAGTTTTTTCAAAACCTCATCTGTTTTTACACTTCCTGGACATTTTTGGACTTATGGAATTGGTCTAATTGGGATGGACCTCTTGGGGATTAGAAACAACAACACTTTAAGGCTTTACAAATTACTAACAGAACAAAGTCAACCAGAATTTAAATAAGATGAGAATCTGACAAAATTTTAATCTGGGCTGTCATGGTTTCAGAAACAGGAACATTTTAAAATCATCTGATAAACTTCTAGAACACCTGAAGTTTCTTCTAAGGAATTTTGTCAACCGGTTAACAATATACCAACATATTAACCGAACTTTTGACCGGTTATAGTTTGCGCATGTTTAGTGTTAAGGTAAACTAACGAGATCTGGCTTGTATTATCGTATCAAATCTATTGCAGTGCGTGTGAACTCTTGTAAAAATAAAAAACCTACCGTTGACTATCAAAGCTTTAAAATTCAATAAAATACATTTGGTGTAAGTTTTATATTACCAATAGGAATTTTGGACTGCGAGGAGGTAAAGGTCTCATGTCCAGAAACTAATATTAAATTAGAGACTTAGTTGACGAGTTAATTTGCATAAAAGTTTAAGAAGCCGAGATAAAGATTTCTTTAATTGAATACAAAAATACGAAGCATTCTGCCAGAAAACTCTTCCACTTCGTATTGTTCTTGCATCTTATTTTTGGCAATTTAGAATGCTAATTGCAGTATCTGTTTAGATGTTTATTATTAATTTACTGAAAATTTAATTCCTCCTTGCCTTTCGTAAAGTTTATAAAAAGACCATTTATCATGCTACATAATTTAACTTTAAATTACACGTCTTCAAAAATTAAATTTCGCATTTAACTGGTAAATTGCGTATTTAAAAGTCCCAAAATTTCTAGTGCTGAGTGTCTAAATGTCTAAGAATAGAGAAGTTAATTAGCATGGAAATTTCTAACCAGGAGACAAGATAACATTTGCTGTCTCATGCCCTGCTGTTATCATCCAATGAAAACTTATGATTATAATAGATGTAAGATTAGTGTGAAATATCCCCCCCCTCCCCAATAATCACTCATTTCGGTATAAAGTTAAGTTTTTACCTTTGAGTTGTGGTATTTCAAAACTTATTTAACTCCAATTATAGAAAATGTTTCATATACTAATTTTAGGCAAATATTAATTTAAAGAGTCAAACAATATTTAATCTTCACTTAAAAGCCAGAAATAGAGTTTGCGCCTAATGAATTTTACTAAACAAATATTTCACAGAATATAATACAGCTGACATACACACA
>NC_092210.1:90674638-90696563 GCF_043381705.1 Parasteatoda tepidariorum | reverse complement strand
TTTTTTATGTACACATTTCTAAATGTCAGTATTCAACCACAAAACAACTTAAAGTCCTCAAATTTAGCATGAAGTTGTAAAATGTAATGAAAAAGGGTCTTAGCAATAATGAAAGTAGAAGTAAAGTTAGTGCTGCAAAATTAAAACATTTTTAATCAATGAGCCAAGTTCTTCAAGAAGCAGTTGTAGAAGTAGGTTGTTTATTTATAACATTTTATAGAATTTCTTTAAAAACACAATTGTTAATTTGGTCATTTGGCGATACAACACTTATAGAATTGAAGGATTTGTTACGTCAAGCGCTCAGGTATCATAATTTTGATCTAGTTGCGCTTCTATGTCATTTTGATTTATGTTGCTAAGTTAACTTTCAAAAAATTCTATGGCTGGCAACAGAATTTTTATTTGTTTAGGTTGTTTATTTTTATTTCTTTTAGAATTCGTTATTTTTTTAGCGAAATGTTTTTTAACCTAACAGAATTCTTTGCCGACTGTTTTCTCTATAAATGAAGAAAAAAAGGTAAATATTTCAGTATTGTGAAAAGAAACTTATTTAGTTGTGCAAAGTACTTCAGCCAAAATTTGGGAGCCACGTAAGAGAATTATATATATTAGATTATTGGGCCGTAAACCACTTACATTGGTGAATGAATGCATTCAAAGGTATAGTAAAAATGAAATTCGCAGTTTAAAATGTTACGGTAAGCATTGTACAGATTTTCCTACCTCCAGCGCACTAAATAAAAACTATTTTGGTTAGAAGATAAAAGAAAAAAAATGGAGCTGTTTACGGAATATTTTATCAAGCAGATTGTTTTTAAATTTAAGATTCCTTTTATATTACACGAAAAAAGAAGTATAAAGGGAAATTTCGTTTGACGATTAAGTTTAGCAACCAGTAGGGTGATCAAACTCTTCCATTACCTAGCATTGGAGGAAGAGGATTTTAAATTTTTCCATTAAATAAAATTTAACAAAGTTTTCCTTGAAAATAGCGGAAAATCTTTTAAAAATTCATAGAAGCTTTTCAAATCATAACTTTTAAGCGAATATTTAAGCATATCATAAAATTAACGAAACCTAAACTGTCTTTTGATCCGCATAAATTCCTCTTTATAACACAGTTGCCTAAAAACGTCTCTGTCTGCTTATTCTCATTGGCCAGAAAATCACTTTGTATGGTTTTATTAAGATTCAAATTTCTTATTTGTCAAGAGCATAATTAAAACTTCTACGTTAATTGTAGATTATTTATTCTAAAATTTTTTGTTATTCTGTTTCAATACGTGTATAATACTTACGCAGTGGTGTTTTGAAATGATATACGCTTAAACACTTGGTTAAAGTAATTTTAGATTCCATTATTATAAAGTACTTCTATACTAACATACTGCGAAACATTTTATAAATATTTAAAACTATACTTAAATAACAGTCTTAAAAATCAATAAACAGACAATTATTTGTTTTTAGTAAGTTATTTAAATTTTAGAAACATGCTGTTAAAATAATGACAAAAGTGAGACATTTAGAACTAGGATTACGCTTTAGTAACAAATAATCAAATTGAAAATTTAATAGGAATTTAAAAAGTTGTACATGTTGCAACAGTGACAGAGCTAAAAGACTGATTAAAATCTTATCTAAAACAGAATCGGGAACTAAATTAGTGAAAACATTAAAATTTAAAGACCAAAATGTTTTTAAAGTTCTCTTTTTTCTTAACAAATAAAACGGACTTCTTAATAACTGGTGCTTGGTAAGTGAAGCCAGAAAAAGGGAAGTTTGCTATCAGTTCAAGAAAAATCAGTAGAAGTTCTAAAATTTTATCAATTAAAGAGTTCACGTGTCTCTAAAAATTTTTAAAAGTTGACCGTATTAAAAATATCGAATTTTTTATGCATCATAACGCCTATAAAAATGTAAAAGTTTTAGGATAGAAAAACCAAAGTTCAATAAAATAAGGATTATGATCAGTATTTAATACCTAAGTATAAAAATTCGAACAAAGCTCTTGTAAAGAAATATTGATACTTCCAAGACTGACATTTTATTTCACATTTATTAGACAGTTTGTAAAAATTAAAAAAAAAAAAAGGGTTTGTCTTGTATGTATGACTTATTGTAGAGCGTAAGACTTATTTTACCGTGCAAAAGAAAAATAAACTTTAGCGATAAAAAAATCAAAAATTTAGATTTATATACTTTATATTTTGTATGATAAGCTAAAAGACTATTGCAAAAGATTCCCTTCAAAATTAAATTAAGTTTTCAAATTCTACTTCAGTTTGACAACTAATTTATATTGCTAATGCTGGAAACGCTAATTTTCTTGAAATCTACAGAGATACTCAAACTGTCAGGCTGAATTGATGGACTGATTTTTCGCACAAAAAAAAAAATCGAACTATAAACAAAAATCTAAAGTTCTTAAGTTCTAAAACAAGAATACTTTTTTAACGGCGAATATTTGTTGCTGCAAATTCATAACAGCATTGAGGACAAATAACATGCAATCGAGACTTTGGAAAATATTTTTAAGAGATATTTTAGTTATTTATTGCTTAAAGAATAGTGGTTGCTTAACGCTTAAAAGCAATTTTTACATGTAAAACGGTTTGGAAAAATTTGTTTTGCAATAGTGTGCACACCAGAGAAGGTTACAATACACTAGAAAAAGTTAACCAAACGAATATTACATTAATTTTCTTTAAAATAGCGTCTAGATGCTTCAAGCATCTAGAAATTTAAAAATAATTTTCCACTATTTTTCAAAAAATAAGTAATATAAAGTTTAAATAGAACTAACACTTGATAATATACTTAAACTGCAGCAATAGACAAGTTATTGTTGTATTTAAAGTGTAATTATTTCAAAGAAATTTATTGTTTTGATGAAAGTCCAAAAGTAGCTTACAAGAAATGGATTAAAATTATTTAAATTAACTTATCAAAATCCCAGTTCGTGAGACTTAAAAATTTCGGGAAACTTTTCATTTGAAATTAAATTATTTATTTTAAAGTTACCAAGACTTTCAACGGCCACGAAGCTAAAAGATTCAAATATGAACTTTTTATTTTATAATCACATCATACAAAAATATGTCTGAATATATAAGAACGAAAGCAAACTTACCTACTAATAGTGAATAACCAACAGAAGTTCAGTACCACAATTTTGACTAAGCACAATCTTAAATGCTTGGGTCAAGAACCACAAACCAACTGATCAAGTTTCTCAGAGTAACTATCCAGGAACGGATATCTGCTCTTTCATCTAAATTGAAGAAAGGGAAGGGAGTTAACATTAAGTTAAATCTCAGAATGAATAATTGACAATCATGTCTGGGTTATACCTAAAGATAAATCGCAAGTTGATACATAAAAGGGAACAAATTGAAGTTATCGAAAAAAATATTTACACTATTTACAAAAGATGGAGCGACTTTTATATAAGAGGTTGGGTACTTGGGATCGCATTAGTTTGCTCATTTTTGTCACAAAAACTTTTCTTTTGCAGCCTCCTTGAGGTGGCTGATTCGAATCCCGCCGTAACCCAGGATGTGATGTCCTTTAAANACAAAGGTTTATAAGCCTGAATTGAGCAATCAAACCTGCAAATGTAATTTCATTAAATCGGACCGGAAAGAATTTTTCCATCTCTGATGGGTCCCGCAGAGGATTGATCGTTAAGACACGATTCTCAGCAGATCACCGAAGTCAAGCATCACTGGCAGGGGTCAGTGTGCTGGTGGGTGACCATTTGGATCAGTCTGTGCAAGGTCAGAGGGTGTGCATATGGGTCCGCATTAAACTGTTCTGCCTTAAAGTGTTAGACTTCAAGCTTAGGTCGTCGGATATTTGATGCTCTCCAAAAGTGTCGGTACTGGTACACCCTATTTGTTGTTTATAGTTCTGCCCATTGAAAACCATGCAATAAATAATTTTTTTGAAATCCTTAATAGCTGAGTATTTCGTTGCTCAGCTATATTCGCTATAATTTCAGCTCATCACTCTCAAGAGACAGAGGATAAAAGCGAGAAGTATATACATCCTCTTCATTAACTGAACTCTGTGATCGAGTGGGTAGAGATAGCGAGTTTAAGTCCCATCGTTCAACCTGGAGTCTTTTTGATGTCCTGGTGCTTACTATCTGTTCTTAAATCTAACAAATGTCTTATAAGCCACTTCTGTTATGAGCAATAGTTTATTTGTCATTCCTGATCGCATCAAATAATCAAAATATTTATCAAACAAAGTACTTAACAAACTTAGTCGAATAATATTATTACAATAATTGATAATTATATAAATAAATATATTTTCTAATAAGGGTAGAGGAAACTTTGAATTGTATATTGCTTCTAATTATTGGGTCAATCTAAATTTGGATAAGTTTGGCAAAATTAAAGCTTAGGTAAGAATTTCCGAAGTTATCGCCCAATGTTTTCAACTATACTAGCCTAAACGATAACTTGAAATAGACAGTAAAATATCATAGAGTTAAAATCTTAAAAAACTTTCTCGATGACTACATAACAGGTCCCACAACATCTTACTTAGAATTAAAATTTCGGGCATATTCGGTGAGGAAATCGGAATGTTGCATAGGAAGACAGCGAACATGGAGACGTTATCTATATGCCCGATATTTTAAAATTATATTTTTGCATCTAACAGTATTTGCTTTAACCAATATTTATTGGAATTCTGTAAATTTGACATATTAAAAAGTTGGCGGTGAAGGCTTAAAGAATAAGTAGAAAGTTATAAGTCACAAAATTCTGCTCTTCGGCATTCATTGTATAGGAATATTACAATCAAAATTTAAATGACATGTTTTTAATTATATCCTAATGTTTTAAGAAAGTTCATAAGACTATTCATTAAAAAAAGGAAAGTAACATCAAAGATCTTAAATATCTGGATCAGTCTATATCATTCACAATGTGCAGACAATTAATGTGAAGTGTACAAACTAAGTAAATTCCTCAAAATATGAAGAGTTCTTGACCTGTATAGAGTCGTCCAGATTCAGCTCATGTCATCTGAGGATCATTTCCATACAGTAAACCATTAGGTGAAGATTCCAATTTTTAGTGACTTATAATTCGGAACGAAAGCAAATTGTCAATTTCACGATTTGAGATTAAACAAAAAGAAGTTTCATTTAAAAACTACTTAAACGTTACCTGAATAACAGTTTAAACCTGACGTGAACTCTTTACGAAATGAAACTAATGACTTTTGAAACAACTTTTCACTAAAATTGATGGGCCTTAAAATGTTTTTAAAAGTAATTTTAAGAAAATTTCTAAGACTGACATGAAATGCAATTAAAGTTCAATAATTAATACACTCCAAGGTATTACTTAGAAAAACCAATATTAACAATTAAGAAAAGGTTAACAGTTTAAATTTGAGACGTAACTAGACTTAATATATAGTACACATTATAATACTTTAAGAATTCACAATTATTAACAGAAGTTCAAAAGACTTAGTCGAACGGAACTTGAACAGTACCAGAATCTGACAATCATGGTTTTATGGTATCATGGTATCATGGTTTTATATACACAATGGTTGAGTACAAGGTAAAGCCCAAAGTTTTGCTTGCACAAAATAGTTGTGAAAACTTCTGTCTTTAGCCAGATTTCTTTTAACTTTCTTTAAAAAATTTTTGAAAGACTTTATTATTTACAGAAATCTAACTTTAACTATTAAATGTAGATCAATGTCTTAAATTTAATAAAAACGATCAAAAATAAATTTTAGAGTTTGTCTTAACGCTCACGCTGCCTAATTTNGATTTCTTTTAACTTTCTTTAAAAAAATTTTGAAAGACTTTATTATTTACTGAAATCTAACTAACTATTAAATGTAGATCAATGTCTTAAATTTAATAAAAATGATCAAAAATAAATTGAAACATTACGCAGTTTTATATATACTTTCAAGTATATATATATTTTAGAATTGACACATACATAAAATTTTTACTAAAGTATTTTCTAGATTAAAAATTAGATAAAAAGCTTGACAGGAAATCCAAGAATCATAAAAACAGAATTTTAAAAATCCTTCGTTAAATGATTTATTTTATGAAAAGCATACTGTTAATATTCAATTTGCAGAATAATAAGAGAAATGAAATTTACAACCAGAAACAGAGTTTGCGCCTGAAGAACTTTACTAAACAAATATTTTACAGAATATAATACAAATAATCATACAATTACTAAGCCGAAAATTACTATATTTACTTTAGCTACATGTTTAAAACTTTCAAAACATGTTGTTAAATAATGACAAAAGTGAGACATTTGGGATTAGCATTATGCCTTAGTACTAAATAATCTAACCAAAAATTAAATAGAATAAAATCAAAATGACAAATTTCGGACATTCATAAATTAATTTAGCAAAAACCTAGTTCTCGAGATTTAAAAAATTGAGTGAAACTCGCTTAATTTGAAATTAAATAATTTATTTAGAGTTACGAAGCTGAAGAGAATCGTACATTAATTTTTCTTTAAAATGTGAAAATAAATTCACGTAAAAATTGCTGAAACATAAAAATGAAAGTAAACTTACCTGTAAACATTCAACAAACAATAGAAGATGTGTCCCACAAATCTGAGTCAGTGGCGTATTCAATGCGTGGGTGAAGAGCGAGCGAATGTTGCTCTATTTATATGAGAGGACGGGTTCTTGGGATCGCATCCGTCAGTTTGTTTTTGTCACAAAACAATTTTTTTTTCTTTTGCAGCTTCCTTGACCGCAAAGGATTTTTTTTTAAATCTGTGACGGGTTCAGCAGTGGACTGATCGTTAAGACACGGATCCCAGCAGATTACCGAAGTCAAACATCACCAGCTTAGCCACGGTCAGTGTGCGGGTGGGTGACCACTTGGAGCAGTGCCGGATTAAGCGTCCTAGGCCATTCAAATTTTTGGGGCCCTTAGATTAAATTTGTTTGTAATTATTTATTGACCAAATAGAATTACGAACACTAAATAATTATAAAACACTAAAACAATTATGAGACACTTCAATTGAGGCACTAAATAACTTCTTTTTCATTTAAAACGTCTCAATAATATTACCAACACTTAATTCTTTGCTTCTTGTTTAAACAAGTCACAGCTGGCTATAGTACTGCCTTCAATTTTTCTGAACGCAAATCAAAATGGCAAATTTGAACTTAAAAAATATTGATAAATCTTATAGTACATAAACTATAATAATACTTATAAATAATAACTAAAATAAAAAACTAAACTCAGCTGCACGACAGCCCATAGAGGGCCAAGGCCTACTGTGCCCATCTCAGTTATCTTGACTTTGGGCTCTGGGGTGCAGGAGCAGATGTTCCGGTCTGGTGGACAGCCGAACTCGAAACCCCCAGTGTTTAGTTCCCAAGCATGCTTGGTACTCATATATCGACCCACTGAAGGAATGAAAGGCTGAGTTAGCCTTGCCCGGCCCGAGGATCGAACCAGGGACCTGTGGCACGACAGCGCTTTTTTTTAATCATTAATTGCTAAATTTTTCGTTGCTTAGCTATTTTCACTATAATTCTATTATTTCAGCTCATGTCTCTCAAGAAACAGAGGATAAAAGGGAGAAGTTTATAGATCCTCTTCATCAACTGAATTCTGTGATCGAGCGGGTAGAGATAGCGGGTCCCATCGTTCAACCTGGTGTGTCTGTGATGTCCTGATGCCTACTATCTGCTCTTAAATTTGACGAATGACTTATAAGCCACCTCTGTTATGAGCAATATAGTAGTAATATTTTATTTGTCATTTTTGATCGCAACAATTACTCAAAATTCTTATCAAACAAAATACTAAACAAACTCGGTCGAGTAATATTATTATTGTAATAATTGATAATAATTATATAAATAAATTAATCTATTTTTTGATAAGGGTAGAGAAAACTTTGAATTGTATAGTATAAAAGTTTTTAGATAATTTTGAAGGATGTAACTTTAGATGGCAAAATTCACAATTTAGAACAAAATCATTCGAATATTTTTTAAAAAATTAAAATTTTAAACTTAGGTTTTTAAATTTTTTTAAAATTTCAATTCGACTATTTGAATATTGTTCGAACACACTCTCATTTAAATATTTTTCTTACAGACTTCCTTTTTTTTTCAATATTAAACCACGCCATCTTTTTTTTCAGTACTCTAACCAAATGTGACTGGAAGAGTTTTCTAGCAATTGTCTTATCTCCCTTTTGATCAATTATCCAACCCACTATCTTTTTATTGGTACTTGGACCTGCTATCATTTAATCAGTACTCAAACTAATTTTTTTATCGGTACTAGAATCCACTCATTTTTACCGGTTCCCGAACTCGCTATCATTTGTTCAATGCTGGATTCCTTTATCATTTGATCGTTATACTTAAATCCACTCTCTTTTATCGGTTTTCGAACTTGTTATCACTTGTTCCTTACTGAATTCTACTATAATTTAATCATTACTTGAAGAATCCACTATCTGTTATCGGTTCCCGAACTCGCTATCATTTGTTCAATGCTGGATTCTATTATAATTTGATCATCACTTAAATCCACTCTCTATTATCGGTTCTCGAACTCGCTATCATTTGTTCCTTACTGGATTCTACTATAATTTAATTATTACTTGAAGAATCCACTATCTGTTATCGGTACCACGGAGGAAGTAGCATACCGTCTGGAGATCAGTGGACCCAACTTCCAGAAGATGTCGTGTGGTGTTTATAAAAATAAAAATGTATTTAAATAAATAATAAATAAGAAAAATGAAATTTTACAATGCCAGATTATTTGTTAGATTGTAAGTTATTTCAAAGCATTTACAATACTTAAATTTTTTTAATGCTTTATTACAATTCATTGCGTTTTTTCTTCAAAGGATCGATCGCAAGTTAACAGGTTACGTCCCGGTGGGCGAGTTCATCTCTGCATGTTTCATTTGTCCCACAGTGGTAATGATTGTAAGACATGGTTCCCAGTAGGTCGCCGAAATCTTGCAATTCTGGCAGCTTTGATCAGCCCGAGGAGGGGCCGAGGGTGTGCTGAATCATTCCTCGTTGAACTGTTCTACAGTATAGTACTCGACTGCAACAAGTTGAAAGGTATTTTTCTAAACTTTTAGATAATTCATGAATTATGTTAACAATCTCACTACATGTATTGCACGTTCTTTAAGCAAAATAAAAGCTATGAAAACCTAATTAAGATCTATAAAGACGCAAGTAAGTTCTTTAGCAATAATTTCTATCGAAAGTGAAACCGCGGAAACAATTGATTTTGAAAGAGTCTGTTGCGTCTGTTAAAGCAGGAAAAAATCCATTTTAATGTTTAATATATTTCTTTATCATAAAATATTACATTGATTAAAAATATTACGTTTAATAGATATTAGAATACTTGAGGTAATATCCTCATTCATTAAACTGAAATTTTTTAACCTAGAAATCGTTAAATGTTATTTATCTTGTGTTTCTTCACCGCTTTCCTGATTATCCCGAGTTAAATCTGGTGTGTATACATTGCAAATATTTATTATCCCGAGTTAAATCTGGTGTGTATACATTGCCAATATTTATTATCCCGAGTCAAATCTGGTGTGTATACATTGCAAATATTTATTATCCCGAGTTAAATCTGGTGTGAATACATTGCAAATATTTATTATCCCGAGTCAAATCTGGTGTGTATACATTGCATATATTTATCATCCCGAGTTAAATCTGGTGTGTATACATTGCAAATATTTATTATCCCGAGTTAAATCTGGTATGTATACATTGCAAATATTTATTATCCCGAGTCAAATCTGGTGTGTATACGTTGCAAATATTTATTATCCCGAGTCAAATCTGGTGTGTATTCGTTGCAAATATTTATTATCCCGAGTCAAATCTGGTGTGTATACGTTGCAAATATTTATTATCCCGAGTCAAATCTGGTGTGTATTCATTGCAAATATTTATTATCCCGAGTCAAATCTGGCGTGTATACATTGCAAATATTTATCATCCCGAGTAAACTCGGGCATAACAGAATTCGTCACGTTTTCACTCGGCCGGAAGCAAAGCAAAAAGTAATTATAATCTACTGTGATTGAAAGTTTTGCTGTTTGTGGGACAGCAAATCTGTTTTGATATACAATGGTTGTTGAATTTACACAGAAAAAAGAGTAAAAAAATGACGATCGAAAGTAATGCAGGTGATTTTTCAGATTAGGCAAATGTGAACATGTACGAAGATTAATATTTAACTTTTTTCATTTGCCCGAGATAATACGGGCCTGTTGGTAAATTAAATAGTTTTGACACATAAAAAAATTAAAATTTCAACTTAGAACTTGAGTATTATGTTTCTGCCTTAGTTCCTTGTATTTATTAATGAAATAAAAAAAATAGGTTGATTTTTAGCATTTTTTTTTCTTCAAAAAAATTGGTAACGGAAACGGTTAAATCAACTTTCAGGATTGATTAAGATTTTATTATTTTCTGATAGCAACATTGCTATTTAAAATATGAAGAGCAATTTTATACATCGTTTTGACCACACCAGAGAGAGAATTGAAACGGTCTTTTTTTGTGTTCAAAAAATAAGTTTAAAAAATGTTTTAAAAAAGTGTTTAAAAAATAAGTTTAAAAAATGTTTTAAAAAATGTTTTAAAAAATGTGTTTAAAAATTGTTTTAAAAATTGTTTTAAAAATTGTTTTAAAAGATAAGTTTAAAAATTGTTTTAAAAATTGTTTTAAAAAATGTGTTTAAAAAATGTGTTTAAAAAATAAGTTTAAAAAATGTTTTAAAAAATAAGTTTAAAAAATGTTTTAAAACATAAGTTTAAAAACTGTTTTAAAAAATAAGTTTAAAAAATGTTTTAAAAAAAGTGTTTAAAAAAAGTTTGAAAAATGTTTTAAAAACAGTGTTTAAAAAAAAGTTTAAAAAATGTTTTAAAAAAAATGTGTTTAAAAAATAAGAAGTCTAATTTGTACGCATCAGTTAAAGGTATTCGGTTGATCAGATCAAATCGGTATCAGATCAGATTCGGTATCAGATTTGTAGGTAAATGATAATTTACCACAAGTGTTTTAACTAGAGGATTAACAACACTGATTGGTTAACAAATGAAAACTATAGCATTGCCATGTTTGAAAAATGTTCAAGTTATATAGAATAATGGAATTGTTTGATATTTAATAATCTTTGCACTTTCATAAATAAGAGTTTGGAAAAAGCCAACCTACTTTAAGCGCTGAAAAGTTTTGTCCCTCATGCATAGGAACCACACCAACCCTTGAAGGACTGGTTTACATTATGCCTACGGAAACTAGCCTTCTTCCCCTATGTATATTCTTTGGTTAAGGTTTTATATCTGGCTTGAAAATGACTTTTAAAACAAAATATTAATTAACAGTAGTGAGGAGTTGAATCATTTTCAAGCATATCAGTATGGAAAGTGGCTGGAGCCTTTATTATATACATATCTTGCTAATGGCAACACCAGTCAAACTAAACGTGCTTCAAATACCGTGCTACAAGAGTTTCTTAAATACTGTAGGTAAAATGTGTCGTTATTTCATTGTCAATCGAAATTTAGTACTCATTTCGACGTAAAACGAAACAACAGACGCATAAGAAAAGAAAATAATGATATGGAATAAAAAATTTAAAAGTTTCTACTTTTATGTGTAAAATAGAAAAAAATAGGATGCATCACTCCAGCTAAAAAATTATATCACCATCGAAAATTCCCCACACGTCTAATGAAAATTATGTGCTTTTATTGTTTCCGTCTAAAACAAAAATAATAAAATAAATTTTTCTATTTCTTCTATTTAACTTTGTAACCGCCGTTGAACAGCTGTTGACCCAATTTTAGGTTTACGACTGCTAATGTTTAACTCCGTAGCCTTGTCATATTGAACCCAATCCAGAAGACAAGGGAACTCCTGGATCAAGTATTGGGTAAAATTTGGCCTTCGTTATGGACTTCTTGAGGCACAGTGCTGACGGCAAGGGACTCTAACCTGTAATCCGTCTACCACTGAGGATATTTTACGTCAGCTCTGGTCGGTGCGAGCTGGGTTTAATATAGAATAATAGTAGAAATAAACTTATAATAATAGTAGAAAACAACATTAAGAAAGGACGATAAGTAACTGTTACAAGTGTATAAGTAAAAAAAAAGTAAATTGATAAATAATTTAAGGATTGAATTAATTTTTTGTGGTTAAATTGTTAAAATAATTAATTTTATAAGAAATGTACCTTCATGGAGGACTTTTTGACGAAACTAACCCGCATTTGCGTTTCATAGACAGGAAAACCACGAAAACCTCCCACTGTTAGCTCGACGGCAAGGGGACTCTAACCTATAAGCCGTCTACCGTTGAGGATATTTTAAGTCAGAAATGTGTTTAATGCGAACTGGTTGCGGAATTCTTATCGAGCTGCCATTGCTGGGATTCGAACCCGGGGTTCGAATTGGAAGGCGAACACTATCCCCTAAGTCACCACGGCTCTTTTTTTTCCTACTTTAAGTATGTTACGAATTTAAAAATTTGTATCTTAAAGTTATTAATGTAGTTCTTGTTTCCTAACATTGACAATCCGCCAAATTCAAGGCAATATTATAGAAAGGATAAACAAAAGTTGTGTGAAGTAATTTTCTAAAGCAGTATCACCATAAATAATACCTCTCACCAGACAATTCCGGTAAAAGTAAATAAGAAGATATTACATGTCAGCAATGGTTCCTCCGTTGCCATTCAGTGTAATAGTAATTCTAAATAATAGCACAAATGTCGTCTTCATTCTTTATCCAATGTATAAATCACGCATGTCTTAGAACAAGATTAAAAAAAAAAAAAGAATGCATGTAATATTCCAACTGATAAGCGTCTGCTGTTTCTCACGAGCTGCTGTATACAGCAATCTGACTTGATGTTCCCGACGGTTTGAGCAATTTCTGTAACCATAGCAACTGTTGTACATCATCGCTCAATCTGAAAACCACCCAAAACGCATCACCAGATCGTAGAACGCATAACATGCTTTCAAGAGAGGACAAGAAAATAAAAAAATAAAACACTTACATACTTTGAAAATTGGAGGGAAAAAATGTGCACTTTTAAATTAATAAAATTCGACCAGAAGAATTGTATACAATTTTTAAAATACAGTTATGTGTACAGTGCTCCAAAAAAAGAAAAATAATAATAAAAAGAAAGAGCAAACGGACCGCCCTGAATAACTTTTGATCCAGTGATCGGATCTTCACGTTCTAGCTCTCAAACTCAATAGTTCCAGGAAGTAACCTCAAATGTGTTAATTAACCCCTTAACGCACAGATTTTTTGAAACAAACCGGTCAAAGAAAATTTTTCTTCAATGTTAAAAAAACACACTTTATACACTTTCCTCCTGGTTCAACTTTTCTTCGGCGGACAATTTTGATATACTACACTTTTGTTCCATGGAAAATGGGTATATTTTATTCTTGAATAAATAAGTGTTATAGCTTACAATCCTATGTAAATGATAAATATCAATAAAACGATTTTTTCTTCTTAACTTTCTCATTATTTTCAATTCTCAATTATCTCAATTTGGCTTGTTTAGCGTGCTCGAATTAACTCGAGCGTACAACTTAAGGGGTTAATTGGTCAGACGATATTTTAAGTTACGAAAGCACAACGTACAAATAAAAACAAGGTACAAGCAAAAACGTACTTTCTTTGAAAGAACATACTTTTTTTCCAGCGGATCCGGATTTCTAAACCCCGAAATATAGGGGGGGGGGGTAGCCACAATCTGGTAAATATGGGTCCCATAGTTTGATCAGGAGAACTCGGACTCCTTAATGTTAACTTTATTTTTTGCGTATTTAACCATATCTTGAAAAATTTTTAATCGCATTGAAATTTTTTTCCACGCAATTGTAAAATTCTTTTATACAAAGATAATTCCACGCAAAAAATAAATTTTATTAAACTGTTATTTTTTTTAATTACTATTTTATTTAAAAATAGTTGAAAAAAATTTTGAATAGTAAGGTATAAAATTTTTTTACGTCATTTTAAAGATTGTAATTTTACATGGCAAAATACAAAATTTCAGTGAAATCGGATGAGAACTCGAATTTTAAAGAAGTCGAATATTTCGTATGTTATAAAAAAGAAATAATAAAAATTTCAAGTTTAGAATATCAAAAAAATAAAAAAAATTATTCGAATGTTTGAGGTGTTTCAGAGGTCAGGAGTCTTAAACTCAAATGAAAAACTCAAACGAAATCTAAAGAAAATTTTATCTAAAACATTAAAAGTATTTTGTTTTATACTATGATACTTATTTTATTTGAAATCAACCATAAAATTAGAATACTACTGTAAAATTCAAGCGTCAAAGCAAAAAATTAGCATGGGTAGTATTTCTGATCTGCTTATTTTCGCTAATATTTCGACTGGAGAGTCAATTATTGCCAAAAATATGATCACGTAGTATTTAAACGGCCCATATTTGAGATTAGGGAGAAATTCTTTAACGAAAAAAATCGCTTTTTTTTTCATTTTTAAGTTGCCATTCTGACATCGGAAACTTGGAGGAGAAATAAAGGAAAAAGGGAGAAATAGAAGGAAAAAAAAAACATTCGAAAAGTATCGTTATTTTGAAACCCCCGCTTTCTGATTTGATGCTTTAAGTGGAGTGGGGGGTAAAGATTGAGCGGTTGTTGTGCTGCTGGCCCGTCACACCCCACCAAATACAACTCTCGAACATTTGGAAGAACATGGCCTTTCCATTACCTGGAGGGAGAGTGGATGGATATGCCTTCAACTCTGAACCAGAGGAGTATTGGTATCAGATGTTTCCATATTCAGAAGAGTGTTGATTGGATTATGATTTATATTGAACCCTCTGCAAGATTTTGATAACATTATTCCTATTCCAGAGTCTCTTATTTTTGCCTATCATTTTGATGCTTCACACTTTTCGTCAAAATTTCGAGAGTTTATTTAGTTCTATAGTTTTTCATTCGTAAAATGAGTGTTCAAATTTTTTAATTTTCATACTTATATTATCACAGTTTTATTAATTTGACCACATTTTAAGCCATGAATGATTTCTTTATATCGATTTTGTTGTATTTCACCGACAACGAGTACTCTGATGGTTGCGGTTGCGAATAAGCAAAACAGTTTATTTCGTTTTATAATTTTTCATTCGTAAAATGAACGTTCATACTTTTTTATTAACTTTCATGCTTATATTATCACAGTTTTATTAATTTAACCACATTTTTAAACCTTGAATGACTTTTTTTTTTTACATCGAATTTGTTCTGCTTCACTGCTAACGAGTTGCGGTTGAGAATAAAAGAAGTTTAAACATGTTATAAAGAGGAGGTTCAGCTATTCCCTCCCATTCTTTTGTTTGATTCTTAAAAAAACTTATACGAAGAAAAAAAACTTAGTATTTCAAAACTTAGATGAAATATAATCTGTTGATGCTGTAATAAACAACAGCTCCCGCAGCTGAGCTGGAGGGGTTCTGCTACATTGAGCTACCTGTTCCAAATTATCAACTAATCACACCTCCTCCCATAAAAATACATAAATAGAGCGTACGCAATATTTTAACGACCCTTTAAACCTATTTATGTTTATGCTACGTTAACAATTTTTGCTCTATTTTCGAACTATCATAAAACGTTCAGTTTTCCATCTATGTTACGCACCAAGTTGCCAATGGGTCGGAAATCACGTGATGATTTCAAATCCCAGGCTGTCGCCAATAGCCCATTGTGCCGGTCTAGTGCAACGTAAATAAAGATTATTTCAGAGTAAATACCAAATCAACAATTAATTATTAAATGCTGGCAGGAAACTACTTTTTAACTTATTTCCACTTTCATAAATCAAACAATTAAGGGTTTACAAAAATGGGAGCAACAGTCAAGGAGAACTATTATGCCTTCGATCATTGGATCATTCCTCATCCAATTTATTCCTAATTCACTTATTTATGTGAAGAGAATTTTTAAGATCTGATTCTTTATAATAGATAAAACTTTGCAATTAAATTAACACTAGGATTGTCCAAAGAAGTCATTTTGACTGCTTTTTAATTTCAATCATGTATATAATGACACAATTTCATAGAATTTTGTGACTTTTCACACAACATATAATTTTTTTATAGTTAATATTTACTAATAACTTGTTATATAACTGTAAATAAAGTAAAAAATATTAAAAATATAATTTTAAACAAATTGCTTTACACATTAGTTATTTTTTCACAATCTAGTCATTTTGACTGCTTTTGGGCAATATAGATGTATACTAAGTTTCAGTATTTCTAGGTGTTAAAAACAATCTTTAAATTAATTACTAATTAATTGACAGTTTAATTAAGTCTTAAGATTAAGCAGTCTTAAAAATTAAATTTATTAAGTAAACTGAACTATTTTTTTTGTGGGCCGAGATAGCCTTTTTGGTAGCGCTCTGAACTCAGGCTTGTGAAAGCCGTGTGGCAAATGGTGACTGGTGCATGTTAAATCTATCTGGTCACAATTTCTTCAATGTTTCCATAATAAATTATACCTCTTGAATTGGAGATGGATCGCTCCCTGCTTTTGGTCAAAAAGAAGACGATTTGTGGATAAATGAATGAATGTGTCCACCTTATAAGCGGGTGTGATGCAGTTTTGCCAGAATTTAAGATTAAAAAATAGTGAATGGAAGCTCCAAAAGTAGCGGATTCGAACATTTTGCAGGCCAAAAAATTATAAATCTTTCTACTAAATTAAAAAAAAAGTTAAATTTCGATGCATTGCATTAAAAATGTCGTCAAATTCAATATTTCGTTTTAACTCAGATTAAAGGTCACGTGAGTTTTCCTCCAGAAGCTAAACGATTAATAATGGTAAAGATTTCTTCCCATCTCACTTATCCCACACATATGCGATTTCACGAGTCTTCGACTTGAAACATAGATATGGAAAGTTTCTAGACTCCGCGCAGCACAGCAAATCAAGAATTCAAAATAAAGCCGATGCATTTTCAACAACAAGAAAAAAAAGATAAAGAAATAAGAAAGATAAAGTAATTGTTGACTTTCAGAATCATTTTATAATGAGAAGGGAAAAAATTAAAATAAATATACATATTTCTGTAAGAAGAAGAAAAAAAAAGAAAGCGCATTTTTAAGATTTGCACCGTTCGAAGAATAATGAGTAGCCCAAAGAGTAGCAGGAAGACCAAATTCGATTTTCAGTAGGGGGGGGACTTATAAAAGTATCCCAATTCGCTACTTGTGGACCATTGGTGTGATGTATGGGTGTAGTAGAAGTTGTTTGCGAAACATCGACTTTCCTGCCATCTGCAATATTCCTTTGATACAGAACACCCAATTTATTGACCCTCATAATAAATGTATAATTAGGTTTTAAATTTTTTTTCAGGGTGTGCAATACTTTAGAATAAGTACTAATAAAAATCTATGTTTTATAACAACTATTTTTTAAATTTAAATTAGTCTCTCTAACTCTTCTGTAATAAAATAAGCTTTGACGTTTTATATATTTAAGAAAATCGCACAATGATCAATAAAAAATTTACGTTTAACTTATTATTTCAAATTTCAGTTCAACTTCTCGAATAGATATTTTTGTACTACCTTCATTTGTTTTTTCATTGAATTTTCATTTTGATTTATAAATAAGATAATCTCGCGCACTATATAACCTCATTTGCAAAACATTTAAAAAGAAATTTGTTTTAGTCATAAAATTAAACTTAATTTTTTTAAATAAACTGTTTTAGAAAAAAAATATGAAGGCCATCTATCCCTTTCTAGAAAAGTCAAAAAATTGGGAAACCTGAAAAAAAGCATGTTGACAAAGTATATATATATTTTAGTACGCCTATTGCTTTTTGAATGTTAGCTCCCTTATGTATTTTAGCGCGTAAAAATCCGATTATAAGAACAAAGGTTTTTTTAGGTATTGCTCCTTTATTTTTGAGTTCCCCGACCATAAGTTGTCGTTTTGCCGAACAATAAGAAGTCACAGGACAAAATATCGTCTTGATGTTTATGCACAAAGACCGCATTTTCGTTACTTGAAAACGAAAACCACGAAAAACTCCCACGGTTAACCTGATGGCAAAGGGACTCTAACCCATGATCCGTCTACCGCTGAAGATGTTTCACATCAGCACTGTTGTCGGTGCAAGCCTGATTCGGAATTCGTATCGGTCAGTCTTCGCTGGAATTCGAACCCGGTTTACCTCATTGGAAGGCGAACGCTCGTTCCCCTGAGCCATCACGGCTTCTTTTCATACATCATGAACAACAACAGCAGAGAAAGATTAGCTATTTTGATTTGTCATTTATTTTTTCATAGATATTTTTTATTCCTTTGAAATTCGCATAGCTATTTTGTTTGAAAATGATTGCTACAGCCTAATTCTTGCCAATTTGATTTCTATTACTTGCATTAAGTATTACCCTATTTCTTATCATAAATAAAAAAGTAAAATTGTAAAAGCAAATAAAATAAATTACATTCTATTTTATTTATGATGTAAATTTTATAGCTGATTTTTCTCTTTAGAATGTTAACGCTTTAAAACATTAAATTTAATCGAGAATCATATAATGTTTTTTATTATAGATAATCTGGTAAATAAATTTTTTATATTTATTACACTTTAATTTAATGATTAAAAATAATAGCAATGATTTAAAGATGTAGTGTTTTTAAGCGTCTAATGGCTAGATGACTAGGGCTATTAATTCCCACAGATCTTCAGATGATGCCTGTTGAGTACGATTACTCGAAAATTGTCACTTTTCCTTTTATTAATATTTTTCCTAAAATTCTTCATTAATTAAAATTATTTTTATTACGTAAAAAGTTTTCATAGAAAATGTTTTAGATAAATTGTAGAATTTTTTTTATATTTATTTTTAATTAAGAGACCTTTTTTTTCTTTCTTTTTTTTGCAAGCTAAGATCGAGCCCACTGCAAATCTTTCGAGTAGAAATGTTAAGTGCATGATAAGAATTTAAATATGATAGAATAATGGTATTTTTTTTAACGAAATTCTTTTTTATTCCTTTCGTTTTATTTTAAGCGAAGTTATTAAAACTTCTCCAGTCCGATAAAAGTTTTGAAAAAGTTCTAAAATATTAAGCTCCACGGCATCCAATATTTTATTTATCCCGTATGTAAAACTTTAAATAATAACTAAAATAATACAAACGATGATGAGCGCATTTTAATCAAATTTTAGTTGGATGTCATGTTAGGATTTTTTTTTTTTTATTATTTTTTTTAAAAATTTATTTATTTGAAGAGAAATTATTTAGATTCTTTAAAGTTCAAAATGTAGTTAAAAAAATGCTGAAATTATTAGCACTAGTTTTGATTCTTATGGCGTCTCTGATTCTTCGAATTTTGTAAATGGAACATTTGCACTTTTTCTGTATTCAATAAGAGTTCTCTTTCTGTGAAATACCACACATGTAGAATAAAAATAATATTATTTATTTATTTATTTTTTTGCTTTGATCCTTCAGCGCAACTTTTTGTAATTTATTGAAGAAGAAAAAAAACTGCATTCATGATTCTTTGTGAAACACACATCACAAAGGGATCACCCCTCCCCCATGAAGATAAGAGAAAGAAATAAGAGGATGGTCTTTAATGACCCCCTCTCCACCCCACAAATCTCCCTCCCAACAACACTTCTGAAAATAACAACGGACGTTAGAATAGACGTGGAATATTTTTCATACGAGTGCTCCACATGTTGTCGTTCTCTGGGGTGATTCCACAGGTGCGCCCCCCCCCCACCATAAGATTAAGAATCTCACAAATTGGGTCTCCCCTTTAATATAGAAAGAAACTCGTGTCTCTCTCTCTCTTTGTGGATGAAAATACAATCACGCGACTAAAAATCACACGACTACCTGTATCTACGATCGATTTTCTTCACATAGTCTTGGTCACATCTCAGACCTACTTAACTCAGCTGCTCTTTCCCCACGTAAAAAAAAAAAAAAAAAAAATTAAGCAGGACAAGGATCGTGGGTCCTCATGACCGATAAATATGAATTTTAATATCGCGATTCAATAATTATTATCAAAGTCTCTGGCCAATTTATTAGACTTATTATAAGATTCTATGTAAAATCTTAATTATCAGGTCATACTCTATACAGCTTCATTGTTTTTTACGCGACTGAAACCGGTTTGCACTTGTTTACATTCGCGTATTAAACGAGTTAAATGAGACGATCTATACTATAAACTAGACGATATATTACATAAATATGAAATATTTATGATATCAATCATTATATTAGTATCCCTTGTCCCCCTGGATTCCCTTGTCTTCTGGATTGGGTTCAAAATAACAAGCTACCGAGTTAAACATGAGTTGTCGTAAACCCAAAAAAATTGGATCGGCTGTTCAATGACTGTTATAAAATAAAATGTATGAAAGGAGTGCAACCTTTCCGTCAAAAATTGAAAGAGGATAAAATTCGGAGAAGATCCCTTTTTCCTGCAACCCTTGACAACAAAATTCATCTTCTTTCACCAAAGAGATACTCAACTCGGAGGAAAAATATTCGAGTACTTTTTATTACCATTGAGTAGATAAAATTTCTATGTTCTGAATAGAGATCGAGAATCCTTTAAAGTTATAAAAAAAAAAAGTTCTTTTTGTGCATGAACATCAAGACGATATTTTGTCATGTGAATTCTTATTGTTCGACAAAAGGAAAACTTATGGTCGGATGATTCAAAAATAAAGGAACAATACCTAAAAAAACCTTTGTTCTTATAATCGGATTTTTACGCACTAAAATGCTTAAGGGAGCTAACATTCACAAAGAAGCAGGCGTACAAAAATATATACTCTTTGACAACATGTTTATTTTCAGACATTCCAATTTTTTGACTTTTCATGAAAAAGATAGATGGCCTTCATATTTTTTCTAAAACTATTTATTTAAAAAAAAATTAAGTTTTATTGTGTGATTAAAACAAATTTCTTTTTCAATGTTTTATAAGTGAGTTTTATAGTGAGCAAGATTATCACATTTATAAAGCAAAATGAAAATTCAAAGTTTAACAAATATAAAAATAACCATTCGAGAAGTTGAACTTAAATTTGAGTTCAATAAAAATCCGCATTTATCTTATTTATTTTTGTGCAATTTATTAGATAGAGCTAAGCAAATTTTTAGCAGTTTATTCCATCAAAATGAAGGCCAACTGTATTCAGCGGCATAATGCTGTTGTTCAATTCGACTCATGATATTTAAAATTTTCAACTGTCAAGCTACTCTCTCCTGTGAACTTCTCTACATTAAAATGTTCAAAAAGAGCTAGAAATTATCACTGAGAAGTTAGAAATCATCACTGATGTTATTTTTAAAATGTGTGAAAAACTGAATCGCTTATAGTTAAAATTTAAAGCACTGACTAACGATTAACTCATCAGAAAATTCCATCTCAGTTCCCTATTTAATGAATGAATTAATTAATACTTAAAGAAAAAGCTGCATTAACATAAACTGTTATCCATATCCAAGTTTAAAAAAATGTATTTGAAGTTGACGGGAGGAATTAAAAAATATTATTTTAACGATCGAAAATTTGTCCAAGATACTAATAATTGTGAACTAATGGAAGGAATTAAAAAAAAAACAGCTGATTTTTATGATCTAGGGATTTTTTTTTTGAAGTTATACTTCTTATGCGACTTCCAACAAGGTTGCGTTAAACGTTTAACGCTACATTTTTATTGGCCGGGAAATCACGTGGTAGGATCCAGTTTTCCCTCATTCATTTCCATATTGTTTTGGTTCTCACTAGCATAAAAAT
>NC_092210.1:90623827-90674401 GCF_043381705.1 Parasteatoda tepidariorum | reverse complement strand
ATAAGGAACAACAACAACAAGAAAGAAAAAAAAAAAACAGCAGATTTTTATGATCAAGGGATCTTTTTTTTTTTTGTTAATGGTGGTCCCGATGTAATTCCTAATATGCAATTTTTAATTTCATGTTCTAAATTTAAACTAGTTAATATATAGGACAAATGTACTTTTCTAAAAGAGTAAAAGTTATTTCTTAATTGTACAGGCTATTGAAATTATCAATACAACAGAATTCTTTTTATTTTCTCCCTTTCCATTTGGGATTTTCCTACTCCGTTCACCACATGTTCCCTCTAAGGGGACCGGCAGAAGCACTCTAGAAAAGAAATGGGGGGGAGTTGTTCCTCGTGATTTCGAATTTCAAGTGATATTCAAACAGTGCACTTCCTAAAAACAAATATCCAGATTGAATAATGCTTTATTATTCCATGGAAATGTAAGCCGATTTTGGATTAAAAACTCTCCCCTTTTTCAGAAATGACGCCTTTGATTTTTAGTCGCGTTGTGGACAATACAGCTTACGCAAAATGCTGCGATTCATAATACATTATGAATCAGCAACAAACACAGTACATTCCATTGACCCCTGATGTACGATTTCGGATATTAACACAAATAAATTCAAAATTAGAATAAAAATAGGAACATTAGCAAAGAATATACTTACAGAAATACCTTTTTTCGATTACAAGTCGTTGTTTTTTAGAAATACAGTCAAATCCCGTTATAGTGATCACTGTTTATAGTGAACTACCGGATAAAGTGAACAAATCTTTACTCCCGTGCCTTGCTGCACACGTATTTTATTTTTTGTGGATATGGTGAACCAAAAAAAGAAGAGAGAGGGTGTCGGATATTATGAACTGTTTTCTGTCTACGACTGATTTATTTTCTTCATTTTTTTGTAATAATTTTGAAATTTCTACTTCGAAATAAATACTGATTTTTTAACCCATCTACAGCATGGTATGTAGCGATAAGTTTATTTTTCTTGTTTGCTTCATTATCGAATTGATTCAGCATTCAAACAAGCCGCAATCTTCCGGTATCTGGACAAATGCTTCAAGTCAGAGCCGAAGAATTCTATTTGGGGAGATTACTTTTATGTGCTCGAGTGGAGGGTTAAACAGGTTTAAAAAGCGGAATAACATAAATTCAGGAAAAAATATCGGAGAGTCTGGAAGTGTTTCCATATCTGATGTTGAAAATTACGCATCAACTAAAGATTACTATTTTTTTTATTTTTTTTATTTTATTTTTTTTTTTTTGTACGGCGAAGAGTAATAAATAATAAAAGTTATACATTTTTGCTACTTTGATTATATTTCAGTCATTTTTATATTTCATTTCATTGGTCATTTATTTAAATAATTTGTAATAAAAAGGGGGGGGAGTTTGGAAAAATTAGTTGAAATTGTCTGCGGAACGGATATAGTGAAGTCCCGGTTACAGTAAACCGAAATTTCGGTCCCTTGAAAGTTCACTATTCGGGGTTTGACTGTATAATAATTCTGTCCTTTTTTCATAAATAGCATGCGAAAATTTGTCGAACCCTTAGATGCCACTGCTTTTAACTAATTCACTATAACCACGATGATGCCCCGCAGTGGACTGATCGTTAAGACACGGTTCCCAGCATATCACCGAAGTCAAGCATCACTGGCTGCGGTCAGTGTGCGGGTGGGTGATACTTAGATCAGTCTGCTTAGGGACCGAAGATGTGCGGTATGGGTCCTCGTTAAACTGTTCTACCGTACAGTGCTCGACTTAGCGTGCAGGTCGTCGGGCTACCGAAGCGGGGGTGCCATCCCCTCTGCAGAGGATCAAAATTGTGATGGCATGTCTTCGGATCATCCTCAGGGATGTTTCCCAGACCGTCGCCAATAGCCCATTGTGCAGCTCTAGTGCGACGTAAATGAATTACAAGAATAACCACGATGATTGCTTCGCAATAATCGCTGCTTTTGGCAGAAAACAGTTTTATACTGAAGTTAAAATTATTAACTTAACATGTATGTACTAAAAGGACTTCTGTTTGTTTACGTTTGTGCTTCCATTTCCCACATCCAAATCTTATTATCTATTAGTATTATAAATGTATAGATCTTTTGGTAAACTGAAGTAATTTTTCCGAGTAATCATTTTTTAAAAAAAAATATTTATATTGTTATTATATTATATAACATTACATATTATTATATTGCTCAAACTAATTTGAGTTCACAACCGTAATTTAATATTTCCGCTTACCAAACGGGCGGATATATTAAATACGATATTTGCTTCCATATCGTTGTGCATGAAGTTGAGTGTCCAGTTCTGAATCATTTAACAGATATCTTTAACTGTTATTTATAATAGTATATTAATGTTATTTGCACAAAAATAATAATTGTAAGATGGTTAATAAGATTAGACCACCTTTCTAAAATATAGTGTGCAGAATTACATTATAATAATGATAAAAAATATTTCTCTTAGTTTTTAACTCTTGAATTAAAAGCGCAATAATAGCAGTAAAGGAAAATTACTTTAAATTAGGAATGCAAAAATGTTTGTAGAAAAACATTACCTTTCTGACTTTTATTAATTTTATGCTGATGACAGCCAAAACAATATGCAAATGAATGATGAAAAATTGGATCCCACCACGTGATTTTTCTGGCCAATAAAAATGCAGCGACAACTATGTTAACACAATATGTGTCTCCCTATATTAAAGCTGTTGCAAGCACCGCTATTGTTCGCTGCAGTTATCAATTTTATGAAACATTTTGTTTTGCTGTGCAGAAACTGTTAGATTTAAGAACTTAAAATTTCGAAGGTGTGTAGAAAAATATAGAGCGATATATTTTTCTGTAATAATATATTTCTGGTAAAAATATAGTTCAAATTCTCTTAAAAATTCTATTCANATCGCTGCTTTTGGCAGAAAACAGTTTTATACTAAAGTTCAAATTCTTCACTTAACATATATGTACTAAAAGGACTTCTGTTTGTTTACGCTTGTGCTTCCACTTCCCACATCCAAATCTTATTATCTATTACTATTATAAATATCTAGATCTTTTGGTAAACTGAAGTAATTTTTCCGAGTAATCAATTTTTGAAAAAATATTTATATTGTTATTATATTATATAACATTACATATTATTATATTGCTCAAACTAATTTGAGTTTACAACAGTAATTTAATATTTCCGCTTACCAAACGGGCGGATATATTAAATACGATATTTGCTTCCATATCGTTGTGCATGAAGTTGAGTGTCCAGTTCTAAATCATTTAACAGATATCTTTAACTGTTATTTATAATACTATATTAATGTTATTTTTCACAAAAATAATAATTGTAAGATGGTTAATAAGATTAGACCACCTTTCTGAAATATAGTGTGCAGAATTACATTATAATAATGATAAAAAACAATTCTCTTAGTTTTTAACTCTTGAATTAAGAGCGCAATAATAGCAGCAAAGGAAAATTACTTTAAATTAGGAATGCAAAAATATTAATAGGAAAACATTACCTTTCTGACTTTTATTAATTTTATGCTGATGACAGCCAAAACAATATGCAAATGAATGATGAAAGATTGGATCCCACCACGTGATTTTTCTGGCCAATAATAATGCAGCGACAACTATGTTAACACAATATGTGTCTCCCTATATTAAAGCTGTTGCAAGCACCGCTATTGTTCGCTGCAGTTATCAATTTTATGAAACACTTTGTTTTGCTGTGCAGAAACTGTTAGATTTAAGAACTTAAAATTTCGAAGGTGTGTAGAAAAATATCGAGCGATAATATAGAATATAGAGCGATATAGAGAAATATAGAGCGATTTCTGTAATAATATATTTCTGGTAAAAATATAATTCAAATTCGCTTAAAAATTCTCAAATTGTCTTAAAAAAATATATTCAGTTCGAAAAATAGATAGTAGTATTCGCATAAGTAGTTGAAGAATAATTAACTGTTAAATTTCTGAACAAAAAATACAATAATATAGTCCGGACTTTTCTACATACTACAGTGATGAAATTTTAACTATCGAAAAGGTACTTCTTCTTTAAGCTTTTAAATGGAGTTCTTTTCCGTACTCCAATTTGTCCAAAAGTTATTGCAATTTTAAGTGCGTTTTTGTAAAAAAAAATTCTGCTTTAAATAATGACTATTCGTCGTGAGAAAAGTACAATTAAAGTCATAGCAAAAAAAAAAAAATTCCATAGAGATATTGGTGCAGAAAAATGTATTTTTCTTTCTCGAGATCTTTATTTCATAAGCTCATATTAAAGTTTATCTTAAAAGTAATAAAAGAGTGAGATATTAGATGTTGCCAGATATAAATCTGAACAGTTGTTACGAATTTTTTAAAAATAAATATAAAAAAAACGGATTAAAATCGTTCAGTACTTAAAATGTTTTGACTTCTATTTATTTATTCTTAATCAGTCGACCAATAAATATTTAATAAGTTAAATAATCGTCTGCACTTGAAATTTATTATTTCAAATCGATCCTTTCGTTCCGATTAGCATATTGATAAATTAATATAGAAGTACATTTGTATAATTTGTTATAAAATGTCTTTAGTTTTTGTGGAAATTATTAACTTTTAAGAAGAAAAACATCTACTGGAGTTTATTAGTAGGGCCAGCAGGAGTAAACTCTCCTAGTTGATACGAAAATAATAACAGACTACTATAGAGATAGCTCCTGTTTTCATAGCGAACACATTATTAAAATAAAAGAGCCGTCGTGGCTCAGGGGTCAGAGCTTTCGCCATCTAATGAGTGGAACTGGGTTCGAATCCCAGCGATGGTTGGTCTATAAGAATACCACAACCGGTTTACACCTACCACAGTGCTGACGTAAAATATCCTCAGTAGTAGTAGTGGTCCTGGGTTAGAGTCCCTTTGCCGTCAGGCTAACCGTGGGAGGTTTTCGGGGTTTTCCTCTCCATGTAGCGCAAATGCGGGTTAGTTTCATCTAAAAATCTTCCACGATGGCAAATTTCTCCCAATTCTTGATCCAGTAGTTCCCTTGTCGTCTGAATTGGGTTCAAAATAACAAGCTACCGAGTTGAACACTGGCAGTCGTAAACCCAAAATTGGGGGCGACTGTTCAACGACGGTTATAAAATAAAATAAAATAACCTATGAGTGGACCCGGGATAGCCTGGTTGGTAGGGCGTTGGACTCGCTTTTGTGAGAACAGGAGTTCAAATCCAGATGGACGAAGACTCCCCTGGTAGTAAATGGTGACTCATGCACGCTAAATCTATCGAGTCGCAATGTCCTCTATGTTCCCAAAACAAATCATACCTCTGGGGGTACTGATCCAGGAGTTTCCTCGTCTTCTGCATTGGGTTCAAAATTTCAAGATTACAGAGTTGAACATTGGCAGTCGTTAATTCCAAATTGGGTCGGCCGACCGGTTGTAAAATATTAACGTAAAAACATTAAAGTTACCTAGGAAGAAATAATTTTTCTTCAGAAAAAACGCAGTATTAATACAGAAATTATCAGAGTTCCGAGGATTTAGCAGAAATTACATAAAATTACTATAAAAATAACAGTTCCATCAAAATGAATCTTGTTCCAATAAAGTTGACACAGTATTAAAATAAAAGTTAACACGCGAAGGTAACTCCTGTTTCTGTAGAGATAACAAAGAAGTTTTTTTTACAAGATGGTTGAAGATAACGAAAAAAAAAAAAACTTGATATCGTGTACTCTGAACAGCAGAGTTTATGATCATTAGAAAGAATAAGTTAAAATTAAATGAATCGTCTTAATAAGCATTTAATCATTCTTTTAATAAAAGTAGGATACGAAACAGCTGCAAGAACTCTCGTTGTCTGAGGGATCATTTAAATATTACGTAAGCACTAGCGGGGGAAATAATCTGCTCATACATTCGGACTTCTGTTTAACGAATTTCCATTTTGCGAACTTCTCTATTTTTTTTCGAGAAACCATAAACTTTTTGGAAATTTCCTCGTAAAATAACTTCCAAAGTGAATTTTCTATTTAACGAACTTTTCTTTGAAATCCACTTTCCCTAATTCCCAAAATAATTCAAAACATTTAAAACTTGGTAACGCATTTTAAGGGGGAAATGACCTCGAATTGTTTTTCGTAGCCACTTTTAGAGAAAGCAGTAAAATCCCTCTTTCTTTACATTTCAAACGAAACGCTCAGACGAAATTAAACGAATTTTATCCGTAGTAATTAAACTTAAGAATATATGGTGTAATGTATGTTTAGAATTACTTTTATAACAAATACAGCTATAAATTTATACATAAATTTAGCTTTTATTAGTTGTAAATGTATGTATCATGCATTGGATAATGTTTTGCTCTATTCCTGCTTTCCATGTAGATTTCTTTTATGGTTAAGATTTATAAAATAAATAGTATATACTAGTTTACAAGATAAAGGTGTATTAACTACTATTTTAATTACAATTATGAATTTAAAACCTGATTTGTGCTGTTTAAGTATTTCAAAAGGGGATTTTCTATTTAACAAACTTTCCATACAACGAACTTATTATTGGAAATTAGCGACTTGGTCAAATAGAAATCTGGCTGTATTTGCTGATAGAGGAGAGACATAAGATATGGACGGTGGTCAGAAGTAGCGCACTGCATTTAGCGAAACTACAGTAGTCGCTACTTTTTTTCGTAGTTAGTAGAGTAGTGTTAAAAATATAGTGTAGCGAGTAGTGCGATACAAAAAATAGTACTGATTCCTGGCAACGTCAGTTAAGTATATGAAGAGGGTTCTTACACAATTAACTTTTCGAGTTTGATGGGTGCATAACTTCAGTCAATGGATGCAATTGAAAATACTCCTGTAACTATGAGTTAACTGGATTTACGTATTTAGAATCAGGTAAAACTAATAATTAAGCTAGCAATAGATAATTTATCACTATCACATCATTATCATTATAGTTGGCCAGACAGCCCAATGTGGGCCAATGTCTTCGTCTGAAGATTTCTCCATTACCACTTCCGATTTATCTTTGATCTCCAATTCTTTTCATTAATTGCAAGAAAATCAGACTCCAATGAGTCAGTCCATCTCTACCACGGCCTTCCTCGTTTTCTTGCTCTAGTGGGTCTAAAAAGTTATATATTTTTTATTGTATTGTCCTCGCGCTCATTCGAATCACGTGGGCCATCCAATTCATTCTATTTATTTTCATGTATTTAAATTTTTTTTTTTTTTTTTTTTTACACTACTCANTTTTTTTTTTTTTTTTTTATAAATCTTGTGCAGTTCAAAGTTAAGTCTCCTTCTCCAGTTACTGTTTTTACCACCTTCACATGCGAATGAATATTGAAACATTGATGTTATTTTAAAGGAAGGAAGCATATTTTCGATGTACTTAACTTCTTAGAGGAAATATAAGTGCAATATAAACACTTAACGAAATTGCAATTATTTGATAATTTCCCACATTTCTAAAATTAGACATTTGCACCCAGAAGATCAAAAGGATTTGAAGATCAAATGAACAAATTCGAAAAAAAAATTTTTTTTTTGAATAACAAACTGGCTCATGTAAAAATGAATAAATATTTCTAAATAATATTTCATGTTTCATATTTTCATATTTCAAGCCAATTTCTTATTCAAAACCATTTATTTAAAAAAAATGTTATAGTTGTAGTAAGTTACAAAAATAACGCAGTTTTCCCGACAACTGGATGTGATCAAGACTTACGCAAGACATTAAAATAACCGTAACTTCAAAAGTTCTTTAAAAATTAAAAGTAAAAAAAAAAATCAACTAAAAAGGTACACGTGGAGAAAATTTCAAATTTAGAATAAAAATTGAATTTGGAGGAAGGAAAAAATTAGTATAATTTTCGTAGAACTTGAGAGTTTTTAAAGGTGGAAGCGAATTGTAAAAGATTCTTAAAGAATATTCTGTTCAAAATTTTATAAAATAATTTTATTTTATGCAAACTTAACACTAGAAAGATTGAAACTTAGTATATACCTATATTGACCAAAAGCAGTCAAAATGAATGTATTGTGAAAGAATAATTAATGTGTAAAGAAATTTGTTTAAAATTAATTGTTAATATTTTTTATATTATTTACAGTTATATAACAAGTTATTAGTAAATATTAACAATANTTTTATAAAATAATTTTATTTTATGCAAACTTAACACTAGAAAGATTGAAACTTAGTATATACCTGTATTGACCAAAAGCAGTCAAAATGAATGTATTGTGAATGAATAATTAATGTGTAAAGAAATTTGTTTAAAATTAATTGTTAATATTTTTAATATTATTTACAGTTATATAACAAGTTATTAGTAAATATTAACAATAAAAGAAAATTATCTGTTGTATAAAAAGTCACAAAATTCTAATAAATTGTGTCCTTACATACATCATTGTTTTCGTAATTGAAATTGAAAAGCAGTCAAAATGACTTCCTCGGGCAATCTAGTGTTAAACATTTAACTTTAGTTTAATCCTAAAAATTAGAGTCCCGCAGTGCACTGATCACAATGACACCGCTCCCAGTAGAGCACAGAAGTCAAGCATCACTAGCGGTCAGTAAGTGTGTGGTTGACCACTTGATCTGCCTGCGTAGAGACTGAGGGTGCACGGTATCGGTTCTCGTTAAACTGCTTTACAGTAAAGTGCTCGACTTCACACGCAGGTTGCCCACTCCTTCTGCAGAAAATCAAAATTGTGATGGCATGTCTTCGGATTATCCTCAAGGAAGTTTCCAAGACCGTAGCTCGTTGCGCAGCTCTAGTGCGACGCAAATAAACTACAACAACACAGACTAAAAAATAGAATACTGTACTAAATGTCACACAAGAGCCGATTGGTCTACTTAGGGGTGAGGGAGCTGGCCTTGCATGAGAAAGGTTCTGGGTTCATATCCCGGGCAAGGCATGGATGTTCCTTCATTCTCCGCACTATCTGTCCTTACTGTAGGAGCAACGTCAGCCCACCTATAATAAGGTTCCCCTGGAATAATGGCCTACAAATCTGCCCTTCAGATGTCTGTACGACGAAAGGTCGTTCTCCAGTTGGGCATTGGAAGAAAAAAAATGTTTGGTTTTCCACCAACGTATTTTTAAACAACTACGCAAACGAAAAATGATGCTTTACTACCCAAGTAGCACATATCTCAAAAGCGATATTGTAAAAACTTAGCTTCAAACATTGAACGATATCGTAGCGAAACATTGTACCATATAAAAATGGACCCCTTTTATAACGTATATTCAATATTGCAAAACAATATTGTTCGATATTGTAAAAAACGTTGGGGAATGTCGGTCGATATCTCTCAGCATTTACAAACGTTGCACAATGTCGATGGACGTCATCAGTACGATATTCAAAAAACGAATCATTTATAAAGGAGGGGAAAAAATGCAGGTTTATTAGCTGAAGTAAAGAATTAAAAGAGAAGTATAAACATTAAATGAGAATAAATGATATTAAGCCTTAACAATTAATCCACAGACATAATACGGACTCCATTTTCAATTAGCACCTTTTCACATGTCAATTTTTAGTTAAAACGTTATTATACATTTTTTTTTGAGTTGTTAGGTTTAAGTTTTTATTTTTATCATTCAGACGAAAATTATTTCCTATCATCTACATTTTTTATTTGTATTTTCTACTTTAATTTAAAAAATAAAAAATAAATTAAACAGACACATCTACAAGACGTTGAATGCTCTACAAACGCTTTGAAACGCTCCTGTAAAATTAAAATAAATAAATAATAAAATAAAATAAATTATTTATTATTCTGCAATAATTATTTTGTAATATGTGATCATATTCAAAATTTCAAACTTATTATAAATGCCCATCAGTAATAGTGTGATGTTAAAATCAGTATTATTCTTCAACAATTTTATTAAAATTTTAATCTCCCTTATTTTAGAACTTGGAATTTTTCCTAATTGCGCTTCAATAATTGTATTTGTGAAAGTCATGTACATTTTTCCAAACATTTTATTGCAATTTTTAACATTTACCATATAATGATTTTCATAATGATTTACAATTTATTTCAATGTTTATTTGTAAGTAGGAAAAAAAATGGAATATAATTTTTTTTTCATTTGTTGTGATAGAAATAATGTAGGGTCGAAAGTAAATATTACATTTTTTTTGTTGCTTTCTTTGTGTAATAAAATATGCATTTTTGTGATATACTATAGTTCTTTTTTTTTTTACTGGCATTGGAAGGAAAAAAATGTCACGCAACAACCTTCTTAGCTCAAGCAAAGGATGGGGTTTGCGATTTGCTTATTTTTGCTGACAAGGGGAGAGGGGTATTAAAGAAAATATAAAAATGTAAGGATAAAGTTACACGTAGGAGAATTTTATATCTGGAGTAGAAGTTGAATTTCACCTAAAAAATTTCTTCGAAGAGTTTTGAACACTCAACATTTATACATCTCAGAATATTCTACTCACAATTTTTATAATCTGAATTAAAATTTAATTTTTGTATCACATATTTTAAACTTTGCATTCGAGACCAATCCTAAAATTAAATTACTATAAAAGTCAAGTAAAAACCTTGTTTCTCGTTTTTCTGACAGGGGAGTTGCCTAAAATATACTTACGTAATATTTGAACGGTCCCTAAGGCAAAGAACAAAAAATTAATTTAAACACTCTTTTCCTAAGATATATAATTAGACGGAAGCAAAAGATAATCAACTAATCGCGAAAATTTTGATTATAATTTTTTTTCTTCCTACTCCTCCGTAATGATATATAGATTAACATCTGTCAATTCGGTGGCATTTTGTCTTTATAGATGAACTTCATATGATCGCTACTTGTTGAACAGAAAAAATATTTAGCTGTATATGTATTTTTTAAAATTTTTACACAATTATATTCAAAAATAGTTAAAATCATTAAACGTACAATCTTGGTTTGGTTAGAAAGTTAAGCCCTGGTCAAAAATGCTTTGTAGTCAGTTTGGTTAACCCTGGCGATTAACCGTTAAAGAAGTTAACATTGTTAATAAAAAAAAAACGTAGAAAAGGAAAATTAAATTTTGTTAACAGACTAAAAGCCAAAAGTTTTCTGTAGTTTAATTGAAAAACTTATTAAAAAGAAATTCGCGTATAGTTTGAAGCTATTCGACTTGGATTTCATCGCATTTAATTTAGAATAAAAAAAATTACGTAGGAAAATGTACCTCGCATACTTAGATAGCATTGTAAGAAGTGTTTATAAATACAAGCCAATAAAATAAAGCACTTTTAGCTTTTTAACTATTCAATTTATAGACTCTTGTTCATTCGATTCAAGGTAAAAACTTGATAGGAAAGCACTCTTTAATGCATCAATGCTTTTTGTATATAAAACCCATATAACTTCTAAACTATTTGTCTGCTCATCTCGTAATTGTTCAGGTTTGGGTTTTTACCAGGGAAAATCCAGTTTTTACCGGGACATGGTAAAAACCATGAAAAAAGCCTGGTAACCTCTTAAACCATGTTTATTCATTCACAGATATAATGGTTTGTTCTTCATAATTGATAGGAATATATATTAATTCCCTATTACAGCGAGTATTTATTGTATGTCCCCGACCCGGGACATACGGGAGAGGCATTAAAAACACAAAATTTACACCAAGTGGATAGATGGCAACAGGCCATGAGATACAAAATTTACAATACACAAGAAAGATAAAGAACAATGCATAACTATAAAGTAAGTAAAACCTGGTTGTGTTTTGAGCAAGAGACAGCCGAATCAAAAGATATTACAGCGAGTATGAAGAATTATCAGATAATATACATTTATGTATGTACTAAGGGGTTAAATCCGCTGCCGCTCACCGATCTGGATGATTGCTTCGATCTGGATAATTGTTTTTTCTTGACAGAAAACAGTTTTTCTACTGAAATTAATATTATTCACTAAAAGAGATTCTGTTTGCTTGTGCTTCCCACGTTCAAATATCATTATCGATTAGTAATGTAGATCTGTAGTTGAACGGATGTAAGTTTTTCTGAATTTTAAATTACTTAGGTAAGAATTTATATCTTCCTATTATGGAATGTTTTACTCTTACGAAAGTTATTCTTGGAATGTTTTACGAGCTGTTTTGTAGTCTTTGCTATCGGATATTTTAACACTGATAGTGAATATCAATGCTTGAACCACCTCTTTAAGTATGATTAAACACAATGTTTTTTGCACAAAACTGCTTTTTAACTCATGAAATAGCTCTATTCTGTACATTCTAAAACCAAAAAATTTCTTTTATAAATTGTGCGCGCTTATGAATTATGAAATAATGCATTTAATTGTAATATCTCGAGCATTAGAAAACCCTAATTTACACAAAAGGTGGTTTAGAAGAAAGAAAAATGAAGGGCTGTCACACTCCCTTTTCCCATTTAAAAAGTCATGGCAGATTGCGTTTGGAGAAAATTACTTCAGATTTAAAAGAGCTTAGAGAGCTCTAAGCCTGCCTCGACCAATCACACTCATCTGGAATTACAATGAGCAGATTTTAATAAGCGGCACCCGTCAAACGATTCTTTAGTAATCCTTTTGTTAACCCTTTCTCTGTACGGTGTTGGAAGGGTTAACACCTTGTACGCCCATACTAATGAGACTAATCCTCCAAATAGGTTTATTAAAAAAAGGAAGATTTCCAATTCTAATCCCTCTTCTCTGTGAGTGACTTTTCTCTAGATTTCTGATAACTCAATGTTAATTTATAAAGGTATTTTACTTATATATTTTTAAATTAATTACAATTTAAAAATATATAAATTAATTTAATTTAATTACAATTTCTAACACGCAGTAAATAAATGAAAACAACAATCTCTAGTTCTTGACCTGCTCTTCTGGTTAGAAAGTATACACCCAGAAACCTTAAAGGCAACCTTGTGTCGTAATTTCCTTTTTATTGTCACCAAAATGTTTGCACTAAAAACCTTTATTTCAAAAAAATATTGCAGTATCGATGATTTTAAAGAAGTTTTTTTTTTGTCAAGCTGAAATACGACTGAATTGCATCTAATTATTATTGAACTCTACTTGCCTAGCCACTTGCAGCAGCTAGGAAACTGCAGAATCATACATCTTCATGAAATCCAAAGCTTCGGTTCAATTTTAAGTACTCTAGCTAATCAGAAAGTACAATATACATCATAGCGATATATTTTTTCTACTTACTTACCATTTAAGGCTACGAAATTCTTTAAATCGAAAAACATCCTTTCGATAAGGAATACTGTCGTCGGCTATTAGGGTGGTGTGCGATTGTTTTTGTTTTCCAGTGGCACCCTCTATGGTCAAGAATTTGATTTCTGCCACACCCATATGTCATACCTGTCCATTCATACATCCACAGATCGTAATTTTGATCTGAACCAGAGAGCGATCAATCTCCAATTCAGTATCCCCAGAGGTATAATTTGTTATAGGGAACACTGAGGAATGTGTGACCCGACACATTTAACGGGCACCAGTCACCATTTACTATACGAGGAATCTTTGGCAGGCTGGATTCGATCTCCCATTTTCACAAACGTTAGATCAGCGCCCTGCCAGCCTGGCTATCCCGGTTGCTTTCAAATAATATATCTTTTGCAGAAATAAAATAAAAATTCTCGAATAAAAATTGAAAAAAAAAATCTCAATGAAGTTGTAACTCTCTTGGTGGATTGTTTAGAAGGGGAGAAAAAACAATGCCTGCCTGCCATCAAAGAGCATGCAGTTGCCGTAGCTATTAAAGAAATATATTGTTTTTGGGTAGAAATTATTAATATTAATTCTTTAAAATTGTTGAATTGTAGGAATTAGAGCTTTGGTGGCTCAGGGGATATAGTGTTCGCCTTCTAATAAGGTGTACCGGGTTCGAATCCCAATGATGGCTGAGCGAAATGAATCCCGCTCTCAGATCGCACCATCCACTATGCTGGCGAAAAGTATCCTCAGTGGTAGACGGATCATGGTCCCCTTACAGTCGGGCTTACCGTGGGAGGGTTTCGCGGTTTTTCTTTACATGTAACGCAAATGCCGGTTAGTTCCATCAAAAAGTCCTCCACGAGGGCAGATTTTTCCCAATACTTGATACAGGAGTTCCTTTGTCTTCTGGGTTGGGTTGAAAATTACAAGCCTACAGAGTTGAACATTAGTAGTCGTGTAACCAAAAATTGGGTCGGCTGTTTAACGACGGTTATAAAATTGTAGGAATTGGGAAAAAAATCATTTGCCTGCCATAATGCTTCATAAATCTCACCACGTAGAACTTAAATAATTTTTGTAAGGAAGAAAAAAAAACATAACCTGTATTTACGAAGCTTGTATTGGTTGGTTGTAGATTGCACCTTGTAGGAGTTATGCAATTTTTGCAGGAATTAAAAAACAATTCCTTGTCGGTTGTCAAAGATCCTGCCGTTGCCAAACCCTCAAGGAAAAGATTGTTACATAATTTTTAATGTAATGCAATGAATCAGTTTGGGTCTAATGCGATGGATTCTGCTGTCTTAATTTCCACAGCAGTTTTAAAACTAGTTAATCTATTTTCAAAATAGTCCCCCCTCTCCACTTCAAAGTGAAAGGGTTGAGGAAGCAGGTGGGGGGAGGAAGGAAAGGGGTGGTTGCCTCAAATATTTTGCATATGTTTCTTCTTTGAAGTGAGAAAGGGTAGGTTAGCCATAGGCACGTGCACCATCAACCACACTGACTCACGCTTCCATCCCCCCCACTACTCAAATATTAGCTTCGCTTCATTCATCATTGATATTGCATTTCTCTTCCCCCCCCCCTCCTCATTTTGATGAAGTAAGGAACCTATACGAGCGCAACCAATGAAACGGCGTTTTCTGACGTAAGGTCCAACTTCCAGGTGACATCAAGTTTGAACAGTTCATTAAGTTTGACCAGCAATGTAAGGCAAAATTAGGAACTTTTCCCATTGGACAGCGGTCAGTTGTAGCACATTGACAAATCTTTCATTAACATTTTAACAGATTAAATTTCAAATCATTAACTTGCTTCCTTCCTACCAAGTGTAATCATATAGTTATTTATAATTCTATAATTAATCATAATTCTGTAATTAATTATAATTCCATAATTAATTATAATTCCATAATTAATTATAATTTTATAATTAATTATAATTCTAAAATTAATCATAATTCTAAAATTAATCATAATTCTATAATTAATTATAATTCTATTATTAATTATAATTCTATAATTAATTATAATTCTATAATTAATTATAATTAAGATAGCAGTAAAAGTGCTGAAATAATTTTTTGCCACCATGTATGTGGCATTGGATCTAGCAAGTAAAAGTTCCATGTCATTTCTCAAAATACTTTACAAGACCTAAAGGGTAGAAAAATTCTAAGCATTTCTCAAAATACTTTACGAAGCCTAGAGTGAAGAGAAATTCTAAGTATTTCTCAAAATACTTTACGAGGCCTAAAGTAAAGAAAAATTCCAAGCTTTTAGCAAAATGTTTTACAACGCCTAAAGTGAAGAAAAATTCTATGTATTTCTCAAAATACTATACAAGGCCTAAAGTGAAGAAAAATTTTAATGGAGCAAAAGTAATTTTCAGAGGTCTTCCCATATTTAATCATAATAAAATAAAACGCACAATTTAACGAAGATGCTCACCGACAGTTTTTTAAACGCCATTTTTTATGTAGTCGTCGTGTATGTAGTAGTTTGTTTGTGTGTGTCGTCGTGTATGTTTTATGTATGTAGTCGTTTTTAAGTAATCGTCCTGTTTTTGCTTATCAATATAGGCTTAGCGAGAGGGCACTTGATGATTAAAGAAAAATGTTCTCCTATATTAAGTTTTAAACATGCATTTATATAACATGCATATAAAAATGAATATGTATACAAAAAATAAAGTTATCGAAGAGCTGACAAAAATTGTGTTCCTCTCCCTCTATCATATTTCCTCTTATTCGCTTACCTTGAACAAGTAATTCTAATAGATCTTTACTAGAGTAAGTAATTATGTATATCTTTACTCGTACTAGTGATTCGAATGCGTTAAGTAATTCTAATACATTTGAGTAAGTTATTCTAACTCGAATTTCAATATATGTTGATTCTAATAAGTCATTATTAAGTTGATTTTAATTAGTTGTGTCTAATTAGTGTCTTTAACAGGTTGACTCGAAAAAGCGTTTTAAATTTGAATAAATAATTCGAATGTGCTGAATCTAATAAGTGATTCTGATGTACCAAATAACTGAATAAAATAAATTGACTCAAATAATTTGTTATCTCGATTAAATTATAAGTATATACGACTGAATCCATTGGAAGAATGACTCGAATCAATGTTCTAGAGTAAAGAGACCCTGATTTTTTATTTTCCTTGGCGAAAAGGCTTTGAAAAACAGTTTTTTTTTCGACTCTCTTTTCGCCAAGGCAATTAAAATTCCTTAGACTTGACATTTGCTTTACGCTTGAGACAAGGCATTAATTTTAAACTACCATCTTGCAATAAAGAATTATCTTGGTTTTAAAACGGACAAACTACCTAAATATTTTAAAAGCTAATAAATGTTTTAAAAAATCTTCAATGCGACGAGATTTTTTACCTTAGATAAAAATTAATGAACTCTATGCAAAATTCTCAATTTCTGATGAATTTCTTTCGAGATATTAGTTGGAGTAACTTCGTAAATATTAAAAAAATAGATTGCAAAACTGAAGTTTTTTTTAATATAGATGTTTTGCTTCATTTTCAGAATTAGCACAGACGGCGCATGTTATTATTGCGCTTAACTTGACCAAACAATCATGAATGATTATTTCATTCTTAGAGCAGTTATAAAAATAACAAGTTATTAGAAAAATGCTTTATCTCAGGTGACGGGGAGGTATTCGTCACGTGATCTGTAGCAGAATGATCGCCAAGTCTTGGCAAATACTTCCGGGCTGCTTCCCGCAAGAAACCAAAAAAAAAAAAAAAAATCACCGAAAGTGGCCAACTCAAACTGTGCAACCTCGGGCAAGCATATATATATATATTTTAAAAATAAATTCCAACTTTGAAATCTATTGGACACTTTGGCGAATGAAGTTGGCGCGACAGATCACGATACGGAAATATCCCCTTTCAAACGAAAAAAATAGTGTTTATTGAAAACCATGGTAATAAAAAAAAAGCCGACATGCATATATTTAGAGTCACCCCATCTGCCGCATTAATTCAATCTCCCACACCCACCCACACGATCTATAAAAGAGAGAACAGCTGAGAATCTATCAGCCTATTCGTAACTGTTTGAGCTTAACTAATCGGTTAGGATTTTTACTGTGCTCAACCTTGAGAAGAAAAAAAAATTGTTTCCAAAATTGGCCTCTCAATCTTTTCCCACCCCCTTACAGTCCTTAATACAGTCATCAGGGTCACATGACAGTAAAATGGTGGCATAGAATACATTGTTCCTTCATAATATTCGTCACTGATGTAGGACATGAAATAACATGCATAGACACATGAAAATAACATACATTTGAACAGGTGTTACTTTCACTATAGCTCTCTTGGATTCATTCTTTCCATTCATCGAAATTGATAATATTTTTTCTCATAATAAAATCTCATTCTTTTTAATTACAAAAAAAAAATCATGCCCAATTTAGGCCCGTTTAGCAAATCATTTATAAAGAGTTAATTTTGATTCTTTTGTTTACATACTATCTCTACATTCCATCTTTAAAGAATTATTGTTTGATTTTTTATCTATTGTCTCTTTATATTTTAAGGTATGTACTCATTATTTTGTTTGCTTTTGTGAAATTTCGACTTAATAGTTTTAAAGAAACGTTTGTATTCAGTGTCGTATTTTATAAAAGAATAATGTGTCTAGTTCAATATATATTTTATTGGCATAACCTTTCGCTTTTATTTGGATTTATAATTAATATAGAATCAAATTGAATACAACTTACAATACTTTAGTAGTAATTCTGTAAAATTTATACTTTTCTTTAATTGTTTTACTTTATCTAAAATTAAAATGCATGTTTGACATCTTTCAATATTATAACTGAAAAAGAGGGGAAAAAATTGAAATGTTTTTTTGAATAATTATAATATTTATTATTATATTAATATAATATTTATTATAATATTTACCATTCAAGATTATAAATATCTAACTGTTATATTTCAATTATCGTGAATCTATATTTATTAAATAGCTGTAACTCTGTATTTTTGTAATACTGAGAAGATGGTGGTCAGATAATACAATTAAAGTCAAGAGTGTAGCTTTTCGACAAAATATAAAATTCGTACAAAAATATTCTTTTTGAGAAAATATATTGATTTAATATTTATAATATATTTCATATTCTAACAAACACATTTTTTTTCTTCCTTAAATTAGTATTTTAAAAATTAAACAGCAATTTTAAAATATTTTTCTATTTTCTTTTTAAATTCCTACTATTAGCTCACACGCTCCCTATTATCTTGTTCAAATTTTCCATCGTTCATAAAATACTTTTTATTCAATCACTCAAGTTCAAATGCATTTTTGTTAAATTTGTAGTCACTTGATGTTAATACAGTTTTTTCAAATATTTATTCCTTCAATAAATTTAATTTTCGTTTTATTTGGGAGAAAAAAAAGTAATTATTTAATAAAAAGTAATAAAAAAAATTTCTCAGTAGGAATTTACTTTAAAATGTATAATTTATTTAATATAAATTAAAATTTATTTTTATATTACTTGCTTGCACCTAAAATTAGAATTAAAATCTCAATTTAAATTTAGTTAAATGCTCCTAAATTTCCATCAATTGTTTCTTATAAAAGACCAAATAAGTTTTTATTTATTAAGAAGAAAAGAATTGTAACTATTGGAAAAAAAAACTTTTTCCTTGAACATTGTTAATGATTTCCTTAATGATTAAAATTACAACATCATACCATTCTTTGAGCCTCAATAAAAAAAACTAACTGTAAAAATTTCAGAGTTTAGAAAAAAAGTTGTGGAAGATTATAAAAGACGNAATCATTAATAAAATACTTTTTATTCATCCAAGTTCTCAAGTTCAAATACATTTTTTTTACTTGATGTTAATACAGTTTTTTCAAATATTTATTCATTCAATAAATTTAATTAATTTTCGTTTTATTTGGGAGAAAAAAAAATAGTTATTTAATAAAAAGCAATAAAAAAAATTTTTTTTGGAAGATCTCAGTAGGAATTAGCTTTAAAATTTATAATTTATTTAATATGAATTATAATTATTATTTTTTATTACTTGCTTGCACCTAAAATTAGAATTAAAATCTCAATTTAAATTGTTTCTTATAAAAGACCAAATAAGTTTTTATTTATCAAGAAGAGAAGAATTGTAACTATTGAAAAAAAAAACTTTTTCCTTGAACTTTGTTAATGATTTCCTTAATGATTAAAATTACAACGTCATACCATTCTTTGAACCTCAATAAAAAAACTAACTGTAAAAATTTCAGAGTTTAGAAAAAATGTTGTGGAGGATTATAAAAGACGAAATGAGAAAGTTTTAACTTTTAAATAAAGTATTTTTATTGAGTAGAAAAAAATAAATAAAATATATAATTTCAGTAAAAATTAACTCAAAAATGTATTATTAATTATTCAAATTATCTTCAAGAATATGAAAACAATCAATTAAAAAGTAGCGTTTAAGACAAAAAACGCGGTACTTTTTCATTGCGAACATAGTTGCGGTTTTTCTAAAAATAGCAGTATGTCGTTACTTAAACTATAGACTGTCTATGGAAAGAAATCCTCTCGCCATTCGTCTGATGCTGTGGAGGTGGACCACAATTAACGCTACTGGCCGTAACCTAATTTTGACTGTAAATGAACTAAATGTAACTGGCCTAATTTTGCCCCATATATTTATTAGTTAAAATATTGATTTGAGCCGGTGTAGCACAGATAGAGAAAAACCAACTGAAAGAAAAGGTTTTTCTATCTTCATAATGGAACTTTTACGAGAGCAGAGGGATCTCCTCCTCTTATCTACCCCAAAACTGCCCCCGTGAACGAATATATACGTGCATATTTAACGTGAGGGAGAAGAAGGGCCCTTTGCCCTATGTTTTATTTATTTTCATAGAGGAAGAGGCCTAATCGAGTTACGCCTTCCGTGGGATATCATAACAGTCTTCTTTTATATTCCTAGAGAATCGACCGTTGGCACACCGTTTCTGTTGACCGTTAAGAGAAGGTGTTTGATGACTTCTACCCCCACACCTAACAAAACCTACTAAATAAATAAATGATGACTAAAAGAATATTTGAAATCTTTTTTTCTTTTATACTTACTGTACTCCCGTTTACATCATCCATTCGAAGACAAAGATTAAGAAGCCATGAAAAATCATTAAATAATGAATATTACCTGAAAGCGAGTATCGTTCTAGCAATTAAAAACTTAATTTTGGGTTTTAAAGATCTTTCGAGAGGAAATATTCAACTAATTTAATTACATTCGAAGTATATTTTTTTACGGTACTTTTTTTCTTTTCTTGATACTGTCGACATAGTCTGGTCAATGTTTAAAATCGCGTACTTGCTTGCTGCTTAAAGAAAATTATCATTTCTTAACCTATACTCGTGAAAGTCAACTTACATGCAGTGACAATAAATGTTGAATTTTTTTTTCCTGCAACCATCCATCTTCTTTTTTTCTTTCTACTTATAACCCTTCTAACAGTGTTGATGTTAATGCAAATGGAAAATATTTAACAAATTATTTTATCAACAATCATCATCATGATGCTGATTGCAGACATTTGAAAAGTAATTAGATTAGATTAGAAGAATTTCTCCAATATTCACCGTTGGTTCATGTTGACATTTGCCTCACCTTAATCTAAGCCAGCCTCTGGTTCGGTTTAAAATGAAATGATTCTGGATGTTAAGGAGGTGGATGTTATCCTTTACTTTATTTTAATGTAGATGAATGATAATATCTGATACTAACCTTTCTGTACCAATACAATTTATCACACCGATGAAAGGCTTTGTAACATTTGCTTACAGAACGCCAAAAATCTTTAATTTCCAGTGTGGAAAATAAATCTTTCAACAATCTATCCTAACTTTCATCTATCAGAAAGTACCCCAGGATCGAATCAAATGAGCATGTCTTGTACACCAGAATTTTTTCAGGGATAGAATTCGATGAATGGATGTTCCCTAGTTGCCGTATTAGCGAAAGACAGAGAGAGCTGTGTTATGTTCACCGGATTTTGAGCGCTTGAAATGAAAGCTGTACTAAGTTCACCAAGGGTATTTTTTGATAGATGAAGTTATACATGGTCTCTAGCTCCTTTTCCCGGAAATAGATTTTTAGACAATGTCAACCATCATCTATCAAAAGGTATCTCAAGGTAGAATCGAGTTATATAATAGTGAATAGATGTTTAATAATCGTACGCCACACCTTATAACAAAAGGTTTTTCTAAGACGAATTTTTCAAAAGAAACCAATAAATATTGTTATGAAGAACTCCTATTTAGTTTACTTTAAAACACGAATGGATGCATTAAAAGAATAAATGGTAAAAACGGAAAATTAGGTGCCTCTCTCATTTTTCTTATGACTCCAAAAATGAATGGGCCTTTGCTGTTTCTTACAAGTTATTTTTAGTAACTAAAATACACTGGTGTAGGAATTTACGAGAGTTTGCAGACTTGGTAAATTATTTCCAGAACTACTGGACCGTTTTCAATGAAATGTGACATGCACATGCATTGGATATTGATGTGTTAATTTATCAAATCAAAATTGTAATTTTTTTCTCGAATATTATAAACACATTGCAGGAGGTTTCAGCCAAATGGATCGAAATTTCTATTCAACTGAAGGGGGAACCCAGATTCTCTAACCGAATAAACATTCAAATCACCGGGAAGAAATTTTTTTTTTTTTTTAATTGAGCCTCAAAAATCTTTAGTTTTGCCCTACCTTCTTTAGGGAATCAAAAAGTAATTTTAAAATGGAAAACCGCATTTGTTTGATAAGTTTCAAAGCTGCATGAATCAGCATCATCCATTACACTGGAAGATTTACACGTTCTTCAGAATGGCTCAACAAATTGAGATTTTTTTTTTTTATTTTTAAGGGAGGGAGGATATCTATCGCACTTGTTCGGAATCAACAGGCTAAGGGGGGGAGGGAAGGAACTTCGGAATATTGAAATAGATTCGTTTAAAAATGCGTCACCTGCTATCAGGGGACGATAGTTGATGGATGAAATACTTTTTTTTCCCTGGATTCGGATAGAAAACAAATCTCTAGGATTTATTCCCCTTGGATATCTGAATGGATGTTTCACATTCAGTCCCTGGACAAATTATTACACCCACCATAAGATTCTATGCAAAATCTTAATTATCAGCGGATACTATAACAGCTTTATTGTTTTTACCCGACTGAAACCGGTTTGCACTTGTTTACGTTCGTGTATCAATTAATTAACATTATAACGCAATACGTTAAAAATAAATACAAATGGGAAGTATATAAAAAATCTCCCGAATTAAAACCCATTACATGTATGTTTAAGTATAAAAGTATTGCCTGTAAAGTCGTGCAAATCATGTCATTATTAAAACACTGCAGTGCGTCTCATAATTGAGTCTAATTATTATATATATTTCTCTTACACGACGACAAAAAAAAAGCCTCATTACAACTCCCCGAATGGCAACGCTAAAAAATCGACTGATTATGCCTAACAATGCGAAATTAGNTTTATTTGTTTTATTATTGTTATTAGTTATTCATTGAAAAATGAGTCTCAGTCAATGAGTCTTTATTTGAATTCAAATTTATTTTAATGACTTAGTATTTACTAAAAAGATGTAATTTAAAAAAAAAAAAAGTTGTTATATGGATTTGAATGATTGTTTTGATTTCTCAGAATTTTGTGCATTTGAATGTACCTAAGTTAGTAGCGAGCGAAGCGATTTTCGGGGGTTGGCGAGTGGTAGCGAGCAGGGGGCGCAGCTCCCTAGTATACTAATATAATGCCTGATATTATAAATATTCTATATTTATAGAATATATCGTCTAATTTATCTAATTGTCTAATTAATATTATCTATCGTCTAATTTAACCCGTTGATACACGAACGTAAATAAGTGCAAACCGGTTTCAATGGCGTAAAAAGCAATGTAGCTGTATAGTATCGCCTGATAATTAAGATTTCACATAGAAACTTAGAGTGCGTATGTAGTGCATCTACCACTACAAAAATGTAATTCCAATTCACTAGTATATAAGACGTGTTAACTCGATTCTATGATGGGGTGTCTTTTCATAGATGAAGGTTGACATTGTCGATATCTGCTACCCCCACATTGGTGACCCGGGCGTGATGGGAAAACGCCTACCTTGACAGAAACTCCCACTTCGATGTATGTAAAGATAACTTTGCATCTAAGTGAAGTAAGAGAATTAACTACTGTTAACTATTATTAACACTGTAAAAATAGCTTATAGCACTGTTAAAAAAAGATATGAATTTCCGATCCGGCTCACACCGACCACAGTGCTGACATAAAATATCGTCAGGACGAATCATGGGTTAGAGTTACCTTGCCGTTAGGACAGTGAAGTTTTGTGATTAGAACAGTGGGAGTTTTCGTGGTTTTCCTCTCATGCTGCACAAATGCTGACTAGTTCTTCAAAAAGTTCTCCACGAAGGCAAAATTTCTCCCAAAATTTGTCTAGATTAGTTAATAGCTGTATTAATATTCGTAATAATATCGTTTTGTTACATTATCGAGAATAATTTCAATATTTTGGTTTTGAGCCGTGATGGCTCGGGGGAATGCGGATCAGTTTCATAATAAAGTCCTCCACGAAGGCAATTTTCTCCCAATGCATGATCCAGGAGTTCCCTTGTCTTCTGGATTGGGTCCAAAATTACTAGACTACGGAGTTGAACATTAGTTGTCGCAAATCCCCGAAAAATTGAATCGTCTGTTCAACGACGGTTATAAAATAAAATAAAATTGTTCTTCATTAATAGTTCGATTGAATTTTTCTCTGGAGTAGTTTCATCTGAATCAAGAAATATTTATAAATTAGTTACATTAAGTTATCCAACCGAAAACAAATTCTGATAGACTTTTCTTGCGTGTTCTAATTAACTGAGAAATTTTAAATTACTCCTTGGTGCAAACGATACATTCACAATTTCATAAACTTTACTTTCATTCACATTCCATTATCCATCCTAGTGGAACTTTTTCATTTGCTTATAAGTTGTTAACGTTTAAGCACAAGATAATCTGGGGATTAACTAGGTGTTAATAATAATTTTGCTATCAAGATTTATAACACCAGATGGGCGCTGAGCGCAAACAATTTATTATTATTTTTTCTGCTCTTCCTCAGTTTCAGTTTACATTTACCACTGAACCACGATGCTTAAATAAAATGATCCTAATCCATTAATGTTGAGTGATTATTAATGAATTTGAATTTAGGTTAGTGTCAGTAAAGCGAGGAATCAAGGATTTTCCACACTTTACCTAGGTAGTGCGAGCATCTGTATCGTTTAAGTTTAAACGTTTGTTTCCCTAATTCTATCAATTCATTGGTTGATTTTCTTGGCAAATTCAAAAATAAATGAATGATATTATATAATTATTTCCTTCATTGTAATAATATTTTAAACAATTTTATTCTTTGAGTTATTGTTTTTTAAATGATTTATGATTGAATCTATCATCTGATGTCATTTGACTTATTAGATAGGGAATAATAACTTATAAATAACAATAGTCTAAGCCAGGGAAGGGCAAACCTTTTTTGGTCTAGGGCCAAAAATCAAGAAAAAAAATATTTGGTGGGCCAAGTAAAAGCTTCAAAATTTCAAAAAAAAAAGGTGATATGCAAGTTTTAATTTAAATATTTAGTGAGATGAAAGAAATTGCGCTTTTCATTTTTAAAATTCCTTATATTAAGGTTGGAAGTGAGATGTGCTTATTTTAAGGAACAAGGCTAAATGCTTTTCTGTTAGTCTATTTCTGAAGTGATTTTTTCAAAGGTTCATAGTTGAAAACTCTTGTTCACATATATAAGATTAAGCAAACATAGCACTGATTTTATTAGCATGAAATATTAAATTTTGGAAACTAGCTTTTGGTAATGATTTGTAAAACTTTGGAATATTTAGAAATAACTGCTTCAGATGATTGTTAGATTGTCCTCTCTTTGGAGCGTAAAATGCGCAGTCTGCCAAATGTGAAGTACAATTTACCTATATTAGATTCCATAAGTCAGCTCCTCGAGAAAGACAAACGCTAGTTGGAGCCAATCTGTGGCTATTCTATAAAGGACTTCTGTATTCAACATTTTACCAATTGAAGCTGTCTGTGCTAACTATTTACATCAATTTATGTTTTGTAGAACAAAAATAGAGAAAGTAAAAATTTCATCAGTACTTTGTTAAAGAAGGAAAAACAGAAATCATTTGAAACATAGTAGGCAAGAAAATGGATGTATATTATTTATATTTGCCACTGATCGGCAAATAAAAATTCTGTCCGCGGGCCGGATAAAATCTTCCTGCGGGCCTCAGTTGGCCCGCGGGCCGTAGTTTGCCCATCCCTGGTCTAAGCGAACAAAAGCCTTGCTGTTGTTCCATTTATGATTCCAGGGCCTTTGACAACTTTATGAAAAGAACTGATTTTTAATACATTTTTTTAAAAAAGACTTATTGAAAACAAAATGTGCTAAGTGATTTAGGGAAATGGACGAGATCAAATTATGGTAGGTAGGTGCTTTATTTACGTCGCATTAGAGATGCACAATGCGACGGTATGGGAAACATCGACGAGGATGATCCGAAGACCTGCCATCGCCATTTTGATCCTCTGCAGAGAGGATGGCTCCTCTTCTTTTTTAACTCGATGAGCTGGGTGCGAAGTCAAGCATTTTACGGTTGAACAGTTTAACGAGGACTGATATCACGCACCCTCGGTCCCCACGCAGACAGATCAAAGTGGTCACCCACCAGCTCACTGATTTCAGTCTACTTTGAACCGTATCTTTACGATCAGTTCACTGCGGGACTCATCACATTATGAATTTAATAAAATCTAATAGTTTATTCTTCGAAAAAAGAGAAGTGAGAAGAAGAAAAAAAAAAGAAATCAAATGCTATGTCCATTTTCTTAAACACGAATTTTGGACTTCGTCTAAAATTAAAAGCTCACAGGTAACGCTTTCATAGTTCTCAAACATCCCGCAGTGGACTGATCGTAGAGGCACGGTTCCCAGTGGAACAAGCATAACTGCTGTCAGTAAACTGGTGGGCGACTCATTTGATCAGCCGCTTTTTTATTTTATTTTATAATCGTCGTTGAACGGCCGATCCAATGTTTTGCGATCTCCGTCGCCCTTTAATTTTGAACGCCAGTCCAGAAGACAAGGGAACTCCTGAATGAAGTATTGAGGGAAATGTGTCGTCATGGAGAACTTTTTCGATGGAACTAACCCGTATTTGGGTTGCATCTCACACAGTTAGCTTGGCGGTAAGGGGACTTACCGCCAAGTTCCCTTACCGCCAAGCTAACCACTGAGGATATTTTACGTCAGCGCTGTGGTCGGTGCATGATAGATGCGTAATTCGTATCCACCAGCCATCGCTGGGATTTGAACCCGGTTTACCTCATTGGAAGACGAACGCTCTATTTTTTGAGCCATCGCGGCTCCCTCCACTTAGGTATGTAGAGGTTGCATGGGGTATCGGTCCTCGTTAAACAGTTCTCGACTTCGCTCCCAGGTCGTTGAGCTAGCAAAGCAAGGGAGCTATCCTCACTCAAGAGGATCAAAATTGCGAAGACTTGAATTCGGATCATCCTCAAGGATATTTCCCAGACCGTCGCCAATAGCTCATTGTGCAGCTCTAGTGCGAAGTAAATAAAATACCTACCTACTTTAGTTTTCAAACCTTTTGAAAGAATAATTTTTTCTAAACGTCGTTTGTGACTTATCATTGTTTTAGAATAACTCATCCAGTTTTTAAAATTGACGTCTATGCATTCATCCCTTCTTCTGCTTATTTTCTTAAACAAACGTAGAAATGGAAAAACGGAATCTTTCTCAGGTAACAGTATAAAATAGAGCTGTAGGGGGGGGTAAAGATANGTAGGGGGGGGGAGTGTTCAGCAGATTGCAATATTTAAGAGCGTCGCTTGTAACCTTTTATTTGTAAATGTTCAATACCGCATGCCATTTATTTCTGCTTCATAAAAAGGTAGGATAAATGTTTCTTAAATGCAAGCCCTGAATTTCGTTCGTAATCTACCATTTGCGTGAAAGAAACCCTTAAAATCTGGGAAGATTCCGTGTCTCCCAGCGTTTAATGTTTCTTTCCGTTTTTCACTTAACATTTTCTTTTTTTAACTAAACTTTATCTTGAAGGATCCATTAATTTTCACTTTCTATCTACCATTTACAGAATGTTTAAGAAGAATTTGTAAAGGCGCTTTCTTTAACGATATTCCGCATGCGTTTTTTTATTCTTTATTTTTCTAATTAGCATCGCCTGTTATTTAAGTCGCGTACATATTATTCTCGCTGTATAATTCTCTTTAAAGAAATTCTTGTTCATTCCCCTAACAATTTATCTGAACAGAACAAAATTTATTTATAAAAGCTTTACATTCTTAGTTTTAGTACACGCAAATTGAAATTTAATATTACAAGATGCGAAAAGTGACGAATTTGTGAACAGTGTTAATTTCGTGAAAGTTAATTCACCCACTTATTGTTTCACCTACTTATTGTTTCACCCACTTAATTCACCCAATTATTGTCACCCACTTATTGTCTTTATTGGAACTTAAAAGTGCATCACATATTTTTATAATGGGGAATAGGGTATACTAGGGAACTGGAATGTTTTTATTTTAATATTTTGTATTTTATAACCATCGTTGAACAGCTGATCCGATTTTCGGTTTACGACTTCTAATGTTCAACTCCGTAGCCTTGTAGATTTGAACCAAACCAGAAGACAAGGAAACTCATGGAAAAGTACCCCTAGAGGTATGATTTGTTATGGGAATATGGAGGACTTTGTGGCTCAACAGATTTAACGTGCATCAGCCATCACTTACCACACGGGGGAGTCTTTGATCAGAAGGGATCAAATCCACGACCTCTTGGACATGGGCCCATTGTCCTAACAACCAGGCTATTCCGGCCCTATCAAATAATTACAGAAAGAACTAACATTATAAAATTTACCATTTTTTTTTACCTTGAAATGACTGACTTGTGTAATTCATTCACATTTTTATTACTATTCATTTGTATTCGCCCACATTAGAAATTCGCTTAATCGCATTCATTTTATAATCCTTCAGATTTTCACATAGTGTAATTTATCTACAATATGTAATTCATTCAATAGCGTTCTTTTTAATTCATGTAGCTTAAATCATTGGGAAACATTTCTCACAATGTGCTCGTATATATTCATTCGTTCTAATATATTCATTCATATTTCCCCATCGTGCAATTCATCCGAATTGTATTTTTCATTCACATTTATCTGCATTCATCGAGCTTACGTAATTCTTTCACATCGTTAGTACAGCTCATTTGCATTCATACACATTTTCACATTGTGTAACTCGACAACATTATGTAATTCAAATTCACTCTCATTCATTAACATAGTGAAATTTATTCTGATTTTTTATACACGACTCTACGCTTTGCAAGCTCATTTCCACGAACTGCAGCACGGCTGCATGGTATTTTTTACTGCATGTTTACATACATACATATTCTTCATCACTCCGAATTAGACCATAGGGCCTCTATGATAGGGCTCTTCATTTCACTTTATTTGTGACCAGATATTTTGCTCTCTCTCTGTCTTTCCTATTGTTTTCAATTTGCTTATAATAATCCTGCGAAAAGCAATTTCAAGTCTTTCTCTACAGTACTCCCCTACCAGAATCATATCTGTGATAGAATTCAATAAACGGATACCACTAGTTGATTCATTACTGTTTTGTGAAAAGCCGGGAGAGCTGTATTAAGATCTCCATACTTTTAGATGCTGATCGTGAGAGTTGAATTAAGTTCACAGTCGTGGTCATTTCTGTGTTGCCATTAGCAGTCGAGTGTATACAGGCCGCCAATGTGAGTCATCAAGACTGAGTAGCAACAGCGCGAGAAGTGAATAATGTCGCAGTCACAATTAGCAAGTTAACTGTTTAATGGNACTGACGATATATCACGATATATAATTTCTAATATCGCCCAGTCCTAAACATGACTAATCCAATTACGTTTTTTTTTTTTTTAAATTTCAGTTTAATTGATTTCTGTTTAATTTTCTAAGGATTTGTGTGTTTCAAATTTTGCTTCTCTTCTCAGCTTTCTAAAATCTACTCTCTAAATATTAATAACTCACGAACTAATTATCGAATCTTTTTATTTTATTCCAATGTCACTCCCAGTACATTTTTTTACACATCTTCAAGTTTCAGTATTTTATTTTATAATCGTCGTTGGACAGCCGACCCTATTCTTGGTTTACGACTACCAATGTTCAAATCCATAGCCTTGTAATTTTCAGCCCAACCCAGAAGACAAGGGAACTCCTGAATCAAGTATTGGGAGAAAGTTGCCTTAGTGGAGGACTTTTTGATAGAACTAACCAGCATTTGCGTAATATGGAAAGATCACGAGAACCTCCCACTTTTATCCTGACGGCAAGGGGATTCTAACCCATGATCCGTTCACCACTGAGGGTCAGCACTGTGGTCAGTTCGAGTCGGGTGCGGAATTTGTATCGACCAGCCATCGAAGGAATTAGGACCCGGTTCACCTCATTGGAAAGCGAAAGCTCAATCCCCTGAGCCACCACGGCTCAAGCTTCACTATTTGCAAACACACACACAAAATAAACAAAGAAAATTCAACGTTAAGTTGAATACCAAAAACAGTGACGGCGGTATTTTTTAGTATATAAAAAAAATATATGCTTCGTTAAATGTAAATGAGCTAATATTGAAGTTACAATTTATTCAACATTAAATCGTTTCATTGAGCAGTGGTGGCTTGGAGGATAGAGAGTTCGCCTCAGAGAGTGCCGGGTTTGAATCCCAGCGATGGCTGGTTGATACGAATTCCGCATCCTGCTTGCACTGACCACAGTACTCACGTGAAATATCCTCAGTAATAGACGGATCATGACGGATTAGTCTCCCTGCCGTTATCCTAACCATGAGAGGTTTTCATGGTTTTCCTCTCAATGTAACGCAAATGCGGGTTAGTTTCATCAAAAAGTTCTCCACGACAGCAAAATTTCTCACAATACTTAATCCTAGAGTTCCCTTGTCATCTAGATTGGGCTCAAAATTACAAAGCTAAGGAGTTTAACATTAGTAGCCGTAAACCCAACAATTGGGTCGGCTGTTCAACGACGGTTATGAAATAAAATAAAACTGATCAAACTCAATTTTACTCAAGACTCAATTTTAAGGGTTTGAGGATCTGACCTCAAATAGGCTATTTAGTTAGTGCAGACGATAGTTTAAATTACGAAATCAGACACAAAATCGTTCTTTCTTTGAATAAACATAACTTCTTTACCAAAAAAAGAAAGCAAAATTTCTCACAATACTTAATCCTAGAGTTCCCTTGTCTTCTGGATTGGTTTCAAAATGACAAGGCTACGGCTTCGCCATAAACTTAAAATAGAGTCGTCTGTTCAGTGAGGGTTATAAAATAAAATGAAATCTTTTCAGTAATGAAATATTTTTTGACATCTTTTAAAAATGAAATCTTTTGTTGCGTGTTGAAAATAATTGTTAGATATGTCACAATTTGTGAAACCCTTATAATTCACAATTAGGATGATCACACTTATTAAAAAGAATCCACTGCGGGGATTCCAATTGTAAAGCCTACACACACCAGAAGGGATTTGTTTTGTCACCGAGAATTCACAGCATTACAAACAATCCACCTTGAAGCGGAATAATTTAAAAGGGATTGTTGAGCAGTAGTGAGTAGGACTGGGCTATAAATCGATATATCGCGACATATCGATTTAACGCCNTATCGCCCAGTCCTAGTAGTGAGTAATTTATCGCTCCCCTCCTTTCCACCTGTAACTCACCCCTTCCCCCCTGAGGGAAAAGTACATTGTGTTTTGGAGAATTTTTAATAATTAAGTAGAAAAGAATGGGTATATTTTTTGCGTCTTTTGCTATAAAGATATTTAAGCTTATGAAATGTCAAGTGTTTGAAAGGAAAAAGTGGAAGATAGGATTTCGCAAAAATTAATTGATTTTTTTGTTTTGTTTCAATTTCACCTCTAAATTCTACTAAGCATTCGTAAAATTGACTCAAAACTCAAATGTCGAATTTTTGCAAAGGATAGTTATCCATAAAACGTAAAATTCACATAAAATTAGACATAAATGAATTCGTTTTTTTTTCGTGTAAGTATTTTAACAACTTTTTATTTAGGTAGGCAAGATTTCGTTTATTTTTACACATTATTTATATCAAAAGTATGTCAATATGATTTCATTAATTTTATTTGAGTTTACATGATGATTCTATAAGAGGTTGATTTCAGTGAGTTTATATTAATTTTCTTTGCTGCATATTTTTTAAAATTTTATTTTGTAACCGGTGTGAACAGCTGATCTATTTTTTTTTTCAATTCACAACTATGAAAATTGACACAATTATGATAGCTTTGTAATTTTGAAACTAGCTCAGAAGATTCTTTCATCAAGTACTGAAGAACACTGTTCTTCGTGGAGAAAATGAATTTTATTCGTTATCATGCACCAATGAAGAATTTCAGATTTCACTTCACGCCTTCTAACTTAACTACGTAAACGTGGGACGTAAAATCTAATACTATTGTTGATAATAGAATAAAAATATATCGATTTATTAAATATTTTACTAATAGTACTCTTTGGATAATATATTTACTGCAGATAATCAACTTTATTTATATAGTTGGAGTTCCGTCAAAAAAAAAAAAATGCTCAATCCTTTAAGGTTCTATAGTTGAAAAAGAAGAGGGAATTGCTGCTTTAAAGAATTTAAAAAAAAGCCTTTTTAATAATAATAATCTTACTATATATAAAAATCTAGTTATTATTACGTTTATGATTCTGTTTGATTTCTAAATTAAGAGTTTGGAAGGATTGCTTTTATTATTACCATTATGATTATTATTAGAATAATGCAATTTTACGTTTTTGATTTTACGTTTTGAGTTATTTAAATCGATGTCTGATCTTATTAACCGTTTTACAATTATTACTTTTTGATGCAAATTACATATGAATAACGGTTCAAGAGATTTTGTTAAATGATTTAGAGCTAAACTTGATGCTGATGAATGCAACCATTGTGTTCGTTTAGTAGGCAAAAATATTAAATGACAGTTGTGAACTCACCCAATTTGTTATAATAATATACGTTTCATTTTAAATGTTATTTCAAAAAATGATCACTTAGAAAAATGATTTAGGTTCACTTAATAGTATCGTAAGGGAAATATTTGGACTTAAAGAAGTGGAGGCTCAAATGTCTTTCTAGTACATGTATTTTCCATATTTTCTTTTATGACAGCAATTATTCCGAAGCAATCATCGGAGTTGGGGGGCGTTAACAAACGGGGTGCTCAGTAAATAAATAAAAAATTTAAAAGAATCTATACTTTACTGAGCAAATTTTAAATATATATGTTCATTTTGAATGCCCTGATACATTAGGGACCGATTAAATAATAAGTAAGCGGCAGTGCGTACAGTGCTGGCGTAAAATAGGGTAGACGGATCAAGGATTAGAGTCTCCTTGGCGTAGGGCCAACCGTGGAAGGTTTTCGCTGTTTTCCTCCCCACGTAACGCAAACGAGGGTTAGTTTCATGAAAAAGTCATCCACGAAGGCCAATTTCTCACACTACTGCATACAGAAATTTCTTCATCTTCTGGATTGGTTTCAAAATTGCAATGCTGCGCAGTTGAACATTAATAGTCGTAAACCCAGAAAATTGGGTGGGCTGTTCATCCATGGTTACACACTATAAAATGAAATATAATTATTCACTAAAGCGTGGTGGTTTATTGTAGCGAAGTTATACGGCATATTATTATTTTTTTTTAAATTTCAAAATAAGAATGATCATTTTTGAAAAAAGGTTTCATGAAAGTACCCTGCTCTAAGCTTATTGAGAATATGCCCCACGTCTTTTTATTGTAGCTGGGACCGAACGCAAATGAATCTTACCCCCCACACTTCTTTCACGATTTCTTAAAATATGTTCTGTCCCCCCCCCTAACATTTACTTTAGGGTAATATTGGGGTAGACATTACCTGAAATAACATTGCTCTATATACACACGCAACCCTCCGCCTTCAAGAGATTTTTTTCCTTCTTTAAGGGGGAAAATACAGAGGACAGTATTGGGAAAAGAGAACATTGAAAACGTTCTTAAAGAACTGTAGGGGGATTACAAATGACGAGGGCATTTCTGATTTTTATGTACCGCTGAAAACAACCCCCTTTCTGCATTTTTTTAGTAGTTCACTCAGAAGTGTTATTTTTCCCCAGTTCCCTCCTACAATGCAGAAGCTATTTTATTTTGATAAACTTAATAATTAATTTAATAAATTCTTATTTAATTTAGAACAGGGCACTTCCATGAAGACTTTTTTCAAAAATAAGTATTCTTATTTTGAAATTTTAAAAAAAAAAATTATGTGCCTTCTAACTTAGCTATAATGAACCACTACGCTTTAGTGAATATTTATACTTCATTTTATATTGTACAACCATAGTTGAACAGCAGACCCAATTTTTGGGTTTACTAATGTTCAACTTCGCAACCTTGTAATTTTGAACCCAATCCGGACGACAAGGGAACTCCTGGATCAAGTATTGGTAGTAATTGGTCTTCGTGGAGGACTTTTTGATGGAACTAACCCGCAATTGCGTTTCTTGGAAAGGAAAACCACGAAAACCTCTCACGGTTATCCCGGGACAGCAACCCATGATTCGTCTACCCTATTTTACGTCAGCACTGTGATCGGTTCAAGTCGGGTGCGAAATTCGAATCGACCAGTCATCGCTGGAATTCGAACCCGGTTCACCTCATAGGAAGGCGAATGCTTTATCCCCTGAGCCACCGCGGCTCAGGGAACATTTATAGTGATCTCCTCGGAACAAGCGAATGTTTATAGTGAGAAGCATTAAAACTGGACTTCCTTTTTGCAGACCTTAAAATAAATGTTGCAAGCTTTATGTGATGAGTTAAAAAGCACATGACTTAAAAATAAAGTAATACATCTTATGAGTCTGTAATGCGAGTGTTGAACACAAGGTAGAGTGATTCGGTCAAACTGATTTAGAATCAAACAACTAAAGAACTGTTGATAAATTTCGTTTAAGTCTGTTTTCTGAAAGCTGTATTGTCACGGAACTTTTCGGCTAATAATATTCAAGTTTCATAACTTCTGTATTTTTGAAACAGTTAATCATGTGTGCAAGGCCTGTTTTCAGCCTCTTGCTCAATCTAAAAATGAAGTTGGTTTTGTGACATAATTTTTGAATATTTAAAATGGTAATCTAATGCTGCAATTTCATAAAAATTTGGAAGAATCGATTGCAAAATTATCAATTATTTTTAATTATCCAGCTTGAAAAATTCGCTTTTCTATCCATTTCTCAAAAAGAGTTTAATATTATTTTAAGAGCTTAATATAAAAGAGTTATTTATATAAGAGTTATGTTAAGAGCAAGATAGCATACATGGTTCAAAATTATAGCTTTGTATCACGTGCAAAGTGTGGTTTTTTTTTACCTATTGCCAAAATGGGACTTGGTTTGGATTTGATAATGTCCACACACTTTTAAACTGTGTTCAAGAGTAATGGTAAACAGTGCGCATGCGTTACTTTGGCGACCACTGCTGTTTTTCTTTTTATTTTCACTAGCAGGCATTTTTAATGTATTTACATAATAGTNAATATAAAAGAGTTATTTATATAAGAGTTATGTTAAGAGCAAGATAGCATACATGGTTTAAAATTATAGCTTTGTATCACGTGCAAAGTGTGGTTTTTTTTTTACCTATTGCCAAAATGGGACTTGGTTTGGATTTGATGGCGTCCACACACTTTTCAACTATGTTCAAGAGTAATAGTAAACAGTGCGCATGCGTTACTTTGGCGACCACTGCTGTTTTTTTTTCCACTAGCAGGCATTTTTAATGTATTTATATAATAATAATTTAAAAGTATTTTGATATTCTTTTTCTTATTAACATATAATTACTGGCTTGACTGTGATTTCAATATAAATATGAAGGCTGAATAAGGAAAAGTATTTTGCAAACACGCGCATGGGCAAGACATCAATGGAGACAGTTTTTGCAACCCATGATTTGAAATGTTGTGGCGTTTAACGGAGTTAATCCAGAAAGAAAAAACATTTAACCAATGAGTAACCAGCGATCATAAAAAGGCGATCACCACTTTTTTGCTGATTTTTATTTTTTTACTTTCGAAAAGCACTGTTACACAAATTATTAATTATTTTTCATTATCTTTATCTAGGAGGACGAATTTCACCTGAGTATCGATTTTTCAAAAAGATTATAATATTATTTTACGAGTTTTATATATAAGAGTTGCCCACTTTTAAGACCAGATACAGCAATACATGTTAAAAATTATGTGTTTAAAATTATAACTTTGTTACAATTTTGAAAATTATATAAAATTGTAATTAAATATAAAATTATAGCATGTTTGAAATTATAGCTTTGTATAACGGTATCGTGTTTTATTTTATTTTTTTTTTTTTTAATTGGTGAAAAAATCTCCGAAAAACACTTTTAGTTCCAAGGCAATATTAATTTGTTTGTTCCTTACCAAAGATCAACAATTAAATTCACATCAAAAAATTGATATCGTTAAATATTACATTTTTTTCGGAACTATTGCCTCTCCAATTAAAGAAAACTGTTTGTAAAACTTGGGTTGTTGGTACAGTAAAAAAAGAAAAAAACAAATAAAAAAAAAAGAATCTAATAACTCGAGAGCAGAGCCTCCCCGCATCCCCATATTCAAAAAGACTCTTAACATCTGCTCTCTTCGGGCATCTACGGAGTTTTCTTTGCAGACGATCATTACCATAATCCTCCCCTCCTTTTCCTTCCTGTAGGAAAATGTTCCAAAGAAAGGGTCTTGGCGAGGATTTATAGGAGGAGGGGGGGTTGCTACACCACCTTTACAAAGCATCGGATTGCTTTGGATTTCGAAAGGAGGGAAGAGAAAAAAGAATATTTTTAAAGAGAACGAATAAATTTCTTTTTGTTTCGTGAAAATTTTTAGGAAAAACTGGAAGAATAGCAAACTGAAATTAAAAAACAAAAATTCATTTTAAAGTTCAGAATTTCATTAAAAACATGAGGTTGATAATTTTTTTTAAAATTCAAATTGTAAATTAGCAGTTAGGGGAATGTCGGGAAAATCGGAATAGTTTGCCTATTCATAGGAACATTTTATTTTATAATTTTATATTTTATAACCGTCGTTGAACAGCCGACCCAATTGTTTTGGGTTTACGACTATTAATGTTCAACTCCGTGAACTTGTCATTTTGAACCCAATCCAGAGGACAAGGGAACTCCTGGATTGAGTATTGGGAGAAATTTGACTTCTTGGAGGACTTTTTGATGGAACTACATGGAAGAACACGAAAACCTCCCGTGGTTAGCTTGAACGGCAAAGGGACTCTAACCCATGATCCGTCTGCCACTGAGGATATTTCACGTCAGCTTTGTGGTTCTGTGGGAGCCGGATGCGGAATTCGTACCGTCCAGCCATTGCTGGGATTCGAACCCGCAGTTCACCCCATTGGAATTCGAACCAATGTAGAATGATTGGTGGTGATATTCGACATCTGCTATAAGCAGGTCAGCCAATTATTTCCTTTTTTTTGTTGCTTTGAACATGGTCTCTGTATAATGGTTTCATTATATATATGGGTCATTCTCACGAAAACTGTCATTTTTCAGTTCATAAAATCCCAAAAAAGTAAAGTGAATAAAAAGCTCTGAAACTTTCTATATTAATAGAAATATGTAATGGCATTATAAAGAAAGTATATATCCTATAAATTATACTTAATATTTAAATTAATTAATTTTTTAAATAATTAATTTATAATTATTAATTTATAATAATTAATAATTAATTAATTAATTTAATAAATAAATTAATTAGTTTAATAAATCAATTTATTAATTTATTTTTCAAATTAATTAATAAGTAAATTAATTATTTTCACTATTTAAAAAGTGAGGGAATGACACTAATAGTGAGGGAATGATATTTTATTTTAATACATGTTTTTATCTAAGTTACATCTACCTAAAGTTTGAAAATGATAACATACTAAGTATATCTAATATTTATTATAATTTAGTCTTATATATTTAATAGTTTTTACAGGTTTGGGAAATAAAATTGGCTGGCACGATTGAACAAAAAAAAATTTAATAATATACTCATCTTGAATCATTCCCTCACTTCAGCGTCATTCCCTCACTTTATACACTAGTGAGGGAATGACGAATTCAATAAAATTTAAAAATAACAGTTAGGCCTAATTAATTTCTGAAGTCAATCACATACAATTATATTCATACAAGAAAGCAACATATAATTATCCACTTTCTCGATGAAGTTGTATTTTATTTTACTCTAAAAAATGACATGAGGGAATGACAAATGTAAAAAATTTTACCTGGTTTGATTCATTCAAATTTATTCCACAGCAAAGCTTCTTTAAGTTGAAGATGGAAACATACTGCAATTTTGTTCTATGATGCCAGTTGTTAACTTCTGAAGTTTTTATTAAAATATTTTTATTCTAAGAAGATTGCAGGTGATAAGAACATTGTTGTGAGGGAATGACGCGAAACACTGGGGACAAAGTTTAAAATAGTGCTGTGTTAATATTTTTATCAGAAATTAAATTTAAAATTGATTTTCTGAATTCTATATTTCAGTATTCTGAAATAAAAAACACGAATTTGTAAAAAAAAAATTTTTATTTCAGAAACAATTTTTTTCTTTTTTTAAATCAGCAGTGGGGACAAGTGAGGGAATGACATATTGGTATATTTTAATTACCTAAAATTAATAAAAAATAAAAATTGATAATTTTATTTTTATTCTTTTGTTAGCTTGCATTCTGAAGGACACTTTCCCTGAAAAATGTTTTTTCGTAAGTTGTAAAACAAACATAAAATATACTGGGGACATGAAAATGACTGTTTTTGTGAGAATGACCCATATATATTACTGTGAATGTGTGAAATCATGAGAATGGCGACTTTCACCGGTGAATGTCAACAATCACATAATCTCTTTGGTGAATGTCCGAAATATTTATTATATCCGATATATAATATTTATTATATTTATATCCTTATTCGAAAAACATTGATGTTGGGCATACCGGACAGTGGCACTTAACTAAACCTAGTATATATTTCGGACATTCATATATATATATATATACTATATTGCATCTAATTTATTTTAAAGATTGTACTTTCATGAACGAAAGCTATTTACTTTGAGATTCTGTTTAATTGCTTAAACCACAAGTAAACGCAGCAGAAAGTGTGAGTTTCTATAATGAACGTCAAATTTTTCTTCTTTAATTAACCACTCTATTCGATTTAATGGAGTAGTTGTCTATTTTCTCGTGGGAGTAATTTTTGGTCCATCAATCTGTGGAAGATTGAATTTCCTGCCTTTAGGTGAACTTCCATTGAAGAACTCAATTTGTTTCGATTATCTTCAACTACACATTTTGTTGTAAGAGTTTGTTTTAAATAATTACTCAACCTCTTTGTTTCCTTAAAAGCGTTTAAGAAAATGAAGTGAATTCTTAACTGTCGTTTTGTTCTACCGTTTTCTATGCGCTATACACCCAAAGGACATAAATAGGAGTTCGAGGTTTTAATCAGAAAGAGAATATTTCACATTATTTGGATGTATTACATCTTATATTATTTTAATAAGTCTAGATTTGTTTATTCATTTGATCTATATTTGTTTAATAAAGATTGATACATTAATTAATGTTAAAATACATTTTGAGTAATATACAGTAGGACCTCTATTTAACGAAGTCGCTAAATCTCGATAATAAGTTCGTTATATGGAAAATTCATTAAATAGAAAATGACCTTTTGAAATACTTAAACAACACAAAACATGTTTTAAATTCATAAACAGTAGGTATAATTGAAACAGCAATTGATGCACTTTTATCTTACAAACAAGTATCTACTATTTACTTTATGAATCTTAACTGCAAGAATCTATCACGCTACATATATTTTCAACTAAAGAAAGCCAAATTTATGGATAAAATTATAGCTGCATTTATTATAAAAGTAATTTTAAACATTCATTAACTCATGCGTTCTTAAATTTAATTGCTTCTATAAGGCTGTTGATTTTGTTGAGTTTTTTGTTTGAAATGCAAACACAAAGGGGTGGGGTTTTACTGCTTTTTCCGAAAATTAGGTGGGTTCCAAAAATCACTTCAAGGTCATTACCTGATAAAATGCGTTAACAAGTTTGAAATGTTCTGAAATATTTTAAGATATGGGGAAAGTGGATCTCAAAAAAAAAGTTCGTTAAATAAAAAATTGACTTCGTTATTTGGAAGTTATTTTACGAAAAATTTTTCAAACTGTTCTTGTTTTGAAAAAACTCGGAAAATGGAGAAATTCGCAAAATGTAAGTTTGTTAAGAAAAATGTAAGTTTGTTTGTAAGTCCGATTGTACATCCTACATTTTTCGTTTTAAGTCTTTTTTAATTTTCTCTTTCCTTTTCATTTTTTCTTCTAATCAACATGAAGAACGCAGTTTCTTTTCTTTTTTAAAATTTCAATTGTATTTATTATTATTTTTGTTTCTGTTTTCATTTTTAGCTGGTTTCTATTGTAAAATAATAAAAAAAATTTGTGTGATCAAATAGAGATGCATCTTTTAATTAGAAAATGATTGTATTTTTACTGATACTCAAACACCATCGCTAATTAGAAAGTGCTTGAAATTTTGATTAGCGCTTGTTCTATAAATAATACTTGCACTGATAAAAGAAATTGATTTATCCGTTATCAGGTTCCAATAGTGTTCTCCAGAATGTTTAAAATATCAATTGGAGAAGTGGTGGCTCAGAGGATAGAGCGTTCAACTTCAAATGAAGTGAACCGAGTTCGAATCCCAGATATTGCTGGTCGTTACGAATTCCGCACCCAGCTCGTACCTATCACAATGCTGATTCAACATATCCTAAAGTGGTAGACGGATCATGGGTTGGAGTCCCCTTGCCGTCAGGCTGACTGTGAGAAGTTTTCGCGGTTTTGCTCCATGTAACACAAACATGCGGTTCTCAAATGGCTGGTTGCTAAACAAACCAACCACGCTCATGAAGCCTTCTACGCTGAATAAAAGTTTTCTCCAATCTTCCTGTGGCACCACTATAGTTTGATTAAAGTAAGTAACTCCCCAAACTATTCGTTTGAACCCGTGGTGGTGACTATGGTAACGAGGTGTAACTATTTTGAGTAGGGGTGTGAGGTCAGTGCTTAAGAGAGGTTTTAGCTCGGGTAAGCGAGAGAAAGGGGATCTTTTTCTTCTGTCTATTGTATTAGCCTCAGAGTGAAAAGAAACAACCCTCCCTGACATGCGCTATTCTTATTTCAATGGCAGCAGACGACCTCAGCCTTTATGGCTGGAGGAGTTCGTACCGTAGACAAACTATAAGAGAGGATCTGAGCTGCGGTTCGATTTTTTTCTTAACAGAAGGATAAATATCGGTCATCGGCGCATGTCATTGCATTTGTCCGTCTTTGTTTGAGCCTTCTGGTGGTTCGAACCTGTGGTTCGAAATTGTTAAAAAGTCTATGAAAAACAGAATGATTCACATTTAGTCGTCTGTCCACTTCTGTTTGACAACCTCTCGTCAATCAATATATCTTCATCGGTCTTTGGACCTTTAGGTCATTGTTACAAATGGCCATTTCAAATTTCTAATTTCAGAAACACAACGAAATTCACTAGCTTGTGATAAGCGCACTATTTTGTGCTTACTGAAAATGACAGTCACTGTGAAAGACCGAAATTGATGTTTAACTTCCGGTGAATGTTGACAATCATAAAGTCGCTTTGGTAAATGTCCGAAATATTTACTAGGTAAAATTAATATCTTAATATATTATACTTGTTATAAAATTTAATGCTAATCTACTGATTTTCAAACTTCTTATCAATATTCAAACAATTTTCAAACTTCAAACAATTTTCAAACTTTAAACAATTTTCAAACTTCAAACAATTTTCAATATCTTATATTATCTTAATCATTCTCTGTAATGACTTCAAACATTAAAAAAATGAAGGGGATAATTTAGTCATAATTTTAAACTAATATCCATTAATTGTTATCTATTATTGTCAACCAAGTTAAACCATTTTAAAACTTATTATCTTGCATTAACGTCTGTTGAGATTTTACAGGATGTTCTCCCGAATTTATTTCCATTAACTTCTTTATAACAATTAATAACATCTTAATATATACTTATTATAAAACTTAATGTTAATTTATTGACTTTTAAACTTGTATTCTATATTATCTTAATAATTCTTTGTAATGATTTCAAACATTTAAAAAATGAAGGGGTCAATTTAGTCATAATTTTAAACCAATGTGATTCCTGTCTTTAGTTAAAGTTAATTAAAAAAATTATTTTCCTTTTTTGCGAACGAATTTTCATCCTTAACTCTTTGCAAAGTTAAATCATTATCAAACTAATTATCTTGTATTAACTTCTGTTGAGGTTTTACAGAATGTTCTTTCGTATTTTTTTTTCTTTCTTGCGAAGTTTTTATAAAACAGAAGGATATAATGTTAATTAAACTAATAAATTTCTTTTCTACTTCAGATAATTCGGATAAATCGGACAAACCTGAGGGCGGGAAGAAATCCCAGAGAATGCTACAAATGAACGGGGGGGGATGCTGCTTTGGGGGGAAGAAGGGGGAGTTAAAATCTTAAGAAGAACATCGTTTATTACATCCATGCAACAGCAACAGAGAGGGGGAACAGTGTCAACAGGAACAGCTGTTGATGACATTTAATTAAAGGTGAGCTGCAAGGTTGAGAATAAAGACTTCAACCAGGAAAGGGGGAGGAAGGATGCTGTTTTTCATCCTGTATTAATACGTTCATAAATATGGATTTTTGGAAAATATTCATAAAAGACATGGATTAATAAGCGCAACCTTATTTGGAAAACAATGCACGACATCGTGAACATAAGTGCTTACAAAAACAAATGACTCGTTTGGAGCTTTTGAGTAAAGGGAATGAGAAATTTTCTATTAATTGGTATTTCTTTTCAATTTTGCATGGTTTCAATATTTTACCTACAGTCAATGGAGATACTCACTCTAAGATTCTATGTAAAAAACTTAGTTATCAGGTGATACTCTACAGCTTTATTGTTTTTACGCGATTGAAACCGGTTTGTACTTGTTTACGTTCGTGTATCAATGAGTTAAATTAGACAATATATAATGTAATTTCGACGATTGGACAAATTAAAAGATATATTATGTAAATATAGGATATTCCCAATATTAGTATATTAAAATAATTAGACCAAATTATTAAACGCACTGTAGTGTTTTAATAATAGCTTGTTTTGCACGAGTTTATAGGCTATACTTTTATATTTAAAAACACGTGTAACGGGTTTTTATTCGGGAAATATTTTATGTACTTTTTGTTTGTATTTATTTTTAACGTATTGCGTTACAATGACAACCTGCGGGTTCACAATTTATTGTAAAATTTTATTTTAGAATCGTGGTTGAACAGAAGACTCAAATATGGGTTTACTGCTAGCCTTGTAATTTTGAACTCAATCCAGAAGACAAAGAAACTCCTGGATCAAGTATTGGGAGAAATTTGAATTCGTAGAGGACTTTTTTGATGGAACAAACCTGCATTTGCGCTACACAAAGAGGAAAACCACGAAAACTTTCCACTGTTAGTCCGACGGCAAGGGGACTCTAACCCAAGATCGGTCATTCACTGAGGATATTTCCCGTCAGCACTGTGATTTTAGCAACCCGAATGCGGAATTCGTATTGATCAGCCGTCGCTGGGATTCGAACGCGGTTCACCTTATTGGAAGGGGAAATCCCTAACCCCTAAAACATCGCTGCTCTATTGTAAGATTTATAGAATTCAACAATAAAAATTTAAATTACAAATCTGAAAAGCTATTTTTTTTATCCCAGAATACGGGCAAGATTTGAAATTTGCGTTTCTTGTGTAATTCATATGTCCCCCCCCCCAAAAAAATGGAGATAATAGTAAAAAAAAACAACAAAAAAAACAGTGATAGTAAAAATGTAGCATTACTCGATAAAATCAACGTTTTTTCATTGTTGAGAGATATTTTGACCGCTGCTGTGTCATTTTTTGATCGAGTAATTCTCCGTTTTAGGGATTGTAACTGGCCACCCAGATCATGCAATTAAACATTTTCGGACTTCTGCTCCTCCTTTTATAGTTTCCAGAATATCATACCCCCTTTGAAAGACAAAGACATGTCCTATGTGATCAAATCTTGATCTCTTTTTGACATGAAAACAAAATCATATAAATTTCAATAGTCCTTCGTACATTTTTTTAGTATTTACATACTATTATTTAAGTGAAAGTTGGTAGGTACTTTAATACACTCGACCTGCATAATGGGTTATTGGCGACGATTTGGGAAACGTCCCTGAGTATGATCCGAAAACATGCAACCTCAATTTTGATCTTCTGCAGAGAGGATGGTTACTCTACTTCGGTAGCCCGATCACCTGAGCGAAGTCGAGCACTTTACGGTAGAACAGATTAACGACAACACCTTACCCTTGGTCCCTTCGCAGGCTGATCAAAGTGGTTAGTGTTGCAATAAAAAATTTATGAATAAATAATTAAAAAAACTTTGTTTTAAGGAGACACCGGATGTTCAAAATGTGAAAGATCCTTCAAAAATCCATTCTTTGGTCTTTAAGGTATTAAAAAAATGTTCACTTTACATAGTAATATGCAACATACCGTGTTTAAATCAGAGTCTTCTTTACCGAGACATAAGGTAATGAATTTGTAAATGTCCATACATTACTATGTAGTTCTCGTTGACAAAGTTGCATTTTCTCGAAATGGAATTTTTCAATGTTCTCACAACTTCAAAAAAGTTCCCTGAGTACCAGTTTTTGCTTTATTGATATAAAATGTTTTTTAGGTACCTCCCGATGTGTCTTGTTTAATTCTAAATTCACTTGATTTACGCAATATCTTAATTTCTGGTTGGTAGAGGACTTAGCCCATGTCCAAGAGGTCGTGGGTTAGATCCCCGCTGGCCGAAGACTCCCTTCCGAGAATCCGTCTGGATTGGTTGAAAATTACAAGGCTACGGAGTTGAACATCAGTAGTCGTAAACCCAAAAACTGGGTCGGTTGTTCAACAACGGATATAATATAATATCTTACTTTTGAGCCGTGAAGGCTCATACGTTCGCCTTTGTGGAGAACCGGATTCGAATCTCGGTGATGGCTGGTCGATACGAATTCCGCATCCGGATTGCGCCGACCACAGTGTTGACGTAAAACATCCTCAGTGGCAGACGGATTTTGGGTTAGTCCCCTTGCAGTCAGGCTAACCATAGGAGGTTTTCGTTGTTTCTCTCCCCATGTAACGTAAATGCGGGTTAGTTGCATCAGGAAGTCCTCCACGAACGCAAATTTCTCCCAATACTCGATCCAGGAGTTCCCTTGTCCTCTGGATTGAGTTCAAAATTACAAGACTACGGAGTTGAACATTAGTAACCTTAAGTAAAAAAATTTGGGTCTGCTGTTCAACGACGGTTATGAAATAAAATATAAAATATCTCAATTTACTTTTTTTTAATAATTGAACAGACATACTTGAAGCGTGCTTTTTAAAGAAATTTTTGAATACAAAATAAAAATTTAATACCTAGTTGCGTTACGTTTTTATACGATTACCATATATATTTATCCCGTTAAATACGTGTAAATAACCTATTTGGGTAAAAATTTAATTGAAAAAAATTAAAATTAGTTTGCGAGGAACATTTTAACTACCAACAATAAAAATCCATAATACATTTAGCTATAACATTAAAAGTAATTATTATTTTTTTTTTCTAAAACTTTGTACACAGACTTCTATTAATGTTACCAATATTCTGTTAAAACCTGAAAATGATCCAATAAAAATTGCACTTTTTTGTTTTGAGCGTCCTTTGTTCCTCAACTGCTTGAAGCGTCTATTGGAACATTCGTTGGTATGACAACATAATGTATTTGCATATAGTATGTAATCGTAATTACTTGTAATCGTATAGTTTGATTACAAGCAATCACAATTACTTGTAATCAATATTACAATTAATCATGATTACATGTAATCATATATTTTGATTACTTGTAATCATAATTTCCCGTAATCGTCTCTGTTGTGATTACTTGTAATCGCTATTACTTGGAATCATGATTACAGTTGTAATCAAAATTTAGTTAAATGTAATCAAGATTTCAAGTAATTGATTTCTGTAATCAATTATTGTAATCAAGCTTACTGCTGTAATCAAAATCTTTAAAAATTGTAATCACCGTTACGAGTATGTGATTACTGTAATTGACTATTGTAATCACGAATACTGGTTGTAATCAAAGTTGTAATCACGAGTACTGCTTGTAATCAAAGCTGTAATCACGATTACAAGTAATTGATTACTGTAACTGTTGTAATCACGATTACAAGTAATTGATTACTGTAACTGTTGTAATCATGTTTACAAGTAATTGATTACTGTAGTCGAAAAATTCAATCGATAGCATTTTTGCCCAACTCTGGTAAGAACGACTCATCAGTGAATGGTACATTCTTGTAGTTGTCGAACGCTGGTTGCTTTTCAATATTTTAAAAGTGGATGGGGGGATTTCTCCCCTTCTATTCCCACCCCCTCCACTTGTCAAAAAACGTGACTGAAGAGTGTGTTTATAATAGATGTAATCCTGACTCTTGAAGAACGACATCTTTCCTTTTTGTCTTGTCAGTTTATTACCGGAAAAAAGGAACTATTCACTCACTTGCTTTCTGTAGGGAAAGGGACATTTCGTTTTTAATTAGTCGACTGTGATTTTTCTAGATTTATTGTAAGAGGATTTCTTCCCTTTTCAAGTTGCTTGTTTCATGCTTTGAGAATTTTAAATAAAGAAAATATGTTCCAGCAGCTCCATGCAGAATAATGATAATAAAAAAGTAAAAAAAACAATATGCACAAAGATTTGAGGATAGCAAAAAAAAATTACTAAATCATATTCCTGTTTTTTGAGGAATTTTGTTAAGATGACTTTCCAGTTCTGCGCTTAAAACTTTCACGATTTAAAATAATTTTATAAAATTTAAGGTCAATCAGATCATCAAACGAGTAATATAAAAAAAAAATTAGATCAATTCTTTCTTAGGTCAAAGAAAAATTTTATAAATTTGCTTTTTATTAAATGATTAAAATTTTTTTTATCCTTTATAAAACTAAAATTAATTCATTAAATTTAATGAATGAATTAATATTTGAAAAAAAACTGTATTAACATCATGTGTTATCCACTAAGAGTTTAAAATAGGTAGTAGGAATAGAAAAAAATAGGAATAATAGGAATAGTAGGAATTGAAAAAAAAGTAAGTAAATTCTCTCCAAATAAATGTTGAGATAAAAATATTTAAATCATTTTATACAATTATTTTTCATCGTGTATCATCAGCCTTTGTTGAAAACGATCGTTATATTTTTGAACAAAAAACCTTTTTTTTTTTCAAAAATATAAAAGAGATATTTTTTTGAAAAGGTTTCCATTCGATTTCCCAAGACGTTCTAAAAACTATCAAACGCTTTTTCTTAACGAAGTATGTCTTCTCAACAACTTTTAGTTCGCTTTCCTGAAAGTATGGTATTCAAAAGTGTGTCAATACGTCGAGATTAAGAAAATCCTAAAATCTAAGATCTTAATATATGATATTGTGTTATTTCTACAATATTAAATATTTCCGTAAAAAAATACAATTTCTGTTCTTTAATTTTTTTTTAAGTTAATGATAGGAACAAAATATATGAAGGAAATTAATTAAAAGGAACTTAGTGTAATGAATATGCTAAAAACAAATGACGAGAACACAGGAGGAAAAAAAATTCTTTTTGTGTAATTACTTTTAGAGTGTTAAATAATATCTACCGTTTTCTAATTATCTAAGCTATTTTCTTCATTCCCTAAAAACGTAGAAATTTTTTTTTCTTCGCTTTTTTTGGATCTGTTTCTGAATGATTATTTTTTTTCTTCGTCTTTTAATTAACAATGGACACGAATGGCACACGCGAAGTGTTAAGGAATGAAGGTATAAATATATATTCGAAGGGGATAAAAGTTCTGTTAATTGATTTAAACTAAAATTGTTAAAGTGAAAAATTGAACTTTGATTTCAATTTATTAAATTTGAACTGTGCTTTAGAAAACCATCTGGGGACTCAGCTATAAATCCACGGTTAACCATGGTCCAAATATTCGAAATCTTCTGAAAATATTTTTTAGCATATTACAGTAATACTGTTAAAAATAGTGAGTTGTAGTTATGTATATATGTATGGGGATAAAATGTATTTTCCAAGAGATTTTATAGCTATTCATGATCAATTAACTTATAAACTAACTTTGAAATTGTTTATTTTTCATTTTAATGATCTATCATTGGTTACTTAATAGAATAACTAGGTAAAGCATGAATTTTTCATCTAATATATTCAACTGGCTTGTCTAATTATTTCATGAAATATCTAGTTGTTATATGATATAACTGAGATCTCATTAACGGAACATCACATCCTTTTATCTCGGAATTTTTTTTATTATTGCTATTATCATTTTTTTCTTTTTCTACTATTATTTTTTTCTTATATATATATCGGGCAATGCCACTTAAATAGACCTACTATGTATTTCGGTCATTTATCAAAGCGCCTATGTGATTGTTGACATTCTATTGACTATGTGAACACTCACCAGTGGAGGTCAACAACCACAAATTTTGATCATTAACAGGGTATATATATATATAAAAGTACAAAATGTAGCGAAAACATGGAAAAATTACAAAATAACAAAAACAAAAATCAAAAAAAAAAAAAACCCGGAAAAAAATCCAAAAAAAAAAAGGAAAAAATAATTTATTATTTTTTTTCTTCCCTTTTTTCATTGTTCCGTAATTTTTTCCATGTTTTCTCTACATTTTGAACTTATTTCATGAGTTCTATTTATTTATTGTGCTATATATATAATCAGATAAAAAAAAATTCTAACATAATTGCTAAAATTTTTATNATATATATATAAACACAAAAAACCTCAATTAATCTTTTTAATTTAGTTTCTTTGTTCTAAAACTTCATTTTAATTAACTATTCGAATCTAAATACTTTCTCACACTTTTAAAAGCCACATCCTGTTCTTAAATCTGTTTTTGGCACAAGTATGCATTTAATTAAAAGCAGGACATTTTTCCCTTTCCTCTGTGTGGGAAACGCTCGATCTATTTCATAAACCAATAGCAACTACTAAGATTTCCCTCTTTCCCTAAATTAAGACATTTTACGGATTTTACTTTGCAAGATTTTCCCTATCATATAACCAAGGAGCGCAACTTTTCGTGTTCACTTTTCACACTTTCATGACTGCTTCTATCTAATAATTAATAAATAAATTTTGTACCCTCCTTCCCGGCCTAGGACCTGTTTTAATCCTTCACTCGGCAACGACGTTATATATTGTATATATCACGTCATGTTCTTTATTGAACCTCGTTGAACCATTGTTATGCAACCACGTCATGTTCTTTATTGGATTTATCAGACAGTGCGAATATAAAATAGTTAAATGTGTCCAATAAACTATTTCTTTGCTCAAATAAAACTATGAGTTAGAAATGATCACATATGATATTTTTAATAATATGTGAATAGCTGATAGTAAAATTTTAAAAAATGACGAATGCTTCACCCATCAGAAAATTCCATTACGTTTTTTCGCTCATCCCTATTTATGAATGAATTAATATTTAAAAAAACTGTATTAACATTAAGTGTCATCGCCTAAAAGTTTAAAAAAAATGCATTTGAACTTGAGTGGAGGAATGAGAAATATTTAGTACAAATAAAATAGTGCAAATTCAGAGAAAATGTGTCAGAGAAATGCGTCTGCACTAATTATTTAGAATATTTAAGGTCACTTCTTCGAACCAATAAGATTGACTCCAGGACGTAAAAATCCAATCATTAGATCACAGGTTATTCAGAGTCTGTTTTTTTCTCGCACTTCACAAAAACTGGACATGAGGGTGGAAATTTTAACTTCCTTAAATATACTTGACATTTTGAATTTTAATTGTACGAAACTATTCCTTATTTAGATGAAAAAGAAGGAATATTTTGCTTATTTCAATTTATAAAGTGGCACAGTGTGAAAAGACTGCTATAAAAAACCTTTATGTTTCGTTTACATAATTTTGCAAATCTTTTAATTCATATATATATATATATATGTATTCTAGAATTATTAACTGTCAACTTCTTTAAATTATCCAGTATAATATTACTTAGAGCGCATTCATTTTCGGGCCCATCCTTGGTAACTAACAAATCAAACGTACTTCAATACTGCAGTAAGAGCGCACTATAAAACAAAACTCCTGTATTTACGTTTTTATCTCAATTTGCGCTTCTCTTTTCATATTTTGTAATCTGGAAATCTTGTTACGTTCTCTTATTTTCCGGATTTTTATTAATTTTTTTTTCCTTTTTTCTCGAATATTTTTTTTCTTTCCGAATTTTTTTATTATTATTATTTTTCTTTTTCTCTATTTTCATTGTTCTGTAATTTTTTGCATGTTTTCTCCACATTTTGAAAATACATACACACACACACACACACACACATAAACTGCTGTTTGTAGAAAATGCAACACCATGAAAGAATCATCAGAATCAAATGAAATTTAATGCAGAAACGACTTGTACTGATACAAATAAATGATGAAATTTTCAAAACAAAAGAAACAAATTAAGCGTCCGAAATCAGTATTTGGTGCAGCCACCACGCGCTGCAATAAGTGCTGCTATACGACGTGGCATGGAGTCAAACAGATGTTGAATATCTGCTTGAGGAAGAGAATTCCATATCGCTTGTATGCGCAACCAAAGTTCGTCTTTGGAAACTGCAGGACGCGGATCACGAGTGAGACGCCGACCAACCATATCCCA